>NC_139993.1:62504028-62641528 GCF_964263955.1 Coregonus lavaretus | reverse complement strand
CCCTGATGCAGATATCACATGTCCTGTCCCAACACTTTCCTGATGCAGATATCACATGTCCTGTCCCAACACTTCCCTTCCCTGATGCAGATATCACATGTCTTGTCCCAACACTTCCCTTCCCTGATGCAGATATCACATGTCCTTCCCTGATGCAGATATCACATGTCCTGTCCCAACACTTCCCTTCCCTGATGCAGATATCACATGTCCTTCCCTGATGCAGATATCACATGTCCTGTCCCAACACTTCCCTTCCCTGATGCAGATATCACATGTCCTGTCCCAACACTTCCCTGATGCAGATATCACATGTCCTGTCCCAACACTTCCCTTCCCTGATGCAGATATCACATGTCCTGTCCCAACACTTCCCTGATGCAGATATCACATGTCCTGTCCCAACACTTTCCTGATGCAGATATCACATGTCCTGTCCCAACACTTCCCTTCCCTGATGCAGATATCACATGTCTTGTCCCAACACTTCCCTTCCCTGATGCAGATATCACATGTCCTTCCCTGATGCAGATATCACATGTCCTGTCCCAACACTTCCCTTCCCTGATGCAGATATCACATGTCCTTCCCTGATGCAGATATCACATGTCCTGTCCCAACACTTCCCTTCCCTGATGCAGATATCACATGTCCTGTCCCAACACTTCCCTGATGCAGATTTCACATGTCCTGTCCCAACATTTCCATTATGCAGATATTACATGTCCTGTCCCAACACTTCCCTTCCCTGATGCAGATTTCACATGTCCTGTCCCAACACTTCCCTGATGCAGATATCACATGTCCTGTCCCAACACTTCCCTGATGCAGATTTCACATGTCCTGTCCCAACATTTCCATTATGCAGATATTACATGTCCTGTCCCAACACTTCCCTTCCCTGATGCAGATTTCACATGTCCTGTCCCAACACTTCCCTGATGCAGATATCACATGTCCTGTCCCAACACTTCCCTGATGCAGATTTCACATGTCCTGTCCCAACATTTCCATTATGCAGATATTACATGTCCTGTCCCAACACTTCCCTTCCCTGATGCAGATTTCACATGTCCTGTCCCAACACTTCCCTTCCCTGATGCAGATATCACATGTCCTGTCCCAACACTTCCCTTCCCTGATGCAGATATCACATGTCCTGTCCCAACACTTCCCTTCCCTGATGCAGATATCACATGTCCTGTCCCAACACTTCCCTTCCCTGATGCAGATATCACATGTCCTGTCCCAACACTTCCCTTCCCTGATGCAGATATCACATGTCCTGTCCCAACACTTCCCTTCCCTGATGCAGATATCACATGTCCTGTCCCAACCCTTCCCTGATGCAGATATCACATGTCCTGTCCCAACACTTCCCTTCCCTGATGCAGATATCACATGTCCTGTCCCAACACTTCCCTTCCCTGATGCAGATATCACATGTCCTGTCCCAACACTTCCCTGATGCAGATATCACATGTCCTGTCCCAACACTGAGTTTAGTCTTCACTAGGATCTGATTGTTTAAAAAAAAAACTATTTATACACACGCTAGTAAATCACATGTCCCAATTTGGGCTATTTTCTCCCATGTTTTCTAAAGGGTCTATTCATAGCAGCTGCTGGCTTTGCAGTGCTGAGTCTCACGGCTGCTTTTAGGGCAGTCCTCATCGTGTCAGTAGACATGTAGGCTATTGCTTGTTTATGTTTGTTGACATCCAGAGACCCTCACTGAACATACTGTAGAGCCTCTCTCTCCAACTTCATTGTTCCCCCTCTATGTGAGAATATAAACATACTCATTTATTTATTGTCCTTCTGGGACGTGGAGACACAATATGAGCCCAGTTAGTTCCTCTCCTATTCTTGGTAAGCGAGCGGAGCAAAGCGGAGGTCTGTTTCCTGGTTGAGAGTGGGCTGTGGTCAGCTGGAGGTCTGGTTCCTGGTTGAGAGTGGGCTGTGGTCAGCTGGAGGTCTGGTTCCTGGTTGAGAGTGGGCTGTGGTCAGCTGGAGGTCTGGTTCCTGGTTGAGAGTGGGCTGTGGTCAGCTGGAGGTCTGGTTCCTGGTTGAGAGTGGGCTGTGGCCAGCTGGAGGTCTGGTTCCTGGTTGAGAGTGGGCTGTGGTCAGCTGGAGGTCTGGTTCCTGGTTGAGAGTGGGCTGTGGTCAGCTGGAGGTCTGGTTCCTGGTTGAGAGTGGGCTGGGTCAGCTGGAGGTCTGGTTCCTGGTTGAGAGTGGGCTGTGGTCAGCTGGAGGTCTGGTTCCTGGTTGAGAGTGGGCTGTGGTCAGCTGGAGGTCTGGTTCCTGGTTGAGAGTGGGCTGTGGTCAGCTGGAGGTCTGGTTCCTGGTTGAGAGTGGGCTGTGGTCAGCTGGAGGTCTGGTTCCTGGTTGAGAGTGGGCTGTGGTCAGCTGGAGGTCTGGTTCCTGGTTGAGAGTGGGCTGTGGTCAGCTGGAGGTCTGGTTCCTGGTTGAGAGTGGGCTGTGGTCAGCTGGAGGTCTGGTTCCTGGTTGAGAGTGGGCTGTGGTCAGCTGAGTGTTGCAGGATGTAGCAATGTGCTCCAGGGCTGGTGCTGGGGTTGGGGCTGGGGATGGGACTGGGACTGGGGTTGGGGTTGGTGCTGGGACTGAGGCTGGGGATGGGACTGAGGCTGGGACTGAGGCTGGGACTCGGGCTGGGGCTGGGACTGGGGCTGGTCCTGGGAATGCTCCCTGGGACCGGGGATGGGACTGGGACTGGGAATGTGTCCTGGGACAGGGGCTGGGGCTGGGAATGCGCCCTGGGACCGGGGCTGGGATTGGGGATTCCACACACACACACTGGCTGTCTCTGGAACATTTCAGCTCGCTGACGGGGTCTGGTCAGGGGCAAATAATAGGAACAGGAGGAAAAGGAAATTAATCAATGTTTGGCAGTTTGTTTGGCACTCTCCTCCCTACTTCTGATTTTGTTTAGGGAAAAGGACTGTGATTCTTTGAAAAGGGGAAATTGTTTTGTGAGGGCCCCGGTGAAGTTACCGGCAGCACTAGTGGACCCTCAGTTCCCCCTGTAATTGATGGTTTAACAGCCCACATGAAAAAATACTACAGTATACTATAGAATACTACAGTACTTACTATAAAATTCTATAGTATTTTATAGTAAAGTAGTATACCGTAGAATACTATAGTAAATACTACAGTATTTAATTTGCATATACCCTGACCATTCCCCTCCCCCATACCACAATTTGTGCCACCCATAACTGAGAAACATACATGCCGAGTATAGACCCTATATTGTGTTCCCTACAGGTTATAGAACAGAGCTGAAGCTCTAAACCATCCGTTAAGAATTCAGACCTACTATTATTAAAACAAACAGTCTCCTCTATACACTGAGTGTACAAAACATTAAGAACACCTTCCTAATATTGAGCTGCACCCCCTTTTGCCCTCAATTCGTCAGGGCATGGACTACAAAGTGTCGAAAACGTTCCACAGGGATGCTGTCCCGTGTTGACTCCAATGCTTCCCACAGTTGTTGAGTGGGAAAAACCCAGCAGCGTTGCAGTTCTTGACAGACTCAAACCAGTGCGCCTGGCACCCACTACCATACCCCATTCAAAGGCACTTAAATATTTTGTCTTGCCCATTCACCCTCTGAATGGCACACATACTGTACACAATCCATGTCTCAAGGATTACAAATCTTTCTTTAACCTGTCTCCTCCCCTTCATCTACACTGATTGAAGTGGATTTGACAGGTGACCTCAATAAGGGATCATAGCTTTAACCTGGATTCACCTGGTCAGTCTGTCATGGAAAGAGTAGGTGTTCCTAATGTTTTGTACACTCAGTGTATATGCGAAAGTATTCACCCCCCTAGGCATTTTTCCTATTTTGTTGCCTAACAACCTGGAATTAAAATTGATTTTTGGGGGGTTTGTATCATTTGATTTACACAACATGCCTACCACTTTGAAGATGCAAAATAATTTTTTTTGTGAGACAAACAAGAAATAAGACAAAAAACAGAAAACTTGAGTGTGCATAACTATTCACCCCCCCAAAGTCTATACTTTGTAGATCCACCTTTTGCAGCAATTACAGCTGCAAGTCTCTTGGGGTATGTCTCTATAAGCTTGGCACATCTAGCCACTGGGATTTTTGCCCATTCTTCAATGCAAAACTGCTCCAGCTCCTTCATGTTGGATGGGTTCCGCTGGTGTACAGCAATCGTTAAGTCATACCACAGATTCTCAATTGGATTGAGGTCTGGGCTTTGACTAGGCCATTCCAAGACATTTAAATGTTTCCCCTTAAACCACTCGAGTGTTGCTTTAGCAGTATGCTTAGGGTCATTGTCCTGCTGGAAGGTGAACCTCCGTCCCAGTCTCAAATCTCTGGAAGACTGAAACAGGTTTCCCTCAAGAATTTCCCTGTATTTAGCGCCATCCATCATTCCTTCTGTTCTGACCAGTTTCCCAGTCCCTGCCGATGAAAAACATCCCCACAGTATGATGCTGCCACCACCATGCTTCACTGTAGGGATGGTGTTCTCTGGGTGATGAGACGTGTTGGGTTTGCGCCAGACATAGCGTTTTCCTTGATGGCCAAAAAGCTCAATTTTAGTCTCATCTGACCAGAGTACCTTCTTCCATATGTTTGGGGTGTCTCCCACATGCATTTTGGCGAACACCAAACGTGTTTTTTCTTTAAGCAATGGATTTTTTCTGGTCACTCTTCCGTAAAGCCCAGCTCTGTGGAGTGTACGGCTTAAAGTGGTCTTATGGACAGATACTCCAATCTCCGCTGTGGAGCTTTGTAGCTCCTTCAGGGTTATGTTTGGTCTCTTTGTTGCCTCTCTGATTAATGCCCTCCTTGCCTGGTTTGTGAGTTTTGGTGGGCGGCCCTCTCTTGGCAGGTTTGTTGTGGTGCCATATTCTTTCCATTTTTTAATAATGGATTTAATGGTGCTCCGTGGGATGTTCAAAGTTTCTGATATTTTTTTATAACCTAACCCTGATCTGTACTTCTCCACAACTTTTTCCCTGTCCTGTTTGGAGAGCTCCTTGGTTTCATGGTGCCGCTTGCTTGGTGGTGCCCCTTGCTTAGTGGTGTTGCAGACTCTGGGGCCTTTCAGAACAGGTGTATATATACTGAGATCATGTGGCACTTAGATTGCACACAGGTGGACTTTATTTAACTAATTATGTGACTTCTGAAGGTAATTGGTTGCACCAGATCTTATTTAGTGGCTTCATAGCAAAGGGGGTGAATACATATGCACGCACCACTTTTCCGTTATTTATTTTTTATAATTTTTTGAAACAAGTTATTTTTTTCATTTTGTTTCACCAATTTGGACTATTTTGTGTACGTCCCTTACATGAAATCCAAATAAAAATATTTTTAAATCACAGGTTGTAATGCAAGGAAATAGGAAAAACGCCAGGGGGATGAATACTTTTGCAAGGCACTGTATACAGTGTTGTACCCTTGTTCAAACACTCAAGATTGAGGAGAATGGGGGGTGCTGACTGCAGAGGGGTAAATAACCCCCTAGTCTATCAATCTAAGTAACATAATAAAAAATACCCATCAAAATCTGTCAGTTTAAGCTTAGAGATATCTTTTTTTTTGTATGGGCTGCATCTCAATCCACTGCATCCGCCTTTGTGGCACTTCCACATCTGAGGTGAAAGGTGGCAGAGCTAGAGCGGTGTTTGTCAGACCATGAGAAATCCTGAAAATCGGTCTTCTCACAAAAACGTCTGTAGAATACAAACTATTATGACCCCTCTGGGATACTCTCACAAACACGATGGTGGTCTCCGTTTTGCTCTACGACCCCCACAAGTGTCACAGGACTCATCTGAATATAACCGTACCGGTTTAAAAAATGAATGGAAGTATGAAGGTAGTTTTGTGCCACCCGAAAAAGGGGTTAAATATGTGTAATATATATATATATATATTATTCCTGAGCTTACTTATATATCCTAGATATAGGACTAACACTTCAAAACCTTGTTTCTTATTTTAAAAAATGTGGCTGTCTTTTTTTCCATTTATGAATGTGTTATTCAATGTGTTTCTCTGGGCTATAGAAGTAAAGGCCAAAGTCAATGTTTTATCAAATCATTTTTTATATATATTTGTATACTTAAAGTTCTAAATCAAATAGCTAAATGAACCATGGTATGACCATCTTAAAACAATTCCATATGTCAGCTTAGACCCCCCCCCCCCAAAGGATTAGACTTTTAAAACTTAACTGAATACTGAGTATGTATAGCTGCTCAAAACTCAGGCGAACACATTTGGTTATTATTGCTTATGTTGTGTCCAGGGAATGTTAAGCAGAGTAGAGAGACTGACAGTAAGGGAATGCACAGATCCTGAGTTTGATCCATGGAAAGCTTAACCAACACATTGCACCCACCCTGTCATAATCATGACCGGCTCACCTGAAAATCCTCCTCTTAGCATGAGCAGCTATTTGGAGGGAGTGGAAACACTGTAACCTTGGAAACAGAGGGTGGAGGGTGGAGGGTGGAGGGTGGAGGGTGGAGGGTGCTGAGAGAGAGAGAGGAGAGAGAGAGAGAGAGAGAGAGAGAGAGAGAGAGAGAGAGAGACAGAGAGAGACAGAGAGAGACAGAGAGAGAGAGAGAGAGAGAGAGAGAGAGAGAGAGAGAGAGAGAGAGAGAGAGAGAGAGAGAGAGAGAGAGAGAGAGAGAGAGAGAGAGAGAGAGAGAGAGAGAGAGTGAGAGAGAGAGAGAGAGAGAGAGAGAGAGAGAGAGAGAGAGAGAGAGAGACAGAGAGAGACAGAGAAGAGAGAGAGAGAGAGAGAGAGAGAGAGGAGAGAGAGCGAGAGAGAGAGAGAGAGAGAGAGAGAGAGAGACAGAGAGAGAGACAGAGAGAGAGAGAGACTTATAGATGTGAGAGGAGCAGATAGAACAGATATCATATTGGATTATGGGTGTTGTGACTGTCTGAGGGTGTGAGTGAGCGGAAGAACATAATCACAGCTTGCGCCAGATGAGTTGTTCCAGCAGGGTTTAACCTAGCCATCCTCTCAGAGGCTTGATAATATTCGTCATCACACTCCTTCCTTGCAGATAAGTAGTTCAGTAGTTCACTGTCTGCCACAAGATATCTTCTTCACCTTGGCTCAGCCCTGACACCAGACAGGAAAACTGTAATAGGCCTTCAGCTGTCTGTCTCAAACAATTATAAATTAGTAGTATTATAGAGCTGCTGAAGCCTACTGTCCATGGAGGTCAAATGTATAAAACAGAGACATTGTTTACTCAATGTGAAACTGACATCGCTTGGTAACCCAGTTAAACGAATGGTCATATCTATGTGAAAATACCGTAGTAAGCTGTTGATTAAATGGTGATATCTATGTGAAAAGACCATAGTAAGCTGTTGATTAAATGGTGATATCTATGTGAAAATACCATAGTAAGCTGGTGATTAAATGGTAATATCTATGTGAAAGGACCATAGTAAGCTGTTGATTAAATTGTAATATCTATGTGAAAAGACCATAGTAAGCTGTTGATTAAATGGTGATATCTATGTGAAAGGACCATAGTAAGCTGTTGATTAAATGGTGATATCTATGTGAAAATACCATAGTAAGCTGTTGATTAAATGGTGATATCTATGTGAAAAGACCATAGTAAGCTGTTGATTCAATGGTAATATCTATGTGAAAAGACCATAGTAAGCTGTTGATTAAATGGTGATATCTATGTGAAAAGACCATAGTAAGCTGTTGATTAAATGGTAATATCTATGTGAAAATACCATAGTAAGCTGTTGATTAAATGGTAATATCTATGTGAAAATACCATGGGAGCTGTTGATTAAATTGTGATATCTATGTGAAAAGACCATAGTAAGCTGTTGATTAAATGGTGGTATCTATGTGAAAAGACCATAGTAAGCTGTTGATTAAATGGTGATATCTATGTGAAAATACCATAGTAAGCTGTTGATTAAATGGTGATATCTATGTGAAAAGACCATAGTAAGCTGTTGATTAATGGTGATATCTATGTGAAAGGACCATAGTAAGCTGTTGATTAAATGGTGATATCTATGTGAAAATACCATAGTAAGCTGTTGAATAAATGGTGATATCTATGTGAAAGGACCATAGTAAGCGGTCTAAGGCACTGCATCATTACTACAGACCCGGGTTCATTCCCGGGCTGTGCCACAACCGGTCGTGGCCGGGAGTCCCACAGGACGGCGCGCAATTGGTCCAGCGTCGTCCGGGTTAGGGGAGGGTTTGGCCGGGGGGGGGGGGGGGCTTTACTTGGCTTATCGCACTCTAGCGACTCCTTGTGGCGGGCTGGGTGCCTGCAGGCTGACCTTGTTTGCCAGTTGAACGGTGTTTCCTCCGACACATTACATTGACATTTTAGTCATTTAGCAGACGCTCTTATCCAGAGCGACTTACAGTTAGTGCATACATTATTTTATCGAACCCACAACCCTGGCGTTGCAAAGCTGGCAGGTGTTAACTAGCGCGGTTTGGCGGATCATGTTTCGGAGGACGCATGATGTCTCCCGAGCCCGTTGGGGAGTTGCAGCGATAAGACAACATCAAAATTGAGGAGAAAAAGGGTAACGTGTAATGCAGTGTAACAAATATGTGGTGTATTTAATATTCTGTAGCATTTACCGCAGGCATTTCCTGGGTAGACTGCATATCTAGTGGACTGCATATCTAGTGAGGACAGTGTGTGCTGCCTATGTGGCCGGATGATCCACGTGAGTAGAATGTCTCTGCAGTGCTCTCTCTCTCTATCGCTCTCTCTCTCTCTCTCTCTCTCTCTCTCTCTCTCTCTCTCTCTCTCTCTCTCTCTCTCTCTCTCTCTCTCTCTCTCTCTCTCTCTCTCTCTCTCTCTTTCTCTCTCTCTGTCACTCTCTCTCTCTCTCTATCGCTCTCTCTCTCTCTCTCTCTCTCTCTCTCGTTAACCAACAGGCTCCAGCTCCATCCAATATGATTTCTTATCACGTCTGAGGAATCGAAGGATGAGTCTACAGCACGTCGACCTGGTCTGAGAGGGAGACGCAAATGTATCTGGTTATGAAATGTGTTTTTGTCTGCTGCCACCACACAGACACTTGGCTGAAATCAGGTTATGCCACTTTGCTTAAGTTGTCTCCATTAGTTTTCTTCTCTTCTGTCCTCAGCCACGCTTCTGCAGCTGGCACAGTTGATCAGTTACTCTCTAGCTATGGCCTCTACACCTATAGGGATGATTATATCTAGTCTCTACACCTATAGGGATGATTATATCTAGTCTCTACACCTATAGGGAGGTTATATCTAGTCTCTACACCTATAGGGATGATTATATCTAGTCTCTACACCTATAGGGATGATTATATCTAGTCTCTACACCTACAGGGAGGTTATATCTAGTCTCTACACCTATAGGGAGGTTATATCTAGTCTCTACACCTATAGGGATGATTATATCTAGTCTCTACACCTATAGGGATGATTATATCTAGTCTCTACACCCATAGGGATGAGTATATCTAGTCTCTACACCTATAGGGATGCTTATATCTAGTCTCTACACCTATAGGGATGATTATATATAGTCTCTACACCTATAGGGAGGTTATATCTAGTCTCTACACCTATAGGGATGATTATATCTAGTCTCTACACCTATAGGGATGATTATATCTAGTCTCTACACCTATAGGGATGATTATATCTAGTCTCTACACCTATAGGGAGGTTATATCTAGTCTCTACACCTAAAGGGATGATTATATATAGTCTCTATACCTATAGGGATGATTATATATAGTCTCTACACCTATAGGGATGATTATATCTCTACACCTATAGGGATGATTATATCTAGTCTCTACACCTATAGGGATGATTATATCTAGTCTCTACACCTATAGGGATGATTATATCTCTACACCTATAGGGATGATTATATCTAGTATCTACACCCATAGGGATGATTATATCTAGTCTCTACACCTATAGGGATGATTATATCTAGTCTCTACACCTATAGGGATGATTATATATAGTCTCTACACCCATAGGGATGATTATATATAGTCTCTACACCTATAGAGATTATTATATCTAGTCTCTACACCTATAGGGATGATTATATCTAGTCTCTACACCTATAGGGATGATTATATCTAGTCTCTACACCTATAGGGATGATTATATCTAGTCTCTACACCTATAGGGATGATTTTATCTAGTCTCTACACCTATAGGGATGGTTATATATAGTCTCTACACCTATAGGGATGATTATATCTAGTCTCTACACCTATAGGGATGATTATATCTAGTCTCTACACCTATAGGGATGATTATATCTAGTCTCTACACCTATAGGGATTATTATATCTAGTCTCTACACCTATAGGGATGGTTATATCTAGCTCTACACCTATAGGGATGATTATATCTAGTCTCTACACCTATAGGGATGATTATATCTAGCTCTACACCTATAGGGATGATTATATCTAGTCTCTACACGTATAGGGATGATTATATCTAGTCTCTACACCTATAGGGATGGCTATATCTAGTCTCTACAGCTATAGGGATGATTATATCTAGTATCTACACCTATAGGGATGATTATATCTAGTCTCTACACCTATAGGGATGATTATATCTAGTCTCTACACCTATAGGGATGATTATATCTAGTCTCTACACCTATAGGGATGATTATATCTAGTCTATACACCTATAGGGATGATTATATCTAGTCTCTACACCTATATGGATGAGTATATCTAGTCTCTACACCTATAGGGATGATTATATCTAGTCTCTACACCTAAAGGGATGATTATTCTAGTCTCTACACCTATAGGGATGATTATATCTAGTCTCTACACATATAGGGATGATGATATCTAGTCTCTACACCTATATGGATGATTATATCTAGTCTCTACACCTACAGGGATGATTATATCTAGTCTCTACACCTATAGGGATGATTATATCTAGTCTCTACACCTATAGGGATGATTATATCTAGTCTCTACACCTATAGGGATGAGTATATCTAGTCTCTACACCTATAGGGATGATTATATCTAGTCTCTACACCTAAAGGGATGATTATTCTAGTCTCTACACCTATAGGGATGATTATATCTAGTCTCTACACATATAGGGATGATGATATCTAGTCTCTACACCTATAGGGATGATTATATCTAGTCTCTACACCTACAGGGATGATTATATCTAGTATCTACACCTATAGGGATGATTATATCTAGTCTCTACACCTATAGGGATGATTATATCTAGTCTCTACACCTATAGGGATGGTTATATATAGTCTCTACACCTATAGGGATGATTATATCTAGTCTCTACACCTATAGGGATGATTATATCTAGTCTCTACACCTATAGGGATGATTATATATAGTCTCTACACCTATAGGGATGATTATATCTAGTCTCTACACCTATAGGGATTATTATATCTAGTCTCTACACCTATAGGGATGGTTATATCTAGCTCTACACCTATAGGGATGATTATATCTAGTCTCTACACCTATAGGGATGATTATATCTAGCTCTACACCTATAGGGATGATTATATCTAGTCTCTACACCTATAGGGATGATTATATCTAGTCTCTACACCTATAGGGATGGTTATATCTAGTCTCTACACCTATAGGGATGATTATATCTAGTATCTACACCTATAGGGATGATTATATCTAGTCTCTACACCTATAGGGATGATTATATCTAGTCTCTACACCTATAGGGATGATTATATCTAGTCTCTACACCTATAGGGATGATTATATCTAGTCTCTACACCTATAGGGATGATTATATCTAGTCTCTACACCTATAGGGATGAGTATATCTAGTCTCTACACCTATAGGGATGATTATATCTAGTCTCTACACCTAAAGGGATGATTATTCTAGTCTCTACACCTATAGGGATGTTTATATCTAGTCTCTACACATATAGGGATGATGATATCTAGTCTCTACACCTATAGGGATGATTATATCTAGTCTCTACACCTATAGGGATGATTATATCTAGTCTCTACACCTATAGGGATTATTATATCTAGTCTCTACACCTATAGGGATGATTATATCTAGTCTCTACACCTATAGGGATGGTTATATATAGTCTCTACACCTATAGGGATGATTATATCTAGTCTCTACACCTATAGGGATGATTATATCTAGTCTCTACACCTATAGGGATGATTATATCTAGTCTCTACACCTATAGGGATGATTATATCTAGTCTCTACTACTCTGATTAGGTAAGTGTAACCTGAGGGACAGGTGATTAGGTAAGTGTAAACTTAAGGACAGGTGTTTAGGTAAGTGTAACCTGAGGGACAGGTGAGTAGGTAAGTGTAACCTGAGGGACAGGTGGTTAGGTAAGTGTAACCTCAGGGACAGGTGGTTAGGTAAGTGTAACCTAAGGACAGGTGTTTAGGTAAGTGTAACCTGAGGGACAGGTAAGTAGGTAAGTGTAACCTGAGGGACAGGTGGGTAGGTAAGTGTAACCTGAGGGACAGGTGGTTAGGTAAGTGTAACCTCAGGGACAGGTGGTTAGGTAAGTGTAATCTGAGGGACAGGAGTTTGGTAAGTGTAACCTGAGGGACAGGTGTTTAGGTAAGTGTAACCTGAGGGACAGGTAAGTAGGTAAGTGTAACCTGAGGGACAGGTGGTTAGGTAAGTGTAACCTGAGGGACAGGTGGTTAGGTAAGTGTAACCTGAGGGACAGGTTGCTCAGGTTTAAATGTAAGTGTTCCCCTTTTCCCCTTTCCTTTAGGGAATTGTTATGAGAGACTAATAGATATGTTCTATGGTCCAGGCTACTAATAGATATGGTCTATGGTCCAGGCTACTAATAGATTTGTTCTATGGTCCAGGCTACTAATAGGTATGTTCTATGGTCCAGCCTACTAATAGGTATGAACCAGACAATCCCGGCGACGGGCCACGTGTGACACAGACACTGACAGACATGTCCCTGTTTGTCTTGTCTATCTCTGAGTCTGTCTATACGGCGGGAACAGCAAGTGCCAAACACTACATCCCCTAATGGAGGGAGCAGTTTAAAAAGGATAATCCTGGAGCGTTTTGTCTGTTTAGCAGATGACCCTCCTCTGTGAAGCACCCTGAGGCAGAATGGAGGCTGACACTAAACAGGGGCTCAGCTTCCTGCCTCTCTCTCCCTCCCCTGGCTGCTGGTTAATTACACTGCCTTCCACTGCAACAAAGGGCAGCGTTTCTCTCAATTCAAATACATTAATCCTTTCATTTGCAGACAGTCGGTGTACGCAATTGGGGGAATGGGGCTGGGAAGTGTGTGTGTGTGTGTGTGTGTGTGTGTGTGTGTGACGCAGCGCTGCAGGTAGGTAGTCAGGTTACCAGGACAACTCTATCCCAGCCTCCATCAGAACACACGCTCTGACGCATCACAGTCCACAGAGGAGCTTCAGTCCAAACTCCCTAACCAGGCCACGAGTCAAGAGGAGAGGAGCTTTAGTCCCAACTCCCTAACCAGGCCACGAGTCAAGAGGAGAGGAGCTTTAGTCCCAACTTCCTAACCAGGCCACGAGTCAAGAGGAGAGGAGCTTCAGTCCCAACTCCCTAACCAGGCCACGAGTCAAGAGGAGAGGATCTTCAGTCCCAACTCCCTAACCAAGCCATGACTCGAGAGGAGAGGAGCTCCAGTCCCAACTCCCTCACCAGGCCATAGTCAAGAGGAGAGGAGCCTGAGGCACAGGAATAACATCTTGTCCATGACTGTTTTCTTATTGTTTGCCATGTATGTCTGTTGCTGTATTTTTAGGTTTCCATCATGCAAACAGAGAGGTGTTCAAATCTATGACGTTGCAGACTGTATGAAAGCTAATCCCCAAAATTCCTCATTCACTCTCTGTTCCTTTCCCTTCCCTTCCCCTTAGTCACAACATTCCACTGACTGCCAGGTGTTCCCTTCCCTCCCCCTTAGTCACAACATTCCACTGACTGCCAGCTGTTCCTTTCCCTTCCCTCCCCCTTACTCACAACATTCCACTGACTGCCAACTGTTCCCTTTCCTTCCCCTTAGTCACAACATTCCACTGACTGCCAGCTGTTCCCTTCCCTTCCCCTTAGTCACAACATTCCACTGACTGCCAGCTGTTCCCTTCCCTTCCCCTTAGTCACAACATTCCACTGACTGCCAGCTGTTCCCTTTCCTTCCCCTTAGTCACAACATTCCACTGACTGCCAGCTGTTCCTTTGCCTTCCCCTCAGTCACAACATTCCACTGACTGCCAGCTGTTCCCTTTCCTTCCCCTTAGTCACAACATTCCACTGACTGCCAGCTGTTCCCTCCCATTCCCCGTAGTCACAACATTCCAGTGACTGCCAGCTGTTCCCTTCCCTTCCCTTCCCCTTAGTCACAACATTCCACTGACTGCCAGCTGTTCCTTTCCCTTCCCTCCCCCTTAGTCACAACATTCCACTGACTGCCAGCTGTTCCCTTTCCTTCCCCTTAGTCACAACATTCCATTGACTGCCAGCTGTTCCCTTCCATTCCCCTTAGTCACAACATTCCACTGACTGCCAGCTGTTCCATTCCCTTCCCCTTAGTCACAACATTCCACTGACTGCCAGCTGTTCCCTTTCCTTCCCCTTAGTCACAACATTCCACTGACTGCCATCTGTTCCTTTCCCTTCCCCTCAGTCACAACATTCCACTGACTGCCAGCTGTTCCTTCCCTTCCACTTAGTCACAACATTCCACTGACTGCCAGCTGTTCCTTTCCCTTCCCTCCCCCTTAGTCACAACATTCCACTGACTGCCAGCTGTTCCCTTCCCTCCCCCTTCGTCACAACATTCCACTGACTGCCAGCTGGTCCCTTCCCTTCCCCTTAGTCACAACATTCCACTGACTGCCAGCTGTTCCCTTCCCTTCCCCTTAGTCACAACATTCCACTGACTGCCAGCTGTTCCCTTCCCTTCCCCTTAGTCACAACATTCCACTGACTGCCAGCTGTTCCTTTCCCTTCCCCTTAGTCACAACATTCCACTAACTGCCAGCTTTTCCATTCCCTTCCTTTCCCCTTAGTCACAACATTCCACTGACTGCCAACTGTTCCTTTCCTTCCCCTTAGTCACAACATTCCACTGATTGCCAGCTGTTCCTTTCCTTCCCCTTAGTCACAACATTCCACTAACTGCCAGCTGTTCCTTTCCCTTCCTTTCCCCTTAGTCACAACATTCCACTGACTGCCAGCTGTTCCTTTCCTTCCCCTTAGTCACAACATTCCACTGACTTCCAGCTGTTCCCTTCCCTTCCCCTTAGTCACAACATTCCACTGATTGACAACTGTTCCCTTCCCTTCCCCTAGTCACAACATTACACTGACTGCCAGCTGTTCCCTCCCATTCACCTTAGTCACAACATTCCACTGACTGCCAGCTGTTCCTTTCCCTTCCCTTCCCCTCAGTCACAACATTCCACTGACTGCCAGCTGTTCCCTTCCCCTTAGTCACAACATTCCACTGACTGCCAGCTGTTCCCTTCCCTTCCCCTTAGTCACAACATTCCACTGACTGCCAGCTGTTCCCTTTCCTTCTCCTTAGTCACAACATTCCACTGACTGCCAGCTGTTCCCTCCCTTCCCTTCCCCTTAGTCACAACATTCCACTGACTGCCAGCTGTTCCCCTCCCTTCCCCTTAGTCACAACATTCCACTAACTGCCAGATTTTCCATTCCCTTCCTTTCCCCTTAGTCACAACATTCCACTGACTGCCAACTGTTCCTTTCCCTTCCCTTCCCCTTAGTCACAACATTCCACTGATTGCCAGCTGTTCCTTTCCTTCCCCTTAGTCACAACATTCCACTGACTGCCAGCTGTTCCTTTCCCTTCCCTTCCCCTTAGTCACAACAATCCACTGACTGCCAGCTGTTCTCTTCCCTTCCCCTTAGTCACAACATTCCACTGACTGCCAGCTGTTCCTTTCCCTTCCCTTCCCCTTAGTCACAACATTCCACTAACTGCCAGCTGTTCCCTTCCCTTCCCCTTAGTCACAAAATTACACTGACTGCCAGCTGTTCCCTCCCATTCCCCTTAGTCACAACATTCCACTGACTGCCAGCTGTACCTTTCCCTTCCCTTCCCCTCAGTCACAACATTCCACTGACTGCCAGCTGTTCCCTCCCCTCCCCCCCTTAGTCACAACATTCCACTGACTGCCAGCTGTTTACTTCCCTTCCCCTTAGTCACAACATTCCACTGACTGCCAGCTGTTCCCTTCCCTTCCTTTCCCCTTAGTCACAACATTCCACTGACTGCCAGCTGTTCCTTTCCCTTCCCTTCCCCTTAGTCACAACATTCCACTAACTGCCAGCTGTTCCCTTCCCTTCCCTTTAGTCACAACATTACACTGACTGCCAGCTGTTCCCTCCCATTCCCCTTAGTCACAACATTCCACTGACTGCCAGCTGTTCCTTTCCCTTCCCTTCCCCTCAGTCACAACATTCCACTGACTGCTAGCTGTTCCTTTCCCTTCCCCTTAGTCACAATATTCCACTGACTGCCAGCTGTTCCATTCCCTTCCCCTTAGTCACAACATTCCACTGACTGCCAGCTGTTCCCTTCCCTTCCCCTTAGTCACAACATTCCACTGACTGCCAGCTGTTCCCTTCCCTTCCCCTTAGTCACAACATTCCACTGACTGCCAGCTGTTCCCTTCCCTTCCCCTTAGTCACAACATTCCACTGACTGCCAGCTGTTCCCTTCCCTTCCCCTTAGTCACAACATTCCACTGACTGCCAGCTGTACCCTTCCCTTCCCCTTAGTCACAACATTCCACTGACTGCCAGCTGTTCCTTCCCCTTCCCCTTAGTCACAACATTCCACTGACTGCCAGCTGTTCCCTTCCCTTCCCCTTAGTCACAACATTCCACTGACTGCCAGCTGTTCCCTTTCCTCCCCCTTAGTCACAACATTCCACTGACTGCCAGCTGTTCCCTTCCCTTCCCCTTAGTCACAACATTCCACTGACTGCCAGCTGTTCCTTTCCCTTCCTTTCCCCTTAGTCACAACATTCCACTGACTGCCAGCTGTTCCTTTCCCTTCCCTTCCCCTTAGTCACAACATTCCACTAACTGCCAGCTGTTCCCTTCCCTTCCCCTTAGTCACAACATTCCACTGACTGCCAGCTGTTCCCTTCCCTTCCCCTTAGTCACAACATTTCACTGACTGCCAGCTGTTCCCTTCCCTTCCCCTTAGTCACAACATTCCACTGACTGCCAGCTGTACCCTTCCCTTCCCCTTAGTCACAACATTCCACTGACTGCCAGCTGTCCCTTCCCCTTCCCCTTAGTCACAACATTCCACTGACTGCCAGCTGTTCCCTTCCCTTCCCCTTAGTCACAACATTCCACTGACTGCCAGCTGTTCCCTTTCCTCCCCCTTAGTCACAACATTCCACTGACTGCCAGCTGTTCCCTTCCCTTCCCCTTAGTCACAACATTCCACTGACTGCCAGCTGTTCCTTTCCCTTCCTTTCCCCTTAGTCACAACATTCCACTGACTGCCAGCTGTTCCTTTCCCTTCCTTTCCCCTTAGTCACAACATTCCACTAACTGCCAGCTGTTCCCTTCCCTTCCCCTTAGTCACAACATTCCACTGACTGCCAGCTGTTCCTTTCCCTTCCCTTCCCCTTAGTCACAACATTCCACTGACTGCCAGCTGTTCCCTTCCCTTCCTTTCCCCTTAGTCACAACAATCCACTAACTGCCAGCTGTTCCCTTCCCTTCCCTTTCCCTTAGTCACAACAATCCACTAACTGCCAGCTGTTCCCTTCCATTCCCCTTAGTCACAACATTCCACTGACTGCCAACTTTTATACTGAACAAGATACAGCCTAGGCTTGAAAAGAACAGAACATACCAGGCACTAAACACCAGGGCACTAAACACTAGGGCACTAAACACCAGGGCACTAAACACTAAGGCACTAAACATCAGGGCACTAAACACCAGGGCACTAAACACCAGGACACTAAACACCAAGACACTAAACACCAGGACACTAAACACCAGGACACTAAACACCAAGGCACTAAACACCAGGGCACTAAACACCAGGGCACTAAACACCAGGGCACTAAACACCAGGACACTAAACACCAGGACACTAAACACCAGGACACTAAACACCAGGGCACTAAACACCAGGACACTAAACACCAGGGCACTAAACACCAGGGCACTAAACACCAGGACACTAAACACCAGGGCACTAAACACCAGGGCACTAAACACCAGGGCACTAAACACCAGGGCACTAAACACCAGGGCACTAAACACCAGGGCACTAAACACTAAGACACTAAACACCAGGGCACTAAACACCAGGGCACTAAACACCAGGGCACTAAACACCAGGGCACTAAACACCAGGGCACTAAACACCAGGGCACTAAACACCAGGGCACTAAACACCAGGGCACTAAACACCAGGGCACTAAACACCAAGGCAGTAAACACCAGGACACTAAACACCAAGGCACTAAACACACCAATCAGCACAGGTGTTGTAAGGTGCTATAACAGATATGTTATATACCCTTTATCTCCTCAATTCTTTTTTGGAAGGGGTTCACATTTCAAGATGAAGGGCCAATCAATGTAATTCATGTTCCATTTGTGTGCTGGTGGAGAGAGGACAAAGAAGTACTGCAGCAGTCTCTCTCTGATCAAGCAGAGCTGCAGGCACAGACAGGGTTCATCCCCCCCAAAAAAGTGCACTGTGGATGTACTTTACTTTCCTGAATGTAATTTCACTAGATGAGGATTATTAAAAAATGTATATTTAACATTTTGGTCATTGATCAATTTGAATGAACAACACCACCATGACAAATGGTTTGGTTTAACACCAAGATGACAAAACGTGATCTTGGATGTTTCAAAATACTCCTTCCCTTTCCCCTCAAACAACAACCACAGAAGAGAAAGACTTCCTCCATGCAAGGCATGCAACCACCATGTTAATCATGAACAAGCTCCCACACTCATAAAATGTAGTCAAATCTATGGTGATAATGCTGGGGTTATGAGGATGTGTTTGTCATGCAAAACTGAATGACTGTACTGTTGTGTACCAAGCTAAAGGCTACTAGGCTTCCTTCCTGCCTCCAGGGTCGGGATGTGGCTATTTATACTATTCTCTGCTAAAACCATTCCATTATTACTTTGGAACTACACTATACTTAAACAAAATTGAACTACAATTAATTTGTGCAATTTGGAAATCATAGTTAGAATAAATATTGATAACAATTATAAATTAAAGATGCATCTGCTGCCTATTATTTTATCTGGTAGTTTTAAAGCCAACTTGGCAGATACTAGTTTTATTACAAATTGCTAAGAAAATATTTTTTTTATGAAAACGTTCCGGCTGAAGTAATAGAAATAACTCTAAATCATTCACTTTAAATTGTCTATCATCTCTGAATGATTGCGTTTGTCATTCTAATAATATTTTGGTTGGTTGACACAAAGAGGATTTTGTTAGGCTCATGGATGAGCTTTGTATAATGCAATAAACTCCAATCCGCACTTTCCTGAGGTTCTCGCTGTAACGCTACTCCGTGTTTTCCAACATACCCTATCTGCCCCAGCTGACTGGCAGTACTTGTTTACTGGTGGATAGACACAGAAAGAGACGAAAAGGGGGGAACCTGAGAGAGGTACCGTATACGGGGATCGAAGTTTTTCACACTTCGAAGCAATGTGCTGGAAGCGGCGGCAATTATTTGTTTAATGGCTAAAAGTAACGTTCGCTGTATGACGTTTTTTGTTTATGGGTGTTTTCATTTTGTAGTGGCGTGACTGTAGCGACTGAAGGAGTTCAGGGGAAGGTCGTTGAAAAAGCTATCCACGTTTTTTCTGCACGTATCCAAAGGAGTTCCTGGGATGTGTTCATGTTTTTCTTCGTACGTTTTTAAAAGGCGTTCTTGCTGTGATACGGTGAATAAGTGGAATACTTGGAGGTGCATGAACCACTCGATCAGCGACCTGTGGATTACAGCAAGCTAGCCAACTCTATCTAGTTAGCTAGCTAACGTTAGCTAGCTAGGTTCTTGGGTCGATAGAAATTTGGCGAATTAACTGGGGTTTTGGAAGAAAGAGGACACATATATTTCGACATTACCAAGCATTTATCTTAAATAATTGCTTTATTATACGAAAATACTGTCTCTGAGTGTTTTACCAAACGCACATAGTTAATTACATGGAATTTCAACATTGGAACCTCGTTTATCGTGGAATGAGCCCGTAGCTAGTTTCCCAACTGGTACCTCCTTACTAGTACAGCTAGCAGTGTGACATTTATTTTTCTCCAATCGGAAGACTTTTGTATAAAACAGATGAAAGTGAACTATCCCATACAATTGTGGAAAATGAAGCTTTTTATTCGCACATGTGTCACCAGAAGCCAAGATCACGTTATTTAGTGGTCATTTGTTTCAAGGATAATCCGAAATCACCAAAGTTAGCTGAGAAGATATTAAGATACCGTTACAACCAAATTGGACCCCCCCGGCCCCTTTTTAGGGGGGCTAACTGGACTAGTTCTCGTCTCTTTTTGAATACTTGTTTGTGTTGCATTTCTTAGAAACACATTTTAAACGAACTTTGGATATCTTCAAAACAACCCCCACGTTTTTGGATACACAACAAAATAAGAACACAATCGAAGTCACAATGCGGCTTGGGACCTCAGCGGTTGTTTTGGTTACTTTTACCTACATTGTATGCCAGTGTGGGCTAACAAATGGAGAAAGTAAGTATAGCTATATTTTTCATGCAATACTGGTTAATGATTAATATGTGACTCACTACACACCACACATCCTACCATCATTTTAGACACTGAATTCCATGTGTTTATTATTCCCATGGAAAAATACGTTTTTAATTTAAATGAGTTTTCCTTGACTCTAAAGGGATTCAATGCCACTGGAACAATATGGTTGTTTGGCCATTTTTTGCCAAGAGACAAGTTTGCTTCCCATGGTGTTTCAAATATTTGTTAGCGAAGTTATTACAGAATAACAACGGCCACGCCCCCTCTTAAAATATCTGATTGAGGCCTGGCATGGATGCGTCAACCCGAGGGCCAGATCAGATCCAGATCAGATCCCGATAATGGACTAGGGTGGTCTGTTGCACAAAATCTAAACAGGAAATTGTATAATTCGCTTGCACGCGTAGGCCCCTTCATGGCGACTTGCTACACACACTCACGTTGTAGCTGGAAATGTAAACACATTTAGCTAACGTTAAGAAGGTCCATGAAATCCTCCATAAATGGAGGATTAGCCCATCCCTCAGAAGAAATGCCTGAAATAATGTTCACATTCACACGCTCACCATGTGCCAGACAATTACTGTGAGAGTGAGGATGTTTACTATGGAGTATTATTGAAACGGAAGAAACAAAACAAGATTCCGGCTACAGTATAACTAGATCTCCTATTCCTTGTTTTATGATACACTTTGTTTGAAAAACAAGGCACATCATTGTGGCATGTACAACATTACATTTAAAGTATACAGGCTCTATCCCTTAGCTTTATTGCAGCAGAAACATAGAGAACCCAGTGTCTCTGTAGCTAGTGCGTTCATAGCTGTTGGATGTTTCCCCTGTGTTTTGATCCAACCGTTTTTAGCTCAGGATTCAATAACTTCTCACAGCATACCATATAGTTATGTCACTATAATCCTGTCCTCCAATGCAGTCTTTCAGGCTTTAGTCCATACCTGTAGTTAAGTGTTATTGGAACGTCTTTTTAAAATGTAAAATTAAAATTTTAGTCATTTAGCAGACGCTCTTATCCAGAGCGACTTACAGTTAGTGAGTGCATACATTTTTAAATCTGTGACATGTAGCCAAGTGACACGTTGTGATTTCACCCTCAAGATGGCATAGTTTGAATATTGAATTGCGGAATAAAACAATATATTAAACTGCTCAACTATGTAATTACAATAAGATAAAAACCTGTTGTTGCTGTTGTATTTAAGCTACCAGGTTACTACCTTTACTCTGCAAGCTTAGCCTCCTTATAATGTAAAGAGGCTGGCAAATAGCTTACTGTACTCCTAACTTCTCTGGAAGTGTTTCATTTTAAGCATCTGAAGTCACCAGAATAATAATACATGTTTGTAAAAAATAAAAAATAAACATGATATAAGGGTGCTCAAATGTACCATTCCATTCAGTAGATGTTATTAGCATGACTCCGAGCCATGCAGAATTATGAAGACATGGCGCCAGACCATTTTTAATCTACATATTTTCCCAATTGGTTTTTTAGTAAAATTGAATATTTCTTAGATGAGTGTATCCGAAGTAACTATTTTTAGTCTTGGCTGTGGCATTTTTTGTGCGACACCCAAAATGTAGCCTCATGAAAATATCTAACTTACAATCTTTGCACATTTCTCTATAGCTACCTGTTACATTTACATTACATTTTACATTTTAGTCATTTAGCAGACGCTCTTATCCAGAGCGACTTACAGTTAGTGAATACATAATTTTTTTTATACTGGCCCCCTGTGGGAATCGAACCCACAACCCTGGCGTTGCAAACGCCATGCTCTATCTACTGAGCTACATCCCTGCCGGCCATTCCCTCCCCTACCCTGGACGACGCTGGGCCAATTGTGCGCCGCCCATGAGTCTCCCGGTCGCGGCCGGCTGCGACAGAGCCTGGATTCGAACCAGGATCTCTAGTGGCACAGTTAGCACTGCGATGCAGTGCCTTAGACCACTGCGCCACTCAGGAGTTACGCCTTGGCATGTTGATTTGGTCTATCATGACACGCAGGTTAAAATACATAACACATAAGAGATGAACATTGGGTTGTTGGTTGTTAATTTACCTTGAATGCAGGAGGTCCTTTTGTTGCTGGGTATTTGTAGAACTTTGACCCGGAGTCATACAAAATGGTGTGTTTCTCTACTAGGACGATTAATCCACAGATAAATGGGAGAATCCTAGTTAGTATTTAGTTAACTTTGATTAATCTCTCCTTGTTCATTTTTCATCACCCCATGTGGGTTTGTATGCTTGTGAAAACCAATGAGTAGATGGGAGAGGCGGGTTGAGCGTCTTAAATAGAACCAAGTTCTATTTTAGCGGTCAGCAACGCAGGTGTTCATTGACATGCGCAACAGTGTAATTAAATTGTTGAATAACATGTACTGTAAATTCACCGTAAACCGCAATACAACATGGCCAGTCTGGTTTCCCTGTTCCAATGATGCTCTGATTGCTTCTCTGTAAAGGCTGAGACATAACAGGTCCATTCTAGAACATTCTAGAACACAAGAGTAAGTTTGTAAACATTAAGCTAGTGGGGATTCCTGTGATGACCCAATGAAGTAAACAAATCGCAGTCTCTCTCTATATTTTAATGAACTTAAAGCTCAGACACAGGATTGTCAAACGTTTGCCTGCCAACCGAGTGTTAGCAGTCAATCTCTTTTGTGTTCACACAGCGAAGACCTTTTAAGTCGTCAGCCACTCAGCCTTGTTAAAATACTCCAAACCAGAATAATAATAATAATAATATGCCATTTAGCAGACACTTTTATCCAAAGCGACTTACAGTCATGCGTGCATACATTTGTGTATGGGTGGTCCCGGGGATCGAACCCACTACCTTGGCGTTACAAGCGCCGTGCTCTACCAGCTGAGCTACAGAGGACCACAAGGTGGCAGTAGTGTTGTTTTGCAATGCATATCTGTGCGTATTGCTTATGGTCTATATTATAAGCTATCTGCGCTAATGTTGCTATTCTGTAGAAAGCCCTTGTTGATACCAGCCAGATGGCCACAGCTAGATAACTACGTAGCAAGATGACAAAGAAACTATTTAATTCATTCTCCATAATCCCATACTGCCAGTGCCAGCCCATAGCCAAATGTTTAGCTAGCTATCTAACTCTGCAGCTAACAAGGACAGCTGTTTCATGGAAACTAGCTAATCCATTGGGATTTAATCATAATGTCAATACTAGCTACAGTGGTTAACTAGCTTGGAGGAAGTGTTTTTTGCATATGAAGTGTGACTGGCTCATCCGTAGATGTACGGAGAAAATGCCCCCCCCCCCCCCCCGTTTGTTTGTTGGGGGTTCATGCTCTCTGATTGGCTGAAAGTCAAGTTGTTGGCCACTGACGAGCATTGCGATTCTACAAGTAGAAACGGTAGGTTCGACGCTACCGGGTCGGCACACAGCAGGTACCGCTTTTGTTCTGGCAAGAGAAGGAACGGCCTCCCACTGTGATAAGTACCCATCGGCAGTGAGATTCTTGTTGTGTTTCATGCTTTCGGTTATATTGAGCATTTGGCTAGTAAGGATCTCTGTTGATCCAACAAAGCATCTGACAAGGAGTGCGTCTAACGTTGTCTTCTCTTTTTACTGTTCTGTGTTACCCTAACTGTCTCCGGTTTGGTTGTATCTGCTATTTGACAAAACCTCTTCCCATTAGTGTTGTATCACTTTAAACCGCTCCAGAGGCAGAGTTCAAAGGAGCATTTCTGGGTATTTTACACAGGGCATGTATGCAGAGAGAAAGAGGCCTCTGCAGAGGGGGCCTGCTGGAGGAGTGCTACTATCTCTTTCTGAGGGAGTGGAGCACATGTCAAAGGCTGTTTGCTTCCTGATTGACTGAATTCTGTGGGAAGTTACCATATTTGGCACTAAATGTAAATAGTCAATGTAAATAGTCCGGGTGGCCATTTGATTAATTGTTCAGCAGTCTTATGGCTTTGGGGTAGAAGCTGTTAAGGAGCCTTTTGGTCCTAGACATGGCACTCCGGTACCGCTTGCAGTGCGGTAGCAGAGAGAACAGTCTATTACTTGGGTGCCTGGAGTCAGTGACAATTTTTTGGCCTTTCCTCTGACACGCCTAGTATATAGGTCCTGGATGGCAGGAAGCTTGGCCTCAGTGATGTACTGGGCCTTACGCACTACCCTCTGTAGCGCCTTGCGGTTGGATGCCAAGCAGTTGCCATACCAGGCGGTGATGCAACCAGTCAGGATGCTCTTGATGGTGCAGCTGTATAACTTTTTGAGGATCTGGGGACCCATGCCAAATATTTTCAGTCTCCTTAGGGGGAAAAGGTGTTGTCGTGCCCTCTTCACGACTGTCTTGGTGTGTTTGGACCATGATAGTTTGCTGTTGGTGGACACCAAGGAACTTAACTCTTGACCCGCTCCACTACATTCCCGTCGATGTTAATGGGGGCCTGTTCGACCCGCCTTTTCCCGTAGTCCACGATCAGCTCCTTTGTCTTTTTCACATTGAGAGAGAGAGGTCTCTGACCTCCTCCCTATAGGCTGTCTCATCGTTGTCAGTGATCAGGCCTACCACTGTTGTGTTGTCAGCAAACTTAATGATGGTGTTGGAGTCATGTTTGGCCACGCAGTCGTGGGTGAACAGAGAGTACAGGGGGGGACTAAGCACGCACCCTTGAGGAGCCCCAGTGTTGAGGATCAGCGTGGCAAATGTGTTGTTGCCTACCCTTACCACCTGGGGGCGGCCTGTCAGGAAGTCCAGGATCCAGTTGCAGAGGGAGGTGTTTAGTCCCAGGGTCCTTAGCTTAGTGATGAGCTTTATGGGCACTATGGTGTTGAACGCTGAGCTGTAGTCAATGAACAGCATTCTCACATAGGTGTTCCTTTTTGTCCAGGTGGGAAAGGGCAGTGTGGAGTGCCATAGAGATTGCATCATCTGTGGAACTGTTGGGGCGATTATACAAATTCAGTGGGTCTAGGGTATCCGGGATGATGCTGTTGATGTGAGCCATGTGTGGAGAAGACGGAGCGCTATCATGGGGTCTCTATCCCAGAAGCAACCGCTGTCTCCCGCTCGCTCTTGCTGCTGTCTAAGGAAAAAAACGAGTTGTGCAACACCTGTCCCTTTCTTGTTCTTCTCAGACTTGTGAGTGAATCTCTGTAGGGAATATTCGAGAGCGTCTGTGAGGGCCTTCGACTGACCGGCTCGTCACTCACAAGCCTCAGAGCCATGAAGTTTGTCATTCCGTGAACCAACCAATGAATTAGAATTTGGGCTCAGAGTTTCATTTAAGTGTATTCAGTTGACCACACAAAATTGTCTGATTCATTTGTAGAGTGTTAACTAATAGTATTGGATGGGAAATGGGGAATCCCCCTTAAAAATAATATTAAAAAGGAACATGGTTTTAAACAGTGAATGACGCCTATGGTTTTAAACTGTGAATGACGCCTATGGTTTTAAACTGTGAATGACGCCTATGGTTTTAAACTGTGAATGACGCCTATGGTTTTAAACTGTGAATGACGCCCATGGTTTTAAACTGTGAATGACGCCCATGGTTTTAAACTGTGAATGACGCCCATGGTTTTAAACTGTGAATGACGCCCATGGTTTTAAACTGTGAATGACGCCCATGGTTTTAAACTGTGAATGACGCCCATGGTTTTAAACTGTGAATGACGCCCATGGTTTTAAACTGTGAATGACGCCCATGGTTTTAAACTGTGAATGACGCCCATGGTTTTAAACTGTGAATGACGCCTATGGTTTTAAACAGTGAATGACGCCTATGGTGAATGGCTGAAGGAAAGACTGGGCATTTGATTGGCTCTGGGAACAGAAGGCAGTGTCTCTATTGTGTTTGGTTGTCTCTCTGTGGCCCCTGTTTGGGGAACCTCAGGCACATTTTCCCACAATGTTGTGCGTGTGGAATGTGTTTTGAAGTGGGCCACCTTATAGGTGCTGTTGCAGTTGAGTGGGATGGACCACAGCCTGAGGTATGCAGCTCGGCTCTCTGCTGTGCTGACCTCTTCCGGGCCATGGATCTCTACATTGGTGATCCTTGCCGGGGAGTCTCCGAGGTGGGCCTTTTTCTCTGTCTTCTCTGGCCTTTGGGTGTCCTGTCTCTCTGTATCTATCTAGGCCCACTCCTCCGTGTTCATAAATAACATGGAATAGGCTACCCATGTAGGAACTTGCATGGGGTATTAGGAAACAAGTTTTTAAAAAAATCGGGCCCCAGGATATTTTTGTTGTCCATTTCTCTGATTTATAGTGGTAGGAAATGGGAGCTGTGAAAAACATTATTTGTGACAGTGGTAAACGTGTTACAGTAGCCTATGGGCTGGATGTGGAAGGAGAACGGGAGGTTCAGCTGTTTCACAAGTGAAACCTTAAATCATCACGTTCAGTTGTTGGCCCTCCTCATGGTCGATGTGATGTTGACAGCCTCACTGGAGGGAACACACAAAATGGTCGCCACTCACCAGAACATGGGTAGTGGCTGTACATAGGCTACACATAGTCATTTTCTGTAGCAAAACAGTCTGTTTGATCACATTCTGCCACATTTATTTTATACAAACACATAGTGTAATAGATACTTATAAATAAGCAGTGATCATGCAGTTACTCTGTTTACTTAGATAGAGTTTATGAAAGAAAGCCTAAGCCATTGTTTAAGTGTGAACAATTGCGTTTTCACTGTATCTTTTTGATTCTACGTAAGTAGCCTAATTTGTGTGGCGTAAAGTCTGTTAGATTAGAATACGGGCAAATGCAACAGATTAAACGGCAATAACCTAACCTGCTGACCAAACCGCCCACGTTACGTGCGCTGCAAAATAAATGTACACATGCATGTTATTCAGTCATTTCATCCAAATGGCTGTCAACGGGTGTCAGCGTAGCCAGGCACTAAAATATGACACGCTGCTAGTCCCGCATCTCCCATCTTCTCATTGGTTTTTACGAGCATATACCCACATGGGTGATTGACAGATGAACGAGGTCCACCTAGTTCAGGTGGTTGCCAACCGCCATATAAAATCCACAGAAGAAGAATGAATGAGGAGAAAAACTAACTAGGTTTCCCCTTTTTTATCTGTGGATTAATTGTCGGAGTAGAGAACACACCATTTTTGTGACTCAAAGTGTACAAATTCTACAAAGATACGCATTTCAGGTAAAATAACAACCCAATGTTTATCTCCCAGGACAAATTAGCTAGCAACAGCAAGCTAGCTAAATGTGCATGAATTTTTCATGTGTTTAGACCTAGGGCTGTTGCGGTGACCGTATTACCGCCACACCGGCGGTCACAAGTCATGACCGCAGTCAAATTCCACTTGACCGTTTAGTCACGGCAAGTAGGCTTCTCCAGAACTGTGCTCTACTGCCGATGGTCATTAGTAGCCTATCAAACTTGCTAACTGCCTGGTACTCAGTACTCTATTGTCCCTCTAATCACTCTAACATCAAATGTAATCTAAAATCAAATCAAACACTTCATGAGAGCCCATGAGCTCATGTTGCGCAACATTTATATAGGCTGTGAAATTGCGTGAGAAAACAGAGTGTTGATGCCCTCTTAAAAAGAGGAGGATCCCATCAGCTTTCTATAGGCTAGGCCTACTATATTTATTTCTCAACTTTCCTAATATTAAGCACATTGCTTCGCTTTACAAAGGAGTATAGCCTACCTGGCTGGCATGAAAATGAACAACGGGAAAAGCATCCTCCATTCGCTATTTAAGTGCATAGATGACATTACATGTATTTATTTTGCCCCTGTTCCGAGACCGGTGCATGATAATGGTCCATTCTAAATCAAAACTCATTTCACACACATATTATTTAGTATCTGTAAAGACAAGATTAAATCAATAATAGTCTGATGGGTGACAATATTATCACTTGTGAATGATGCCCAGCATGTGCAGTAAGGCAAGAAACAGCACACGCCTTTTTTGCGTGACTTTTTCAAATCATAATCGCACACCTCATGTAGCCTAGCCCATAGGCCTATATGTTTTAATAAGGTTTGTATCACAACTAAAGTGGCCAAATAACTTCTTAAAATTAAGCACATGAATCTGCTTCACAATCCGTGTAGAGCCTAACTGGTATACATAGGCGGTGCGTGAGTTTCAAGTTTGGGGAAGATAATTGCATTTTTGGTCACTTTTGAGAACAGTGTTTTCCTGCTAATTGATGGCATTTTGGAATATTCTCCCATATAGCCTACTGCCATGTGCGCATTGCTGCGCTTATAATGTGAAGAAATAGCCTAATAGTTTATCAACATTTTAAGCTAAACATTCTGATCTGTTGCATCAGCCTCATTGCTTTAATAATGTAACTTTAATAATGTTTACGGTCACTTTAATAATGTTTACATATCTTGCACTACTCATCTCATATGTATATACTGCATTCTATTCTATAATATTCTACTGTATCTTAGTCCATGCCGCTCTGTCATTGCTTGTCCATATATGTATATATTCTTAAATTCCATTCCTCACTAGATTTGTGTGTATTGGGTATATGTTGTGAAATTGTTAGATATTACTGCACTGTCGGCGCTAGAAGCACAAGCATTTCGCTACACCCGCTATAACATCTGCTAAACACGTGGATGTGACAAATAAAATGTGATTTTGATTTTAAACGTTTTTTTGATGCGAGTGATTGTATTAATCTGGGATCTATCGGATCCCACAACTGTCCCAGACTATGTTTGGAATATTTTTTCTCTAACACAGAATAGAATAGGCCAACTTTAGTACTATGGAGGATAGTATATTGACATAGGCTAGAGCTTTTGCTGTTCGGTAGGCCTACTCATCTTTTTGGCTGAAAAGTAAATGTGGACAGTTCTTCTAACATCTTCAATATGCGCATCGGAATTGGATAAGAAGGACGCGCTCAGTTGCGTCCTCAACGTGTCTGTCTTCACTTGTAGCCTACTTCTGAGCTGAGATTCCTGTGAGAAGTACCCGGTCACGTGACAGGCATTGGCTAATAAGAATTGAGATATCTGTGAGAGGTGCTTAGGCCATTGGCAACCGGGAGAAGGGAATTATAATTATTATATTCGGCCCAAGGGCACAACGGCCACTGGCCGCAAGTTATGGATTTTTTTTTAGGGGGCATCACGGCCGCACAAGGGGGATGCCGCCGGGATGTTCAAGGCCTGGTGAGAATATTATCAAGTGCTTGTCAAATTGTGAATGAGAGACTGATGAAGTGTGTGCAGCCTGCATAAGAAACAAAGCAGAGCTCATGCCTTTTCATGCGACTGTTTTCAAATCATCATTAGTCGCATCATGCAGCCTTAGAATGAATAAAAAATCTAAGCATATAGCCCAACATTTGTCTCACAACTAAAGTTGCATAAATAACTCTTAAATTGAGCATATAGGAGGTCCTGTTTCTTTGTTAACAACTCAACACAGAATAGCCGCATGTGCGCACTCAAATCGTTTGGAGAAAATATCCTTTTCTATTTTATTCAGCTATGTTCAGTTGTGTTCTTCATACTATAAAATAATGCCATGGGAATTCTAAGCAAATCTTGTCTGCTAAATGAACTAGTGTAGCCCACAGCCATATGGCATAGCCAGATCAAGGCATAACATAAGGACAACTCAGAGTATGCTATTCTGTTCTTCTGAAATAGGCTACGTTTTCTTCATATCATGTTCCTTTAGACCTGTCTAAAATAAATAATGGATTTATTGTGATGGTGTAGGCTATATTACATGGATTTATTAGACTTTTTAAAATGTAGATGTTCCAAAGGTCTGCATCAGTGGCTTGTAGGCGATGCGTGGAAGCCAGGAGATGCTAAATGTGTTTATGTTAATTAACGGTTAATTACCGTGAGACCGGCAGTTATTTGCTTGATAATCACCGGCTGACGAAATATAATGACCGCCACAGCCCCATTTAGACCCGTCTCCAAATGAATATAGTTGGTTCACAGTTGGTATTTGAACCTGAACGCGTCTGGTGGGGATAGACTGAATCAACATGCGCATGATGGCACACGCGGAGTCGATTTGATCACATAATGTAATAATCGCAGGGGTTGTGAACTAAAGGCTTTCCTTGTCCTTCGACTGACTGTGTTTTATGGGGAAATAGGCAATATGTCATGGAAATGAACTGTTCAGTCTTCTTCCTAATTGTTTCTTGTTTTGGGTCTTCTCTCTAATTACACAGTTCAACCTCTCCCCTCTCGTGGTCAAAATGTATGATCTTGTTTGTGTGCAAGAGTGTGTGTTTAAAAGCGAGACCTTCCTCTCGCGCTCCGTGTCCATTAATGATCGGCCCTGAGAAGGAAAAACATAAACTTCCCTTTGACTCCAACTGTACACCACTGACACCAACCGGTTGGTTGGGAGGAGAAAAACACAAACATCCTTATGTTGTGTGTTCATTGTGGGGTGTAGGCCTGGTTTCCCCACCTCTCTCATAATATTACAGGGCTCCCTTGCATAAAATACCTTGGTCTCAATGGGATTTCCAGCTAAAAGTTTTAGCCCCCCAAAAATTGACTTAATTATTTTGTCAATTGAATGGCTTCCCTCAAGTTTTCTTCTTCTTCTTTTCTTCAAAAAACAACAAAAATCTTTTTGTTTTGAATAATGTTGTCATGGAAATATGATGTGATGTCTGACTTGGTGTCATTGATGCCTTCCTTCCTTCCTTCATTCATTATAAGTCTGGGGATTCCTAGATAGAAAAGTGTGCCCTTTTTTTAAATGTAAGGCCATCATCACTGCATTGAAATGCGGTTGGAAAAGGGAATCCCACACACAGCCCCATTACGCCATCCTAGAACAATCTGATATGATGTGACTGTTGCTTTTTGTATCTGCCCTATTTTAACTGTCAATGACTTCACACTATAAAATCCAAGTTAAGCCATGCTTGTAGTGCAGGGATCAGGCAGAGCCGGGTTGGAAGCCCTTTTGGCAGACAAGGCTGAGGCCAAAACAAGGCTGCTGTCGGAAGGGGCCATGGAAGCTGGGGTGGTGGGGCTGTGGACTGGTGTGGCCTTGTAACTGTACCTGGTGGGTTAAATGTATTTTGAGGTCTGTCATATGACTGAAAAGTGGACCTTTGACTCACAGCCCACTCTGTTGTTAATCACTGCTGCTCTGACTGGCTTGTGCCGCTGCAGACGTGCTTAGCTCGGGAGAGGAGGAACTTTTCTATGGCTAAAGGAAGGGTTGATCATGACAGTGAAGTTTAAAAATACGAAATGAACAAATTGATTATTAATACAGTTAGGGCAGTTGTAGAAGTCAAATTGTGTCAATGGTCTGTGTAAGAATGATATGTTGCCTGAGTTGTGATTTTATGCTTGTGAAGGGAATGATTGATTAGGACATTGAATAAGTAAATTAATTCCTGATTTAATAAACAAAGGCTTATCGTAAAAGTCAGAACCCACGTTTATGAGATCCAATAGGTCAATATAAAATGTCAGGTCTTAAATAGCTCACGACATTTGAACCGGTTGTTGTGAGTGATTGTGTGCTACTTTTTGTATTGTCGTATTTTGTGTGTGTATGTAGGGTCCTATAGAATCTTACATTTTGTTTTTCCAGTTTTTTTAAAACATTTTTTGTTTTTCCAGGTTTTTGCTCTCAATCTCTTTTTTTAATAGAACATCAAATGTTGTTTTTCTAAGTCCACAACAATGCTTAAACCCACATCAGGAGACCACTTTTGATGCCTGGGGAAAAATAGAAGCTATTTTAGATTTTTGGGTGTAGTTAACCTTTTAATGCAAGTGTGCACCAGTAAAAGACAATTGATTGCAAAATGGCCGCTGGGTTGATGCAAATAACCAGGATATCATTCTGCTAGGTAGGAATAGTCTACTTGGTAATTAACATTTAATTGTGAACTGTTTTGGAAAAGCCTTTCCATCTCTACCAGAAGAAGGTTATCATTAGTATCATCGGCTAAAAGTGTACGCATGTACAGCACACAGACGAGGGCATTCCTGTGCCATTTCAGAAAGTTGCAGGAAAATACAACTCCCAAACCAGGTGTCCATCCAACATCTTTATGCGAGTAAAGTGCGTCAGATAAAAAAAAACCGTCACGACAGGCCTGATGGAAACAGCAAATATGTTTGGAAAACGTTCCAAATGTCGAGAAAACGCTAGACAAGGTGGGATCTTTTTGTTTTTGTAAAATGTATTATGTGAGAAATGGCGGTGGAAACTCTTATGCGCAAATATTGATATAATAACCATCATATCGAAGTAAAGTTGGAGTCACGCGATGACATGTTGTGTGGTCCTCCCTCTATGACTTGGGAAAGCATGCGGTTTATTAGGCTACAGATGAAATAAGTTATGATTAACTTCACAGGGTGGTGAAAGTGCACAGTGATATAAAACAAAATGGATGCACTCACTAACTGTAAGTCGCTCTGGATAAGAGCGTCTGCTAAATGACTAAAATGTAAAATGTGATGAGCTTGATGCTCCTTTCCAATAAATATCGAAGGTCTTATTCTGGTGACATGATGATCGATGCTTGGCTGCCGTTTGACTAATTTTTAAAATGTCCATAATAATCTCACGTAGGCTATACCCACACTGTATCTGTAAGCTGTTGGCTAGAGCGCACCTGTCAATACCAGAGTGGGCACATTCACTATATAACGTCAAACATTTTTTTGTGACAACCATCAGTAGAGTTGTAAATGCGATGGAAACCAATTTAACTTTAAGTTATTTTTATGTGCACTACGTCATCAATCACAGACTTTTATCCACAACAACTTAATTAGATGAAAACACCTCTCTGGTGGGAAAATGTGCATATTTCATTTATGCAGATTTTAGAATATTCACATGGAAACCTAGCTCCTGATGCATTTTGTTAATAGCTTATGAATAACTTGGGCAATTTTAATGCATTGATTTAAAAAATAAATTCAATACATTTAGTTGATTTCCTACTAAGACATTTTTGAATATTGTTGAATTTGGTTTTAATGTCTGGATTCTCTCCGTGTTCTCCGAAACTCAGATTTTATAGGGCCTTATCTATGTAGCCTATTTCTCTGACGGTATGGATTCTCTCCGTGTTCTCCGAAACTCCGATTTTATAGGGCCTTATCTATGTAGCCTATTTCTCTGACGGTATGGTAATTAGATAAACACACGGCTCTCTACCTGCCTCTCCCATACACCCTCCTCACCCCGTTTCTCTGTCAGTGTCCTGCTACAGTGATGTATATTCCTCGACACCGGCTCACCCAGACCATCAAGTGCTCGGTCATAAGAAATCTGTATGATACTCCAGTTTATTCTGCCAATAAACCTTTCAACAGGGTTAAGAGGGGGACGGCAATTCGTTTTTATTTTGTGGTGGAATTACATTTTAGATTGTTTTACTTTCTTTTTGTTTCTCCTTTCTACAGTAAATATGTTCATGTGGCTTTTGAAAAATGAGGCGACTGGAGGAGCGTAGCTCAGAATCAATAGCTTCATTAAGCTTTAATGATTAATTGATTAGTTTAAATGCGACGGGTCAGAAATAAATCAACCTGAAATGCGAACACATAATGTCGTTTATAAAAATTTAAATAATCCCAGATTAAGGAAGAATCTATCCTAAATGTTGGTTTTTATATTCTTACATTTTTATGGTCTGAAGTACCCAGGATTTTGGCCTGTTATTTAACCAACTCAACTGAAGATAATATCCATACATGTGTGCCCCTGCCTGTACACTTCAACTGAAGTTATTTGCATAGGAGGAGTAGTTTGAAAATAACAAACTAGGTCTACTTGATGTTCAGTTTCCCTTTTTTAATAGAAATAGTTAAATAAAGTGATGTCATTCTAGAAAACAGAACAGACACTGTGCTGATTTTCAGATTATTTAAAGCGCAGATCCTTCGGGTGGTGAACATGTCAACAATTACACACACACTAGGTTTACACATGCCTCAACTGGATGTCCCTCCTCACTTTCTCATTGGTGGGTTGTTCCATGTAGAGAAGAACACAGGTATGCTAATTGATTTGGGGTCACCTGCGTGCCAGCCCTGCAGTAGTTTATAAAGTCATCCCCGCCCTTAACTGCACAAGCAACACAAACATAGACACATGCATACAAACACACGATAGCAATACACTATACACACACACACACACATGGATTATGTATTTATAAATACAGTACCAGTCAAAAGTTTGGAAACACCTACTCATTCAAGGGTTTTTCTTAATTGTTACTATTTTTTTTTACATTGTAGAATAATAGTGAAGACATCAAAACTATGAAATAACACATATGGAATCATGTACAGTCGTGGTCGAAAGTTTTGAGAATGACACAAATGCTAATTTTCACAAAGTCTGCTGCCTCAGTTTTGATGATTGCAATTTGCATATACTCCAGAATGTCATGACGAGTGATCAGATTAATTGCAAAGTCCCTCTTTGCCATGAAAATGAACAATCCCCCAAAAACATTTCCACTGCATTTCAGCCCTGCCACAAAAGGACCAGCTGCCATCATGTCAGTGATTCTCTCGTTAACACAGGTGAGAGTGTTGACAAGGACAAGGCTGGAGATCACTCTGTCATGCTGATTGAGTTAGAATAACAGACTGGAAGCATTAATAGGAGGGTGGTGCTTTAAATCATTGTTCTTCCTCTGTTAACCATGGTTACCTGCAAGGAAACACGTGCCGTCATCATTGCTTTGCACAAAAAGGGCTTCACAGACAAGGATATTGCTGCTAGTAAGATTGCACCTAAATCAACCATTTATCGGATCATCATGAACTTCAAGGAGTGTTAGATTAATTTGTATTTTAAGAATAATGACTAAAGGATTTCACCCCAAATACAGTATAAATGTGTGAACGGTGTTAAGAGTTATAATGTAGTGGCAACCCACTAACAGAGGGGGGCGGGACTAAACATTCCAGGGTGAAGGGGACTGAGAAAACGGGTTAAAAAAAGCCTCCTAAAGGTGGGCGGAGCAAAGTGCCTTTGTGTGTCAAGGGGTATAAAACTGTATGTATGGGTTTTGGCGGCAGAGCTCTCCATGAATAAAAATACAGATCATTCTTGCTGGTTGTGGACCTTGAATCATTTATGATTAAAACCAGAGCCTTACAACCCCTGGTAATGATTCAAGCTTAGGTTGAATTAGAGATAGAAATTCTCATGACAAGGAGAGAGGTTCAATTGTTGTGAAGAAGGCGTCAGGGCGCCCAAGAAAGTCCAGCAAGCGCCAGGACCGTCTCCTAAAGTTGATTCAGCTGCGGGATCGGGGCACCACCAGTGCAGAGCTTGCTCAGGAATAGCAGCAGGCAGGTGTGAGTGCATCTGCACGCACAGTGAAGCGAAGACATTTGGAGGATGGCCTGGTGTCAAGGGCAGCAAAGAAGCCACTTCTCTCCAGGAAAAACATCAGGGACAGACTGATATTCTGCAAAAGGTACAGGGATTGGACTGCTGAGGACTGGGGTAAAGTCATTTTCTCTGATGAATCCCCTTTCCGATTGTTTGGGGCATCCGGAAAACACTTTGTCCGGAGAAGACAAGGTGAGCGCTACCATCAGTCCTGTGTCATGCCAACAGTAAAGCATCCTGAGACCATTCATGTGTGGGGTTGCTTCTCAGCCAAGGGAGTGGGCTCACTCACAATTTTGCCTAAGAACACAGCCATGAATAAAGAATGGTACCAACACATCCTCAGAGAGCAACTTCTCCCAACCATCCAAGAACAGTTTGATGACGACCAATGCCTTTTCCAGCATGATGGAGCACCTTGCCATAAGGCAAAAGTGATAACTAAGTGGCTCAGGGAACAAAACCTCAACATTTTGGGTCCATGGCCAGGAAACTCCCCAGACCTTAATCCCATTGAGAACTTGTGGTTGATCCTCAAGAGGCGGGTGGACAAACAAAAACCCACAAATTCTGACAAACTCCAAGCATTGATTATGCAAGAATGGGCTGCCATCAGTCAGGATGTGGCCCAGAAGTTAATTGACAGCATGCCAGGGCGGATTGCAGAGGTCTTGAAAAAGAAGGGTCAACACTGCAAATATTGACTCTTTGCATAAACTTCATGTAATTGTCAATAAAAGCCTTTGACACTTATGGAATGTTTGTAATTATACTTCAGTATACCAAAGTAACATCTGAGAAAAATATCTCATAACACTGAAGCAGTGAACTTTGTGAAGACCAATACTTGTGTCATTCTCAAAACGTTTAACCACGACTGTAGTAACCAAAAAAGTGTTACACAAATCGAAATATATTTTATATTTGAGATTCTTCAAATAGCCACCCTTTGCCTTGATGACAGCTTTGCAAACTCTTGGCATTCTCTCAACCAGCTTCATGAGGTAGTCACCTGGAATGCATTTCAATTAACAGGTATGCCTTCTTAAGAGTTCATTTGTGGAATATCTTTCCTCCTTTGAGCCAATCAGTTGTGTTGTGACAAGAACGCGTCTCCTTCCTGAACGGTATGACTGCTGCGTGGTCCCATGGTATTTATACTTGCGTACTATTGTTTGTACAGATGAACGTGGTATCTTCAGGCGTTTGGAAATTGCTCCCAAGGATGAACCAGACTTGTGGAGGTCTACAATTTTTTTTCTGAGGTCTTTGCTGATTTCTTTTGATTTTTCCATGATGTCAAGCAAAGAGGCACTGAGTTTGAAGGTAGGCCTTGAAATACATCCACAGGTACACCTCCAATAGGCTAATTGACATCATTTGAGTCAATCAGAAGCTTCTAAAGCATGACATCATTTTCTGGAATTTTTTTATAAAAATGATTTACATGTGTAACCTACTCCAGTGACCGTCAAGCATTTTGGGTAGACAATTATGCTATTATTTTACATTTTACATTATTATAATTTTTTTCATGGAGATTATTTTGCCTGCATCTTTATGTGGTATAATAGCATAGGCTAATTTATTTGGGGCTTATTCACCACCTGAGGAAGTGGAAACTCACATTAGCTAGATCACTAACTCTAAATACACTGCTCAAAAAAATAAAGGGAACACTTAAACAACACATCCTAGATCTGAATGAATGAAATAATCTTATTAAATACTTTTTTTCTTTACATAGTTGAATGTGCTGACAACAAAATCACACACAAATTATCAATGGAAATCAAATTTATCAACCCATGGAGGTCTGGATTTGGAGTCACCCTCAAAATTAAAGTGGAAAACCACACTACAGGCTGATCCAACTTTGATGTAATGTCCTTAAAACAAGTCAAAATGAGGCTCAGTAGTGTGTGTGGCCTCCACGTGCCTGTATGACCTCCCTACAACGCCTGGGCATGCTCCTGATGAGGTGGCGGATGGTCTCCTGAGGGATCTCCTCCCAGACCTGGACTAAAGCATCCGCCAACTCCTGGACAGTCTGTGGTGCAACGTGGCGTTGGTGGATGGAGCGAGACATGATGTCCCAGATGTGCTCAATTGGATTCAGGTCTGGGGAACGGGCGGGCCAGTCCATAGCATCAATGCCTTCCTCTTGCAGGAACTGCTGACACACTCCAGCCACATGAGGTCTAGCATTGTCTTGCATGAGGAGGAACCCAGGGCCAACCGCACCAGCATATGGTCTCACAAGGGGTCTGAGGATCTCATCTCGGTACCTAATGGCAGTCAGGCTACCTCTGGCGAGCACATGGAGGGCTGTGCGGCCCCCCCAAAAAATGCCACCCCACACCATGACTGACCCACCGCCAAACCGGTCATGCTGGAGGATGTTGCAGGCAGCAGAACGTTCTCCACGGCGTCTCCAGACTCTGTCACATGTGCTCCGTGTGAACCTGCTTTCATCTGTGAAGAGCACAGGGCGCCAGTTGCGAATTTGCCAATCTTGGTGTTCTCTGGCAAATGCCAAACGTCCTGCACGGTGTTGGGCTGTAAGCACAACCCCCACCTGTGGACGTCGGGCCCTCATACCACCCTCATGGAGTCTGATTCTGACCGTTTGAGCAGACACATGCACATTTGTGGCCTGCTGGAGGTCATTTTGCAGGGCTCTGGCAGTGCTCCTCCTTGCACAAAGGCGGAGGTAGTGGTCCTGCTGCTGAGTTGTTGCCCTCCTACGGCCTCCTCCACGTCTCCTGATGTACTGGCCTGTCTCCTGGTAGCGCCTCCATGCTCTGGACACCGCTGACAGACACAGCAAACCTTCTTGCCACAGCTTGCATTGATGTGCCTTCCTGGATGAGCTGCACTACCTGAGCCACTTGTGTGGGTTGTAGACTCTGTCTCATGCTACCACTAGAGTGAATGCACCGCCAGCATTCAAAAGTGACCAAAACATCAGCCAGGAAGCATAGGAACTGAGAAGTGGTCTGTGGTCACCACCTGCAGAACCACTTCTTTATTGGGGGTGTCTTGCTAATTGCCTATAATTTCCACCTGTTGTCTATTAAATTTGCACAACAGCATGTGAAATGTATTGTCAATCAGTGTTGCTTCCTAAGTGGACAGTTTGATTTCACAGAAGTGTGATTGACTTGGAGTTACATTGTGTTGTTTAAGTGTTCTCTTTATTTTTTTGAGCAGTGTATAATACCCACTGCTAGTAGCGATGTATTAATCTAACAGTACATTCAATGTCCAAAAAAACGTTGCTGTTTGTAGCCTACCGTGCAATGAGGCCTATGCACTCGCGATGGCCAATGCTATCTCGAAGCCATATCAAATATCTTGTTTGTAAAATAGTTGCTTTTGAGCTCGAGTTGAGAAATAAAAAGTATACCAACAGAAAATAATAATAATAATAATATGCCATTTAGCAGACATCCTCTCTCCATCTCTGACAACAGGATAGCTGTGTTTTCCGCACAATTTTAAATTGTTATACAATCGGAACACTTTTTTTTGTTGTTGTCCTGGAGCATTTTTCTGCCCCAGGAAAGGACAGAGTAGCTCGCTAGACACAGCAGCAGGCCCCAGAGAAACGGGTACAGGGGCAGGCAGACCTTACATTACAGGAATCACGAGGGTAATGTAGTTTATTGATTGACCAAAGCATGGTTTTAGCTTCCTAAAAAAATTGGATGTTTTGAGTGAGGTGAATGAATGTGCACCGATGCGACCAGTAATCTTTAAAAACTCGCACAGCTAAGTCAAAGGGTTGCAAAATGCGACAAAATGGTCGCAATCTATAGGCATACTCTCTAACTTTTGTTTTCAATGCTAACGGAAACCCTGACGCACACACACACAGCCTGCTCACATCTGCTAATCCCCGTCTGTATGTGGTGGGAAAACCGGTTCTTTCATAGAGCTTAAAGGTGTGAACGCCATCGTTTGGACACCTCTCTCTCTTTTAAAAAAAAAATTTTTCACTCTTGTTTTCCTCTCTTTCGTCATGTGATGCATAGTATGTGCACCTGCACGTAATGAAGGAACGGACACGTACTCTGTTACATGATTACTTGTGTGTGTGTGTGTGTTTTAAATGGTTGTTGTCTACAGAGTGATGCAGCTGGGCTGGGCACCTACAGTTTATTTGTCTTTAAATTAATAGGCTGAGATTGGTTTCTATGGTAATCCTGCTGCCTCTCTCTGTTGGTTTCTATGGTAATCCTGCTGCCTCTCTCTGTTGGTTTCTATGGTAATCCTGCTGCCTCTCTCTGTTGGTTTCTATGGTAATCCTGCTGCCTCTCTCTGCTGGTTTCTATGGTAATCCTGCTGCCTCTCTCTGTTGGTTTCTATGGTAATCCTGCTGCCTCTCTCTGTTGGTTTCTATGGTAATCCTGCTGCCTCTCTCTGTTGGTTTCTATGGTAATCCTGCTGCCTCTCTCTGTTGGCCATTTCCCCTCTCCATGCTCTCCAGGGCCTAAAATCAACACCCGCCACCTGCCAAATGGTGGTAGATTTTGGCATTGGCGGGTAAAATGTAGGGGTTCCAAAGTGCGATCATTTCACTCGCATTTATGAATAAAAATAGTCAAGTATGATCACATTTATAGTCAAATAAATGCTTCAGTATCTGTTTTCAAAGTATTTCGTGCCGTTTTGTTTCATAGCTGGTAAATTTAATTGCACAAAGTCAAAGAACTAAAAATCCTATTTAGCCTATTCCACCTCGCGCTGCAGCACTGCCTGGCTGGGGGCTGTACGCACGCGAAGAGCTGAGTGAAATATTACTTTTTTGAGGCGCTGCGCACGGGCATAAACGTTGTCTTATTTACTTGAAACTAAACTCTACTGAAGTGACTTTGTCCATGTGTTTCTTGGCAATTGACATTGTTTTGTTCACAAGTTAGGTTGTTTTTCTATGTTTGAGTTTCAACTGCTAGGGAAGAGAAGACAACACCTTCTAGTCAGATTCAATCTCACAGGCACAAACATGACTCCAGTCGTGCTGCCACGGTAACCTCCCGCCCTTAAAGGGGCAGGTGAACAATTTTTGTCTCATCTCTGATATTTTGGTTAAAAGACTCTGGTCACAAAAAATGAAAATTAACAACATACCACATTTACTTCTTACTAGTAATACATTTATTGTTTTAGAAACGAGGACAGAAGGAGTGAGGCAGAGAGCTAAGAACCTTGCACTCATTACCACCAGCACTTGAGACGACCAGTGTTCTTTTTCTTTTGTGCTGTGTTGTTGTTGTTTCCGTATAGCTTTAGAATAGTATCTGAAAACCTTTTGTGGCCAGGGGATACCTCCTGTCATGCAGCGTTTTCAAAAACAATAATGAACGTAAATTGAGTGCAGTTTACAGTGCAGCAATAAGAACGTGAGGCCAACATCATGTACATGATGTGCTATTCGTTGAAGCAATGGTGATAGTTGGACAGTAAGGAAGCCTCCACTGAGCACAGACTTTGAGTTATAGGCATATTTAATTTTTGCTTACTTTGAAATGACGGCATAATGAGTTGTACCAATTTTACAGTTGCTAGACTGGCTACTCTGGGGATCTATTGGCTACTCTGGGGATCTATTGGCTACTCTGGGGATCTATTGGCTACTCTGGGGATCTATTGGCTACTCTGGGGATCTATTGGCTACTCTGGGGATCTATTGGCTACTCTGGGGATCTATTGGCTACTCTGGGGATCTATTGGCTACTCTGGGGATCTATTGGCTACTCTGGGGATCTATTTGTCACATGTAAGTACAGTGAGTGATTTGTACCATGTTTTGTGCTGCTACCATGTTGTGCTGCTGCCATGTTGTGTTGCTACCATGCTGTGTTGTCATGTGTTGCTGCCATGCTATGTTGTTGTCTTAGGTCTCTCTTTATGTAGTGTTGTGGCGTCTCTCTTTATGTAGCGTTGTGGTGTCTCTCTTTATGTAGCGTTGTGGTGTCTCTCTTTATGTAGCGTTGTGGTGTCTCTCTTTATGTAGCGTTGTGGTGTCTCTCTTTATGTAGTGTTGTGGTGTCTCTCTTTATGTAGTGTTGTGGCGTCTCTCTTTATGTAGCGTTGTGGTGTCTCTCTTTATGTAGCGTTGTGGTGTCTCTCTTTATGTAGCGTTGTGGTGTCTCTCTTTATGTAGCGTTGTGGTGTCTCTCTTTATGTAGCGTTGTGGTGTCTCTCTTTATGTAGCGTTGTGGTGTCTCTCTTTATGTAGTGTTGTGGTGTCTCTCTTTATGTAGTGTTGTGGTGTCTCTCTTTATGTAGTGTTGTGGTGTCTCTCTTTATGTAGTGTTGTGGTGTCTCTCTTTATGTAGCGTTGTGGTGTCTCTCTTTATGTAGTGTTGTGGTGTCTCTCTTTATGTAGCGTTGTGGTGTCTCTCTTTATGTAGCGTTGTGGTGTCTCTCTTTATGTAGCGTTGTGGTGTCTCTCTTTATGTAGCGTTGTGGTGTCTCTCTTTATGTAGCGTTGTGGTGTCTCTCTTTATGTAGCGTTGTGGTGTCTCTCTTTATGTGGTGTTGTGGTGTCTCTCTTTATGTAGTGTTGTGGTGTCTCTCTTTATGTGGTGTTGTGGTGTCTCTCTTTATGTAGCGTTGTGGTGTCTCTCTTTATGTAGCGTTGTGGTGTCTCTCTTTATGTGGTGTTGTGGTGTCTCTCTTTATGTAGCGTTGTGGTGTCTCTCTTTATGTAGCGTTGTGGCGTCTCTCTTTATGTAGCGGTGTGGTGTCTCTTTATGTAGCGTTGTGGTGTCTCTCTTTATGTAGCGTTGTGGTGTCTCTCTTTATGTAGCGTTGTGGTGTCTCTCTTTATGTAGCGTTGTGGTGTCTCTCTTTATGTAGCGTTGTGGTGTCTCTCTTTATGTGGTGTTGTGGTGTCTCTCTTTATGTAGCGTTGTGGTGTCTCTCTTTATGTGGTGTTGTGGTGTCTCTCTTTATGTAGCGTTGTGGTGTCTCTCTTTATGTGGTGTTGTGGTGTCTCTCTTTATGTAGCGTTGTGGTGTCTCTCTTTATGTGGTGTTGTGGTGTCTCTCTTTATGTAGCGTTGTGGTGTCTCTCTTTATGTGGTGTTGTGGTGTCTCTCTTTATGTGGTGTTGTGGTGTCTCTCTTTATGTGGTGTTGTGGTGTCTCTCTTTATGTGGTGTTGTGGTGTCTCTCTTTATGTGGTGTTGTGGTGTCTCTCTTTATGTAGCGTTGTGGTGTCTCTCTTTATGTAGCGTTGTGGTGTCTCTCTTTATGTAGCGTTGTGGTGTCTCTCTTGTCGTGATGTGTGTTTTGTCCTATATTTAAATTTTCTATCCCAGCCACCGTCCTCGCAGGAGGCCTTTTGGTAGGCTGCCATTGTAAATAAGAATGTGTTCTTAACTGACTTGTTAAATAAATAAATAAAAATGTGTTGCAGGGATGCAAACTCGTTACTTTTCAGCGATATTCGTAGTTTTGGATCTCAAAATAGGTCATCCACGTGAATCGTGTAGATCTGGCTGATGAAAAGTGCGCAGACGCGGAGTGGATCACCGATTGACCTATAAAAGAGGTGCGAACAGATCTTCTGCCTGTGTGATCACTACCTTCTCTCTCAATTAATCTGAGCACAGAATGCATCCTGACACGTCATAAACATAGAATATCAGAGTAATGCCAGATATGTCATATCAGAATGAGTGCTGTGATCAGCCAGCCACATCCCCTAACCATCCATTAGCCTGCTCAGCTGTGATCAGCCAGCCACATGCCCTAACCATCCATTAGCCTGCTCAGCTGTGATCAGCCAGCATCATCCCCTAACCAGCCATTAGCCTGCTCAGCTGTGATCAGCCAGCCACATCCCCTAACCATCCATTAGCCTGCTCAGCTGTGATCAGCCAGCCACATCCCCTAACCATCCATTAGCCTGCTCAGCTGTGATCAGCCAGCCACATCCCCTAACCATCCATTAGCCTGCTCAGCTGTGATCAGCCAGCCACATCCCCTAACCATCCATTAGCCTGCTCAGCTGTGATCAGCCAGCCACATCCCCTAACCATCCATTAGCCTGCTCAGCTGTGATCAGCCAGCCACATCCCCTAACCATCCATTAGCCTGCTCAGCTGTGATCAGCCAGCCACATCCCCTAACCATCCATTAGCCTGCTCAGCTGTGATCAGCCAGCCACATCCCCTAACCATCCATTGGCCTGCTCAGCTGTGATCAGCCAGCCACATCCCCTAACCATCCATTAGCCTGCTCAGCTGTGATCAGCCAGCCACATCCCCTAACCATCCATTAGCCTGCTCAGCTGTGATCAGCCAGCCACATCCCCTAACCATCCATTAGCCTGCTCTGCTGTGATCAGCCAGCCACATCCCCTAACCATCCATTAGCCTGCTCAGCTGTGATCAGCCAGCCACATCCCCTAACCATCCATTAGCCTGCTCAGCTGTGATCAGCCAGCCACATCCCCTAACCATCCATTAGCCTGCTCAGCCGTGATCAGCCAGCCACATCCCCTAACCATCCATTAGCCTGCTCAGCTGTGATCAGCCAGCCACATCCCCTAACCATCCATTAGCCTGCTCAGCTGTGATCAGCCAGCATCATCCCCTAACCAGCCATTAGCCTGCTCAGCTGTGATCAGCCAGCATCATCCCCTAACCAGCCATTAGCCCGCTCAGCTGTGATCAGCCAGCATCATCCCCTAACCATATATTAGCCTGCTCAGCTGTGATCAGCCAGCATCATCCCCTAACCATATATTAGCCTGCTCAGCTGTGATCAGCCAGCATCATCCCCTAACCATCCATTAGCCTGCTCAGCTGTGATCAGCCAGCCACATCCCCTAACCATCCATTAGCCTGCTCAGCTGTGATCAGCCAGCCACATCCCCTAACCATCCATTAGCCTGCTCAGCTGTGATCAGCCAGCATCATCCCCTAACCATCCATTAGCCTGCTCAGCTGTGATCAGCCAGCATCATCCCCTAACCATCCATTAGCCTACTCTGCTGTGATCAGCCAGCCACATCCCCTAACCATCCATTAGCCTGCTCAGCTGTGATCAGCCAGCATCATCCCCTAACCAGCCATTAGCCTGCTCAGCTGTGATCAGCCAGCATCATCCCCTAACCAGCCATTAGCCCGCTCAGCTGTGATCAGCCAGCATCATCCCCTAACCATATATTAGCCTGCTCAGCTGTGATCAGCCAGCATCATCCCCTAACCATATATTAGCCTGCTCAGCTGTGATCAGCCAGCATCATCCCCTAACCATCCATTAGCCTGCTCAGCTGTGATCAGCCAGCCACATCCCCTAACCATCCATTAGCCTGCTCAGCTGTGATCAGCCAGCCACATCCCCTAACCATCCATTAGCCTGCTCAGCTGTGATCAGCCAGCATCATCCCCTAACCATCCATTAGCCTGCTCAGCTGTGATCAGCCAGCATCATCCCCTAACCATCCATTAGCCTACTCTGCTGTGATCAGCCAGCCACATCCCCTAACCATCCATTAGCCTACTCTGCTGTGATCTGCCAGCATCATCCCCTAACCAGCCATTAGCCTGCTCTGCTGCTTCTCTCCGTCAATTCTTTCTGTGCATCTCCATCCGTTTTAACACATTATTTAGCCTTGATTTTAGAGCTAGGGCTCGCAGGCAGTGATGAGCTTTGTTGTTAAATGTGTTTAATTATTGGAGCGGCTCGCAGCGCGAGTGAAGTGGGTACTTTTATCTTTTCATTTCACCTGTAAGAACAAGCCGGCCAGTCTGACGAGGCGTCGCTGTCGAGCAGCCTCTGAGTGCCACTGCCGTAGAGGGAAAACGGAGCACGGTGACAGTCATCACTGAAAACCACTAAAAGGTTATGTCCCATATTACCGGAGCTACCTTCTCTTTCTACCGCGAATTGTTGCATATTTTTATATCATTTTATAAACCATGTCGCGGGCATTTTTAAAATACTTGCGGGCTGTGAGTTTTTGCTTTGATAACAAACTACCTTGTTTAGTAATGTTACCTGACTAGCTAGCTAACAACATGGTACCTTGGCTATGCACACATTTGGATGGCACAGGAAACACGGAGAAGGGATGGATGGCCTGCTCAAAGAGATTCTTCAAATGTAGGATGCATATGCATAATCAATGTCATTCTAAGCTAAATCTGAATAAAAAATACATCAATTTTTTTTTGGCATTCCTTAAATTCTGTTTGATGCCTAACTTTTGGGAGCAGTGTGTGAGCGAGGGAGAGAAAGCAGTGTGTGTGTGTGTGTGTGTGTTTGTGTGTGTAAAGTTGTCTAAAGAGTAGGCTTCTATTATTATACAGTAAAAAAGTGTGACATTAAATTCAATGTGTTGTATTGAGTAGAGGTGTGACTATCAGAGCCAGGTTTTTGTGAACCTATAGAAGATATAGAAAACGGGAACAGGCGTCCTGGGGTGGGGGGGCGGGTCCAGACCTCCTGGTATCACATCGCTAGTGAAATGTCGGTATTGGGACAACCCCACTGGGCACACCTGGTGCATTCCAGGTGACTAACCTCATGAAGCTGGTTGAGAGAATGCCATGAGAGTGAGTAACAAGGCATACCTGTTTAATTGAAATGCATTCCAGGTGACTAACCTCATGAAGCTGGTTGAGAGAATGCCAAGAGCGTGCAAAGCTGTCATCAAGACAAAGGGTGGGCTACTTTGAAGAAACTCAAATAATAAAATATATTTTGATTTGTTTAACACTTTTTTTTTTATTTTTTATTACTACATGATTCTGTGTGTGTTATTTCATAGTTTTGATGTCTTCGCTATTATTCTACAATGTAGAAAATATTAAAAATAAAGAAAAACCCTGGAATTGTCCAATCCTTTTACTGGTACTGTATATGTAATTAAAAGTGTAATTTAAAATGTGGCTCCATTTTCTGCGCCTCCCTCATGTCAGCATCTGTGTGAACATAAAAGGCTGTTGCCAATACGCATAGGCTATCACCTACACTTTACATGGAGGCTAATTATTTATGTACATTTACATACACTTATGTTTTTCTTAACAGAATAGCTAGTGTTTTTGGGGTTTTCAAATACGTTTTATTGGCTATTTTGGCTTAATGGGCTTGTTGCCCTAACAGATGGTCTTGGTGCCCTGGCAGAATGGACACTTCTTGAAGGCCAAATGGCCCTGCCCCTAAAATCACGAAATTCCAGGCCTGCTGTTAAATGCCAGAGAGTGGAAAAGTATTAAGCCAGTTTTAAAGTACCAATAGGAAGAAAAAAAAAGTTTCAAGAAGTGTTGAATTTTCCCGAATGTTGAGAGGAGAGGGGGAAGTATGAGGGAGGAGAGGAATGGACAGGGGGAGAGAGGAGAGGGAGGGAGGTGAGGAATGGACAGGGTGAGGGAGGAGAGGGGAAGAATGAGGGAGGAGAGGAATGGACAGGGGGAGGGAGAGGAGGGAGGAGAGGGGGATGGAGGGAGGGAAGAGAGTAGTGGGGGATAGAGAGAGGAAAACAGGAGGATCCCATCAGCTTTATATAGGCTAGGTCTACTATAATTATTTCTCAACTATCCTAATATTAAATAAATTGACTATCGTTACAACAGGAGTATAGCCTACTGGGCTGGCATGAAAATGAACCACGGGAAAAGTGTCCTCCATTTGCTATTTAAGTGCATAGATTACATTTATTTTTTCCCCCTGCCGCTGTTTCGAGACAAGTGCATGATAACGGTCCACTCTAAATCAAAACAAATTTCAAACATATTATTTATTATATGTAAAGACACGATTAAGGCAAGAATAGTGTGATGGGTGACAATATTAGCCAGTCACTTGTGAATGATATATTATCACTTGTGAATGATGCCCAGCTTAAGAAACAATGCCTTTTTTTTTGCATCGTTTTTTTAATCATAGTAGCACATCTCATGTAGCCTAGCCCATAGGTCTATATGTTTTAATAAGGTTTGTATCACACCTAAAGTGGCCAAATAACTTCTTTAAAATTAAGCACATTAATCCGCTTTACAAGGGGTGTAGAGCCTAACTGGCATACATAAGCAGCGCGTGAGTTTCAAGTTTGGGGAAGATAATCTTTACCATAACAATGCTCCTTTTATAATAAAATCATTACATGCATAATCGCATTTGCGGTCACTTTTGATAATGGTGTTTTCCCGCTAATGGAACATTTGCAAAAATAGCCTTCTGCCATGTGCGCATTGCTGCGCTTATAATGTGAAGAAATAGCCTAATAGTTTATCAACATTTTAAGCTAAATGTTCTCATCTGTTGCGTCAGCAACATTGTGTAAAAAAATATTTTTTGATGCTAGTGGTTGTATTAATTTGGGATCTATCGCATCCCACAACTGTCCCAGACTATATCTGGAATATTTATTTCTCACACAGAATAGAATAGGTCAACTTTTGTACTATGGGGGATAGTAGATTGACATAGGCTAGAGCTTTTGCTGTTCGTTAGGCCTACTCATCTTGTTGGTTGACGAAAAGTAAATGTGGATAGTTCTTCCACTATCTTCAATATGCACCTCGGAATTGGATAAGCGCGCAGTTGCGTCCCCGATGTGTCTGTCTTCACTTGTAGCCTGTGAGAAGGACCTGATCACGTGATGGAGAGCCATGTGAGTGAGCGGTGCTTCGGAGCGTGCAGCACTCAGGGAGAAGGGTGGCGGCAGGTAGCTTAGTGGTTAAGAGCGTTGTGCCAGTAACCGAAAGGTCGCTGGTTCTAATCCCCGAGCCGACTAGGTGAAAAATCTGTCGACGTGCCCTTGAGCAAGGCACTTAACCCTAATTGCTCCTGTAAGTCGCTCTGGATAAGAGCGTCTGCTAAATGACTAAAATGTAAAAATGTAAGGGCACAAGGCAACACTCCAGGCCGAGGCAACACTCCGGGCCGAGGGCACAACGGCCACTAGTGGCAAAAGCCACCTATTTTTTTATTTTTATTTTTTTTGGGTGCATTATGGCGCCACAAAGGGGATGCCGCCGGGAAATTCGAGGCGTTAGCAAGTGCTTGTCAAATTGTGAATGAGAGACTGATGAAGTGTGTACAGTCTGTGCAAAAAATAAAGCAGAGCTCATGGCTTTCAAGCTACGTTTTTCAAATCATCATTAGTCTCATCATGCAGCCTTACAATGTATAAAAAATCAAAACATACAGCCCAACGTTTTGTAGAACTAAAGTTACATCAATAACTCTAAATTAAGCAAATAGGAGGACCTGTTTATTTGTTAACCGCTCAACACAGAATAGCCGCATGTGCGCACTCCCTCAAATCGTTTGTAGAAAATATCCTTTCTGTTTTATTCAGCTTTGTTCAATTGTATTCTTCATACTATAAAATAAGCCACGGAATTCTAAGCAAATCTTGTCTGCTAAATGAACTAGTGTAGCCCACAGCCATATGGCATAGCCAGATCAGGGCATAACATAAGGACAACTCAGAGTATGCTATTCTGTTCTTCTGAAATAGACTATGTTTTCTTCGTATCATGCTTCTTTAGACCTGTCTAAAATAAATAATGGATTTATTGTGAAGGTGTAGGCATCAGTGGCTTGTAGGCTATGTGTGGAAGCCAGGAGATGCTAAATGTGTTTTGTTAATTAACTGTCAATTACCGTGAGACCGACAGTTATTTGCTTGACAATCACCGGCTGACATACTTTTGTGACCGCCACAGCCCTTGTGGGGGATAGTGGGGTGAGGGAGGGAGGAGAGGAGAGGGGGAGGGAGGAGAGGAGAGGGCTGAGAGGAGTGGGGGATGGAATGAGGGAGGGGGATGAGAGGAGGGAGGTAGGGGAGAGGGGGATGAGAGGAATGAGGGGAGAGGGGGATGAGGTAGGGGAGAGGGGGATGAGAGGAGTGAGGGATGAGGGGAGAGGGGGATGAGGTAGGGGAGAGGGGGATGAGGGATGGAGGAGCGGGGGATGAGGTAGGGGAGAGGGGGATGAGGTAGGGGAGAGGGGGATGAGAGGAGTGAGGGATGAGGGGAGAGGGGGATGAGGTAGGGGAGAGGGGGATGAGAGGAGTGAGGGATGAGGGGAGAGGGGGATGAGGGATGGAGGAGCGGGGGATGGGGGGATGAGGGATGGAGGAGCGGGGGATGGAGGGATGAGGGGAGAGGGGGATGAGGGAGGGAGGAGATGGAGAGGAGAGGAGGGGGCCAATTGGGTGTTGCTGATTTGACATGGTGGTCTGTGGGCAGACTGAGGCTTTCCATCAGCGGGCAGACTGAAGCTTTCCATCAGCAGGAAGTCTGACCTGGTGGTCTGTGTGGCAGACTGAGGCTTTCCATCAGCAGGAAGTCTGACCTGGTGGTCTACAGCACAGACATGCACCCCATTTAAAGTCACCTGGCTGTTTTCCTTTCCCTCCCTCCACGTCCATATCTCTCTCCCCTCCTCCCTCCCTCCCTCCCCTCGTCCCTCCCTCCCCTCGTCCCTCCCTCCCTCCCCTCGTCCCTCCCCTCGTCCCTCCCTCCCTCCCCTCCTCCCTCCCTCCCTCCCCTCGTCCCTCCCTCCCTCCCTCCCTCCCCTCCTCCCTCCCTCCCTCCCTCCCTCCCCTCGTCCCTCCCTCCCTCCCTCCCTCCCCTCCCTCCCTCCCCTCCCTCCCTCCCTCCCCTCCTCCCTCCCTCCCTCCCTTCGTCCCTCCCCTCGTCCCTCCCTCCCTCCCCTCCCTCCCTCCCCTCGTCCCTCCCTCCCTCCACACTAGTGCTCTCTCTCCTACACAGCCATCTCATTTCAAGGCTGAAAGAATCTTATTATTGTCTTCTCTGCAGTTTTTGGATCATCATTAATCTCAATGCAACAGTTACTCCCTCTGTGATGTTGGATGTGACCCCTGTTGGTTACTCCCTCTGTGATGTTGGATGTGACCCCTGTTGGTTACTCCCTCTGTGATGTTGGATGTGACCCCTGTTGGTTACTCCCTCTGTGATGTTGGATGTGACCCCTGTTGGTTACTCCCTCTGTGATGTTGGATGTGACCCCTGTTGGTTACTCCCTCTGTGATGTTGGATGTGACCCCTGTGGGGTAACCACATCAGTGGAATCTACCATGGATTGGCATGACCCCTCTCATCCAATCCTGATAACAGGGGAATACGTCACTGATGCACCCACCTGGCTCGAGATGAGAACTCTCCCCTGTCAACATTCAGGGCTTGTCTGTCAACATTCAGGGATTGTCTGTCAACATTCAGGGCTTGTCTGTCAACATTCAGGGCTTGTCTGTCAACATGCAGGGCTTGTCTGTCCACATTCAGGGATTACCTGGCCAATTGACACCAGTGCATAATGGTCTGTCTGTTTTGTCTCTGTCTGTCTGTCTGTCTGTCTGTCTGTCTCTCATGAACTGTCTGTCTGGCACATGGAGTGTCCGACTTTGTCCCATGCAGTACCTATCTATTCCTCTTATCTGTTGAGCTAACTAGACTAGTGCTGTTGAACTAACTGGACTAGTGCTGTTGAACTAACTAGACTAGTGCTGTTGAACTAACTAGACTGGTGATGTTGAACTAACTGGACTAGTGCTGTTGAACTAACTGGACTAGTGCTGTTAAACTAACTGGACTAGTGCTGTTGAACTAACTGGACTAGTGCAGTTGAACTAACTGGACTAGTGCTGTTGAACTAACTGGACTAGTGCTGTTGAACTAACTGGACTAGTGCCGCTGTTGAACTAACTGGACTAGTGCCGCTGTTGAACTAACTGGACTAGTGCCGCTGTTGAACTAACTGGACTAGTGCAGTTGAACTAACTGGACTAGTGCAGTTGAACTAACTGGACTAGTGCTGCTGTTGAACTAACTGGACTAGTGCCGCTGTTGAACTAACTGTACTAGTGCCGCTGTTGAACTAACTGGACTAGTGCCGCTGTTGAACTAACTGGACTAGTGCCGCTGTTGAACTAACTGGACTAGTGCCGCTGTTGAACTAACTGGACTAGTGCCGCTGTTGAACTAACTGGACTAGTGCCGCTGTTGAACTAACTGGACTAGTGCCGCTGTTGAACTAACTGGACTAGTGCCGCTGTTGAACTAACTGGACTAGTGCCGCTGTTGAACTAACTGGACTAGTGCCGCTGTTGAACTAACTGGACTAGTGCCGCTGTTGAACTAACTAGACTAGTGCTGTTGAACTAACTAGACTAGTGCCGCTGTTGAACTAACTGGACTAGTGCCGCTGTTGAACTAACTGGACTAGTGCCGCTGTTGAACTAACTGGACTAGTGCCGCTGTTGAACTAACTGGACTAGTGCCGCTGTTGAACTAACTAGACTAGTGCTGTTGAACTAACTAGACTAGTGCCGCTGTTGAACTAACTGGACTAGTGCCGCTGTTGAACTAACTGGACTAGTGCCGCTGTTGAACTAACTGGACTAGTGCCGCTGTTGAACTAACTGGACTAGTGCCGCTGTTGAACTAACTGGACTAGTGCCGCTGTTGAACTAACTGGACTAGTGCCGCTGTTGAACTAACTGGACTAGTGCCGCTGTTGAACTAACTGGACTAGTGCCGCTGTTGAACTAACTGGACTAGTGCCGCTGTTGAACTAACTAGACTAGTGCGGTTGAACTAACTGGACTAGTGCTGTTGAACTAACTGGACTAGTGCCGCTGTTGAACTAACTGGACTAGTGCCGCTGTTGAACTAACTGGACTAGTGCCGCTGTTGAACTAAATGGACTAGTGCCGCTGTTGAACTAACTGGACTAGTGCCGCTGTTGAACTAACTGGACTAGTGCCGCTGTTGAACTAACTGGACTAGTGCTGTTGAACTAACTGGACTAGTGCCGCTGTTGAACTAACTGGACTAGTGCCGCTGTTGAACTAACTGGACTTGTGCCGCTGTTGAACTAACTGGACTAGTGCCGCTGTTGAACTAACTGGACTAGTGCCGCTGTTGAACTAACTGGACTAGTGCCGCTGTTGAACTAACTGGACTAGTGCCGCTGTTGAACTAACTGGACTAGTGCCGCTGTTGAACTAACTGGACTAGTGCCGCTGTTGAACTAACTGGACTAGTGCCGCTGTTGAACTAACTGGACTAGTGCCGCTGTTGAACTAACTGGACTAGTGCCGCTGTTGAACTAACTGGACTAGTGCCGCTGTTGAACTAACTGGACTAGTGCCGCTGTTGAACTAACTGGACTAGTGCCGCTGTTGAACTAACTGGACTAGTGCCGCTGTTGAACTAACTGGACTAGTGCCGCTGTTGAACTAACTGGACTAGTGCCGCTGTTGAACTAACTGGACTAGTGCCGCTGTTGAACTAACTGGACTAGTGCCGCTGTTGAACTAACTGGACTAGTGCCGCTGTTGAACTAACTGGACTAGTGCCGCTGTTGAACTAACTGGACTAGTGCCGCTGTTGAACTAACTGGACTAGTGCCGCTGTTGAACTAACTGGACTAGTGCTGTTGAGTCTAAGTGAGTGAAGGGGCTCTGCTCAGCCACTCCTCTGTTAGCTGCTATTGTTCCTGCACTTAGTGCTCATCTCTCTGCTGACAGTCCTCCCTCCCTCCCTCTCTCCCTCCCTCCTTCCCTCTCTCCCTCCCTCCTTCCCTCTCACCTTCCTTCCCTCTCACCTTCCCGCCCTCCTTCCCACCCTCCTTCCACAGGAGAAAAAGCCATAAGGCTTTCATAGGAGCATCTAAGGCCATGACCACACCGCCCGCCCGCCATCAGAGGATTGGTTTTGTCTCTGAAATCTGAGTTCAGCGAAAGTAGTTTCTAAATACTTTTCTCTCCTGATTGATGGCGTATTGTACACATGGCAGCTTGTTCTATTGGCAGCATCTTCACAAGGCTTTGGCAGGAAGTTGAAAGAGATGGTTAAATAGTGGAGATACCGATACCCATCTGTTTCTGGCTGGGCTGGGAGAGAGGGTGTAGTACCACTAGCATCAGCAGCATACCTCTGGTTTGTGGGGTGGCTGTGTGTCCGGTCCCTGAGGGAGACTGCAGCTGCTTTGTGGCTGAGTTGGTGGAAAGTCTTCCCTGTGTTTCTCTGGTCATTCCTCCGTGTTTAGGCTGCTTGTTGCTTCTCGCCAGTAAAGTGGGGAGATGAAAAGGAGCATCACATGTTTTTTATGTTGAAGTTACCCTCTGTGTGCATCTGTCTTCTAACACAGGTCAATGTTTAATCTGCTGTTCAGTACCTGCTTCTGGTTCATAGGCTTTTCTCTGTGTCCAAACTTTCCTGCTATTTGAGGAATGCTGTTTCCTGGAGTTCTCTTTTTTTATTTGTTTGGAGCAGCACCTGGTTTGTGAGTTTTGTGACTGGCTTCCAGACGTGGTTTCTTTTCTCCGTGGTATTGAGGAGCAAGTTTTCTGGTTGAATCTGGACATTGTGTAATAAAATCAGTACAGTATTACTCCTTAGCTGCATGCTGAAGAGACAGCTGAGAATACTGTCTGTTACTCTGTGAGTTGTCTATAGTCAAAGGAACTAAGGAATTATCACAAAGGTTTGGCCTCCGAATACCTTAAAGACTGGACAGACAGAAAGACATATTTTCCTCTGGCATCATCGGGTTCAGGGAAGGTCACCCCAGGAGAGGTGAAATCTGCTGCCTTGCTCTCTAAAATAATCCTGCTGCCTCTCTCTGTTGGTTTCTATGGTAATCCTGCTGCCTCTCTCTGTTGGTTTCTATGGTAATCCTGCTGCCTCTCTCTGCTGGTTTCTATGGTAATCCTGCTGCCTCTCTCTGTTGGTTTCTATGGTAATCCTGCTGCCTCTCTCTGTTGGTTTCTATGGTAGTCCTGCTGCCTCTCTCTGTTGGTTTCTATGGTAATCCTGCTGCCTCTCTCTGCTGGTTTCTATGGTAATCCTGCTGCCTCTCTCTGTTGGTTTCTATGGTAATCCTGCTGCCTCTCTCTGTTGGTTTCTATGGTAATCCTGCTGCCTCTCTCTGTTGGTTTCTATGGCAGTCCTATTGCCTCTGTATGTCTGTCCCCCCCCTCTCTCCCTCTGCCTGTCTCTCTCTCCCTCTGCCTGTCTCCCTCTCCCTCTGCCTGTCTCCCTCTCCCTCTGCCTGTCTCCCTCTGCCTGTGTCTCTCTCTCCCTCTGCCTGTCTCTCTCTCCCTCTGCCTGTCTCCCTCTCCCTCTGCCTGTGTCTCCCTCTGCCTGTCTCTCTCTCCCTCTGCCTGTCTCCCTCTGCCTGTGTCTCTCTCCCTCTGCCTGTCTCTCTCTCCCTCTGCCTGTCTCTCTCTCCCTCTGCCTGTCTCCCTCTCCCTCTGCCTGTCTCTCTCTCCCTCTGCCTGCCCCTCTCTCCCTCTGCCTGTCTCTCTCTCCCTCTGCCTGTCTCCCTCTCCCTCTGCCTGTGTCTCCCTCTGCCTGTCTCTCTCTCCCTCTGCCTGTCTCCCTCTGCCTGTCTCTCTCTCCCTCTGCCTGTCTCCCTCTCCCTCTGCCTGCCCCTCTCTCCCTCTGCCTGCCTCTCATCCGGGAGGGTGGCTTCCTTTTCTTCCTTTGTTATTGGAGGGCCAGGCAGAGGTCTGGGTCTGGGAGGGCCAGGCAGAGGTCTGGGTCTGGGAGGGCCAGGCAGAGGTCTGGGTCTGGGAGGGCCAGGCAGAGGTCTGGGTCTGGGAGGGCCAGGCAGAGGTCTGGGTCTGGGAGGGCCAGGCAGAGGTCTGGGTCTGGGAGGGCCAGGCAGAGGTCTGGGTCTGGGAGGGCCAGGCAGAGGTCTGGGTCTGGGAGGGCCAGGCAGAGCGCTGGGTGTGGGTCTGGGAGGGCCAGGCAGAGCGCTGGGTGTGGGTCTGGGAGGGCCAGGCAGAGCGCTGGGTGTGGGTCTGGGAGGGCCAGGCAGAGACGAAGTCACCACTGTGATTTTAATTTAGCCCTTCTCTTGGCCGACCATCTGACAGCACGGCCCTTGAATGTTGCTCCTTTATTAGTGCTGTAATCTGCCATGCTTCGGCACACAGCCTGTACAGTAACCAGACGCTCTCTCTCCTTCTCACTGGGAGTGAGGCTGAGGCCATCGCCGCTCAACAGAACAGGTGCTCTGAGTGTGTACGCTAGGCCATCACCATGACACTACAGCAGCCAGCCTGCCAGGGACGCTAAAGATGGAACGCTTTTCGATAATATTGCGCGAGGCAATTTGTTTGTCTGCGGTTTGATTTTGATTTCCCTAGTGTATCTGTTTAGTTAGCTTGTTTGCTAGATCACCATTTTGTTTTATGCAGCGTACTCCTACTGTAGGGCAGTCGATGCAACAGTGGTCCTGTTTTGCCCATGTGTGTTCATATTTATAGGACAGTTGGTTCCTAGTGTCTGCAGCCTGTCCCTTGTCTTTCTACAGTCTTCATTTTGATCCCAATTCTACAAGTTGGGACGAGTTCATCAAAATGCCTCACATGCAATTACTCTAGGTCATTTTTCATTGTCAAAGCCGCATCTTGGCGTTCACTAGTCCACTGCATATGCTTCCGTTTTTTCGACGCCAAACCCACCACTGGTTTGCGTGGCCAAAGAGCTCTATTTTCAAGTCATCTGACCATAGCACCGCCTGGAGTTTGCTAAACGGCGTTGGCACTTGGATTGGAACCGGTGCTATGGTCAGATGACTTGAAAATAGAGCTCTTTGGCCACACATTCCAGTGGTGGGTTTGGTGGCGAAAAACAGAAGCATATGCAGAAAAGAACCTCATACCTACAGTAAAATATGGTGGTGGATCTTTGATGTTATGGGACTATTTTGCTTCCACTGGTCCCGGGTCCCTTGTTAAGGTCAATGGCATCATGAACTTTACCAAGTACCAGGACATTTTTTGCCAAAAACCTGGTTGCCTCTGCCAGGAGGCTGAAACTTGGACGCAAGTGGATCTTCCAACAAGAGAATAACTGCAAGCACACATCAAAATCCACAAATAAATATTTACTTTACCACAAAATCTACATTTTGCAATGGCCATCTCAGTCTCCGGACTTGAAAACCTGTGGTTTGAAATTGAATAGGGCACCCTCCCAGCCCTTCAATTAGGTTTTGTGCGTGTATGTGCTTATATAGGGATTTCCATTCATGCATGTGATCACCAACTGTCCTGTGGCCCTTACGTCAGCCCTACTGGGGCTCGGCTTACAGAAGAGCTCTCTCCCTGGACTTTCCCCACCTGCCTAATGCTGGTTGGCTGGAGGGGCTTATTGTTTTAAAATGACAGTTCCTCCTTCAGCTGCCTCACTTCCTCTCTTCTCTCTCTACACCCCTTCCTCTTCCACCCCTTCCTCTTCCACCCCTTCCTCTTCCACCCCTTCCTCTTCCACCCCTTCCTCTTCCACCCCTTCCTCTTCCACCCCTTCCTCCTCCACCCCTTCCTCCTCCACCCCTTCCTCCTCCTCCACCCCTTCCTCTTCCACTCCTCCACCCCTTCCTCTTCCACCCCTTCCTCTTCCACCCCTTCCTCTTCCACCCCTTCCTCTTCCACCCCTTCCTCCTCCACCCCTTCCTCCTCCACTCCTCCACCCCTTCCTCCTCCACCCCTTCCTCTTCCACTCGTCCACCCCTTCCTCCTCCACTCCTCCACCCCTTCCTCTCCTCCTCCACCCCTTCCTCTCCTCCTCCACCCCTTCCTCTCCTCCTCCACCCCTTCCTCTCCTCCTCCACCCCTTCCTCTCCTCCTCCACCCCTTCCTCTTCCACTCCTCCACCCCTTCCTCTTCCACCCCTTCCTCTTCCACCCCTTCCTCTTCCACCCCTTCCTCCTCCACCCCTTCCTCTTCCACCCCTTCCTCCTCCACCCCTTCCTCCACCCCTTCCTCTTCCACTCCTCCACCCCTTCCTCCTCCACCCCTTCCTCTTCCACTCGTCCACCCCTTCCTCCTCCACTCCTCCACCCCTTCCTCTCCTCCACCCCTTCCTCTCCTCCTCCCCTTCCTCTCCTCCTCCACCCCCTCCTCCTCCACCCCCTCCTCCTCCACCCCTTCCTCTCCTCCTCCATCCCTTCCTCTCCTCCTCCACCCCTTCCTCTCCTCCTCCACCCCTTCCTCCTCCACCCCTTCCTCTCCTCCTCCACCCCTTCCTCTCCTCCTCCACCCCTTCCTCTCCTCCTCCACCCCTTCCTCTCCTCCTCCACCCCTTCCTCTCCTCCTCCACCCCTTCCTCCTCCACCCCCACTCCTTCCTCTTCCACTCCTCCACCCCTTCCTCTTCCACTCCTCCACCCCTTCCTCTCCTCCTCCACCCCTTCCTCTCCTCCTCCACCCCTTCCTCCTCCACCCCCACTCCTTCCTCCTCCACCCCTCCCCCTTCCCCTGTTGCCTGTGGGCCTGACTCGATGTATTAATATGAGGACTAGTGTAGGATTAGCCTCGCTTTGGCCCTCAAATATCACTAACAAGGATTTTTTTATCAACGTGTTTTCTAATAGCCGTCCACTAAAATATGAAATATTAGGCAGATTTGAGTGAATTCGTCTAGCTAATCCCAATAGATTGTTCAATCTTGTGGGCTGTAGACTTAATATATCTGACTACCACTCTCTCTCTCTCTCTCTCTCTCTGTCTGTCTGTCTGTCTGTCTGTCTGTCTGTCTGTCTGTCTGTCTGTCTGTCTGTCTGTCTGTCTGTCTGTCTGTCTCTGTCTCTGTCTCTGTCTCTGTCTCTGTCTCTGTCTGTCTGCGGGGAGGGTGTATGTGACGGGAGTCGCTGTCGGTGGCATCCCAGCGCATGCTCAGCACACGGCCCTTAATGTGGTACATTTCCATGGAGGCCAGTGTGTCACCAGTGTTTTATGTTAGTGTAAACTCTAGTGTAATTGTGTTTCCATAGCTAGGGCTGATGGTGAGACTTGTGAAGATCAGAATCAACAACCTCTGCAGTCAAAACATATGCTTTGTGAGAAGGTGTTAAAGTTCACAGTTAGCCATTGTTATGTAAATGACGCTGAAAAGTACCAGTGGCCTGGCTTTGCCGGTGCCATGGCCTAGTGAGACACGAGTGCTGACCCCCTAGAGCTGACCCCCTAGATGGAAACAGAAAAGTCTGAGCCTTTTGGGTAAAACACTGGGGTAAATCCTGTATGGAAAGGCTCCACCTGTGTCCAGTATTCCCCACTGAAAGGGGATTCAGCTGCCAGAACCGAATTCTGACCAAGAAACTCCCGTATAGACAGTGATCACCTAGAGAAAATGCAGACTTTTTTTGAAATATAACAGGTGACCCTTGCTACCAAAAAGCAGCAGGCCCAGTGAGTTTTAATGGTGTTCTAAACCAACATCTTTAGCTGAACTTATCCAAAGTCTCGGGGGGGGGGGGGACGCTCCATGCTGCGCTGGCCAATCGGATAGCTAAAATCACAGTGCCTAGTACAGCTTCCACGACCCCACAGCAAAGTTTGACACAAGCCGACAGGAGATTTCATCACTTTTAAAAACCATGACCAGAGAGAAACTGTCAAAGAATACAGCAAAGAGCTGTATGTTTAAGTTTTTATTCAGCACTGTCAACATTTGTTTTTATAAAACATAAAACGCACTTCTCCTGACTCTCGCACTGCAGCTGCATTGAATTAGAAGCCAAGTGTATCGATAGGCCTGCGCTTTTATTATTAGCAGTTCGTCGTGTCTATTTTTAATATCGAGGAATATTTCACTTTCTCTGGTCATAGGAACAACATGAATTTGTCCATGAGGCAAACATAATGCGGTGCGACTCGAGTTTGGCCGTCAGGTCAGTGGGAGGACGGTGTCCCCCCTCTCTCTGGTCAGTGTCAGCGGAGGAAGGGAGAGAACAGGGACCGTGAGAGACTCTGCTGCTCTCTCCCTTCCTCCGCTGAGACTGACCATCAGATGCAGGAACCATTTAGTCCAGTAAAATAAAAAATCAAAATATTTCAATTTATGCTCAGCTGTGTCTTGCAAGTGATACAACAACTAATTTGTTTTGTTATCAAAGCTCAAGTTTTTTGAAATATAATATGGTCTGAGAATAACTATATTGTCAGTCCAACATATAGCCAATATGCTGTGATAATGTATTAGGCCTACTGCACAAACTTCATTCCTACAGACCGTTTTTTATGAATGTTGCATAGGCTTATTACATTTGCATAAACAATTATTTAAAATTCGCTAGTCCCGTTGAGCCCTCTCCCGCTAGAATGAACAATATGCATCTTCTAGCGCTCTATTGATAGGATAGGAGCCTGTCAGTCACAAAGCGAGCGATAACAGGGAAACACAGCAGAGAGGAATAGGCGAAGTGAGAGGTTGCACTCTTGCCAAAATCTGTCCAAAATAAGCCTAATGCGTTTCTATGGGCTTATTTTTTGGACCTAAGTTTGTCGCCTGCCTTCCTGCCTTTGGGACAACTACTCCCATTGTTAGGGCAGAGACATGAGCATCTCGTCATTATATACAGATCTCTGGTTGCAGTCAAATGTCTTTACACGGAGGGAGAGAGCATGATGCTGGTGAATTCGCATCCCATGTAATGTAAGTGGTAACGATTAGTCAATTGTTTTCTGGTACATTCATTTATTTTCTTTTGCGTTTCACATAGCCAGCCACGTGGAGTCTTGGCATATTGTAGTAGGCTATTTACTGTGCGTTGATTGATTGACAACTGAACAGCAAGTGTTGACTAGTTTATAAAAGGTGTTTACTGACTGAATAAAGTCGATCTCCTATATCCCTGTGCCATTCATAAATCATGCAACGTGGTTATACAGTGAGGAAAAAAAGTATTTAGTCAGCCACCAATTGTGCAAGTTCCCCCACTTAAAAAGATGAGAGAGGCCTGTAATTTTCATCATAGGTACATGTCAACTATGACAGACAAAATGAGAGAAAAAAATCCAGAAAATCACATTGTAGGATTTTTAATGAATTTATTTGCAAATTATGGTGGAAAATAAGTATTTGGTCAATAACAAAAGTTTCTCAATACTTTGTTATATACCCTTTGTTGGCAATGACACAGGTCAAACGTTTTCTGTAAGTCTTCACAAGGTTTTCACACACTGTTGCTGGTATTTTGGCCCATTCCTCCATGCAGATCTCCTCTAGAGCAGTGATGTTTTGGGGCTGTCACTGGGCAACACAGACTTTCAACTCCCTCCAAAGATTTTCTATGGGGTTGAGATCTGGAGACTGGCTAGGCCACTCCAGGACCTTGAAATGCTTCTTACGAAGCCACTCCTTCGTTGCCCGGGCGGTGTGTTTGGGATCATTGTCATGCTGAAAGACCCAGCCACGTTTCATCTTCAATGCCCTTGCTGATGGAAGGAGGTTTTCACTCAAAATCTCACGATACATGGCCCCATTCATTCTTTCCTTTACACGGATCAGTCGTCCTGGTCCCTTTGCAGAAAAACAGCCCCAAAGCATGATGTTTCCACCCCCATGCTTCACAGTAGGTATGGTGTTCCTATTTGTAAGTCGCTCTGGATAAGAGCGTCTGCTAAATGACGTAAATGTAAATGTGTTCTTTGGATGCAACTCAGCATTCTTTGTCCTCCAAACATGACGAGTTGAGTTTTTACCAAAAAGTTCTATTTTGGTTTCATCTGACCATATGACATTCTCCCAATCCTCTTCTGGATCATCCAAATGCACTCTAGCAAACTTCAGACGGGCCTGGACATGTACTGGCTTAAGCAGGGGGACACGTCTGGCACTGCAGGATTTGAGTCCCTGGCGGCGTAGTGTGTTACTGATGGTAGGCTTTGTTACTTTGGTCCCAGCAATCTGCAGGTCATTCACTAGGTCCCCCCGTGTGGTTCTGGGATTTTTGCTCACCGTTCTTGTGATCATTTTGACCCCACGGGGTGAGATCTTGCGCGGAGCCCCAGATCGAGGGAGATTATCAGTGGTCTTGTATGTCTTCCATTTCCTAATAATTGCTCCCACAGTTGATTTCTTCAAACCAAGCTGCTTACCTATTGCATATTCAGTCTTCCCAGCCTGGTGCAGGTCTACAATTTTGTTTCTGGTGTCCTTTGACAGCTCTTTGGTCTTGGCCATAGTGGAGTTTGGAGTGTGACTGTTTGAGGTTGTGGACAGGTGTCTTTTATACTGATAACAAGTTCAAACAGGTGCCATTAATACCGGTAACGAGTGGAGGACAGAGGAGCCTCTTAAAGAAGAAGTTACAGGTCTGTGAGAGCCAGAAATCTTGCTTGTTTGTAGGTGACCAAATACTTATTTTCCACCATAATTTGCAAATAAATTCATAAAAAATCCTACAATGTGTTTTTCTGGATTTTTTTCCTCAATTTGTCTGTCATAGTTGACGTGTACCTTTGATGAAAATGACAGGCCTCTCTCATCTTTTTAAGTGGGAGAACTTGCACAATTGGTGGCTGACTAAATACTTTTTTCCCCCACTGTATGTCCATGGGCCCCGTGTAGCTCAGTTGGTAGAGCGTGGCGCTTGCAATGGGTTCGTTTCCCAAGGGGGGCCAGTATGAAAAATGTATGCACTCACTAACTGTAAGTCGCTCTGGATAAGAGCGTCTGCTAAATGACTCAAATGTAAAAATGTATCTCATTGGGATAAGTAAACTAAAGGGTTTCCTAGGTTTCCTTTCCTAGGATGTCTGGGCTTGCCAGACCGTGACGCTAAAGTGAGTGACGTCTCGTCAGTCCGTCAGTGTAGCCTACCAAATCGCATCGGTGAGAGAGGCGTTCATTTGGTTCCCTAAATTATAAAAACATTTTGAAGATGGTGAATCATCACTGCAGGAACAATAGGTAGTGGAGAGCCTCATTCTGGTCCGTACAAAGTAGCCTATGCTTACCTGGCAGAATGATACCATTATAATTTTCATCAGTCCAGTGGGTATTTGTTTAGTAAACTCTACCATCACGTGTGCTACAAAGACACTGCTGAACAACCGCCTCTTGCAAGGTGTGCACTAAAATGAAAAAGGTAACTACACCCCCAAAATTTTTTCCCCCTCGCAGACCTCAAAAGTGGCATCCTGATACCGTAAAAGCGTTGTTGTGGAATTAGAACCTCCAATTTAGTTAATTTTTTTCTATTAAAACGTGATTTTGAGAGTGAAAACAGGACAAAATGGAAACCTTGAAAAACAAAACCTTTAATTTTACATGATAATAGTGGGTTATTTACTTACTTTTTCAGTTTTAATAAAATACATAATTTGAAGAACAAACATTGTGCCAATTCATATCTTGTTGTAAAACTGTAAATAAGACTTCAATTTCAAGAGAAGACGGGTTAAATGTTAACCTCTAAAAGTCTATGCAGTTGGGGGAGGATCTACTAAGCTAATATGGAATTGTTTTAAGAAGGTCGTGGATCATTTAGCTATTTGATTTAGGATTTTAGGACCCATTTTTACATTTACATTTTAGTCATTTAGCAGACGCTCTTATCCAGAGCGACTTACAGTTAGTGAGTGCATACATTTTAATTTTTTATTTTTTATACTGGAATCGAACCCACTACCAACTGAGCTACATCCCCTGCCGGCCATTCCCTCCCCTACCCTGGACGACGCTGGGCCAATTGTGCGCCGCCCCATGGGTCTCCCGGTCGCGGCCGGCTACGACAGAGCCTGGATTCGAACCAGGATCTCTAGTGGCACAGCTAGCACTGCGATGCAGTGCCTTAGACCACTGCGCCACTCGGGACCCCCTTTAGGTATCAAAAATAAAATATTGAATTTAGCCTTTACTACTATAGCCCATAGAAACACATTGAATAACAAATTCATGCATGTCAAAAAAGGCCTAACCGTTCGGACGCTACAGACGTTTTTGTGAGAATACCGTTTTTTTGCGGACAAACACAGCTGTTGCTTGGCCACCTTCCACCACAGATGCGGAAGGCCGACATAGGTGGATGCAGATATCTCTAGCTTAAAATGACGGATTTTGATGGGGATTTGTTTATTGTGTTACTTAGAGTGACGCACGGGTGTGTCAATAGATTCCTAAGGATTAAAAAAGGTTTAATGTTCTCTTGAATATTCCTGATCATATAGACCTAGACAATATCCAAAACAACATTGTCAGTAATATGTTTTGTTAAAGGCATGTCTTTCTACACAATACCACAACACATTGGGAAGGTAATATTGATAAAGTATTCAATAATTTCTCTGTGTATTTCAGATATTTTTTGTATTTGGCTGGCTACCATATGTACTTGTGGAAAACACTGCTTTCTGTAAATGTAATGCGAGGGGGGCCTTGCCACCATTTTGCATTGCCCAATTAAGCCTGGCAAGTTAGTCCGAGGGCAAGCAGCTGCTCTGCACGTGTGCGTACGTGTGTGTGAGTGGAGTGCCACTGTTTAGTTTATATAACTGCTAACGTCTCTTTTTTTCTAATGGACCTACGGCCTGTTAGTGTGTCTGAGTTGTGACTACCTCTACCTCTGGGGGGAGAAAAAATAAATGTTTTGTTTGTTTACAGAAAAAAGATAAACTGTGAGTTTTTTTTATTTTTATGCAGGTCGACCTGCCAATCTTTTTTTTACCCCCTTTTTCTCCCCAATTTCTTGTCTCATCGCTGTAACTCCCCAACGGGCTCTGGAGGCGAAGGTCGAGTCATGTTTTCCTCCCAAACATGACCCGCCTAACCGAGCTTCTTAACTCCAGCCCGCTTTAACCCGGAAGCCAGCCGCACCAATGTGTCTGAGGAAACACCGTTCAACTGACGACCGAGGTCAGCCTGCAGGCGCCCGGCCCGCCACAAGGAGTCGCTAGAGCGCGATGAGCCAAGTAAAGCCCCCCCGGCCAAACCCTCCCCTAACCCGGACAACGCTGGGCCAATTGTGCACCGCCCCTATGGGACTCCCGATCACGGCCGGTTGTGATAGACTAGGCGATCTTTATCTCTGTGCTGCGAATAAAAGCTGAAATTGGATTTGTTGTTTTTGGATTCATTTTAGTTGTTTTTTTGGCTCCCTGCTCAGACCGAAGTGTACGCTTCCGCGGCAACAAAGTTATAATATACTGGAAATGACCAGACATTGTTTATGGAACAGTTTATGATTAGCACATTTCTTTATTGATAATAATGAAGGTTAGAGATGTCCTCTTTTGATTATTTTAGATCACTTGTAATGAGAAGATACAAATAAAAAGCGTCACTCTGGACAAGAAAAATCAGTTCTGCATTGTTGCCTCCCACTGTAAAATCCAACCGCTGAGCTCCAGAGTCTAATGGTGGCAAGATGTACACCACTCCAGCCGACGCTTGGCATTGCGCATGGTGATCTGACGTTGCTTCCAGAGGCAGTGAGTGATGCAACCGAGGTCAGACGATTTTTATGCGCTTCAGCACTCGCCGGTCCCGTTCTGTGAGCTTGTGTGACCTACCACTTCACGGCTGAGCCGTTGTTGCTCCTAGACGTTTCCACTTCACAATAACAGCAATTTGACGAACTGACTTGTTGGAAAGGTGGCATCCTATGACAGTGCCACGTTGAAAGTCACTGAGCTCTTCAGTACGGGCCATTCTACTGTCAATGTTTGTCTATAGAGATTGCAAGGCGGTGTGCTCGATTTTAGACACCTGTCAGCAATGGGTGTGGCTGAAATTGCCGAATCCACTCATTTGAAGGGGTGTCCACATACTTATGTATATATGATGTACAGTATCCTCATTGGATCACCAGACGACCTCTGACTGATGTGTAGGGCTACTCTTCTCTGGTACTGATAGAGGAATTTGTATGTCTATATTTAATGACTAAAAGTGTTCCACCCCGATACTGTGTTAAGAGTTAAAAGACAACAAGCCCACTAACAGAGAAGGGGGTTGGAAACTGCTGAGACTAACATTCCAGGAGAAAGGATACCTAGAAACTGTCACACTTAAACATTCTGTCCTGTGGAAATGTACAGGCCGCCTAAAGGTGGGCGGAGCAAAGTCCTTTGTGTGGACTCCTATAAAAGGCTGTGTGTGTTCTTAGCGCCAGAGCGCTCTCTGAATAAAATCGCTGATCTCTTGCAGACTGGAGAATTTGTTTTAATTCTTAATTAACCAAAGCCTTACAACCTCCGGGAATTATTCAAAGCTTGAGTAACTATTAGAGATATACATTCTTGTGACAGGTACTTTCCTCGGGTGTAGTTAAAATGCCAAAATGAACTTCAAGCAAAACATTAGAAATGTTGCTGGCTACATTCTTGCTATGATAAACATTAGAAATATGATGACCATGCATTGTTTTTGCTAAAAAAAATACCTTCCCTTTTCATTGTTTTAATTTACTTATGTGTGGCTGCTAGCCAAATAGCGTTGCACTTCTATCTGTTGTCATCTGATGAAAATGATTTTCTGCTGAATGTGTTGCACTAATGTATTTTGTGTGAAGAAAAACTATAGTTGCATGCCCCTTATCACTCTATTGAAGCAAAAACGCATATACAGTGGGGAGAACAAGTATTTGATACACTGGCGATTTTGCAGGTTTTCCTAATTACAAAGCATGTAGAGGTCTGTAATTTTTATCATAGGTACACTTCAAAAATTACAGACCTCTACATGCTTTGTAAGTAGGAAAACCTGCAAAATCGCCAGTGTATCAAATACTTGTTCTCCCCACTGTATAAAATGCAGGTGAAATGATTTAAAACGCAGATTTGGTCAGTGTTTTGGGCAGACCTCACCACCCTCTGGAGAGTCCTGCGGTTGCGGATGGTGCAGTTGCGGACGGTACAGCCCGACAGGATGCTCTCAATGGTGCATCTGTAAAAGTTTGTGAGGGTCATAGGGGCCAAGCCACATTTCTTCAGCCTCCTGAGGTTGAAGAGGCACTGTTGCGCCTTCTTCACCACACTGGCTGTGTGGGTGGACCATTTCAGATTGTCAGTGATGTGTACGCTGAGGAACTTGAAGCTTTTCACCTTCTCCACTGCGGCCCCGTTGATGTGGATGGGGGGGCGTGCTCCCTCTGCTGTCTCCTGAAGTCCACGATCAGCTCCTTTGTTTTGTTGAGGTAGAGGTTATTTTCTGGGCACCACTCTGCCAGGGCCCTCTCCTCCTTGTAGGCGGTCTCGTCGTTGTTGGTAATCAGGCCTACCACTGTTGTGGAGGGGGCCAAGCACTCACCCTTGTGGGGCTCAGACCCAGGGCCCCGAGCTTAGTGATGAGCTAGGAGGGTACTATGGTATTGAAGGCTGAGCTCCAGGCATTCTTACATGGGTATTCCTCTTGTCCAGATGGGATAGGGCAGTGCGATGGCGATTGCATCATTCGTGGATCTATTGGGGCGGTATGCAAATTGCAGTGGGTCTAGGGTGTCTGGTAAAGTGGAGGTGATATGATCCTTAACTAGCCTCTCAAAGCACTTCATGATGACAGAAGTGAGTGCTACGGGGCGATAGTCATTTAATTCAGTGACCTTTGACCTTTGCTTTCTTGGGTACAGGAACCGTGGTGATGTTGGTTGGTAACGCTGGTAAAGTGATGATGTCACAAGCCCTCAAAATGTAAACAAAACAAGCACTGGAGACGAGCAACATTTTCGAACGCTATTTGCCCGTTGAAATGTGCTGCAGCACGCTGGTTTTCACAGCATTTCTCTGTTATTTTGAGATGAGCTAAAGCTGCAGCAAGACGTCTGATATTTGGCTGTTTGCAGGCTAGCATGAAGGACAGGAAGTAGCTAGCCACAGAGGTTCGTTTTGAGAATAACAGAAAGAATATTTACTAAAGCATCATTTCAGGTGAACAAAAAAAGTCCCATACAAGCGGTGGCCAACCTCGCTCCGCTGATCTTTGATCTACTGGGTGAGCAGACTTCTATTCCAGCCCAGCAATAGCTCACTTGATTATCAACTCATTAGGTTTACCTCCAGCAGGGTTGGCCTGCTCCAGTTGTAGTAGGTTTATACATGGTGTGTGACTTTTAACCGTATTTTTGTAAACAGCATTTGCTAACATGGGTACACATAAATAATCCATGGTATATACAAGGATATACCCTTAGTCTCTTGGGACATTCATTGGGACCTCATTTGCCACAGGCTTTTCACAGCTCTCCGTATCTGAGGACAGAAAACATCACAAAGAAACAGGCTTCATTATACTCAAATTAGACAGCACTGGATATTATTTTGCTATTATCTCTGTCCCATCTAGGGACTGAACTGGATAATCTTTTCATAATGTCATCACACAAAATGACCTGCCTTGTCCAGTAGCATGTTCACTTCCTTTTCTGACAGCTGGAGCTTCAAAGCCTCACCGTCTTCCATGGCTGTTATCTACCAATTCATTTGGAGCTTGTGTTTTTAATTTACAATGATAAATCTATCAAGATAGCTAACTAATAGGAAGTTAGCTAGCTAGATTATATTTAATTCCCTTAGCTATACAATATGTGAAGTTAGCTAGCTGTAGCAGCTCATTTGAGTTAGCCTACACAGTGGCCTACTGTAGGTATCTAGTTAGTTAGTTAGCTTAAAAAACATTTTTTTTATTCAATACGTTTTCCCACTGCCTCCATTTTTTGGGGTCCTTAGAAAAAAGAAATATGGGCGATCTTCCAGATGTTTTCAGTGGTAGCAAAGCACAGCCAGAGCCATGTGGACGATTGGAGACAGGGCAAAAAGCTTGTTTGTCTCCAAAACGGTTTAGAACGCGTTGTGATGTTGAACTTTACCAGCATATTAAAACCATATATTCCGCGGCACATCATAAACACCAGGCTCTTCTAGGCCTGACCAGGCACAGCCACACAGTAGCCAATAGCAACACTGACTGTGGAAATCAAGAAAATGTTACTAGCTCTATTGAAATTAAATAATACAAATAAATTGTTATTAAATCATTACATTGTTGATATGGTATTGTAATATGAAACCCCCCTTTTGTTGTTTTAAAATGTGAGTGCTGTCGTGTAGCCTATTGGTTGAGTCCCTGCCTTGAGAATCCAAGCCAATCAGTGGGTTTGTGCTTGCTGGGACTTGTTGCTATAGTGAGCTGTTGCCTTTTTTATGATGTTTGCCCAATTATATATTGAGGAAACTGATGTTGTCGACGGTTACCGTGTCTTTGGCATAACGTTGTAGGCCTTTTCTATTGTTCTCTTCTGTAATGAACTTTAATATGGAGAATCAGCTTGCCATATCAACTGTTGTTTGAACTGCGGGTACGTGTTGGCTTGGCAACACGGTGGTGACCGTTGTATACCGATCAAAGGAACGTATGGAATGATACCAATTACAGTTGACCTTTCATATACACAGTGTACAGAGCTGAATCAAGAGTCATTGCTCTGTCATTAAATACACACATGTATACCAAACAAAAACTATTGATTTCTAAGTTTAACAAACCATACTACTCTATGCACAATGAATACTTCAAACAATTTACACAGTAAATAAAAAAAATAAAAAACATTTACAGGAAAAATGGTGCAGATGATCCGTTTTTTATTCTGTTACCAAACTTTGTATCGACACAGTTCTTCCTGTACATTTAAAAAAACATTTTATTGTTAAAAGTAGTCCTTGTGCATAGAGTTCTATGGTTTGTTGAACTTTTAAATCAATGGTTTTTGTTTACATTTTAAAGTGAAAAATCTGAGTGAGCATAATTCTGTTACCATGGAATTGCCTGTCTGTCACTGAATGTTATTGGACTTGTCTAGGCCTAGTTTCGTCCTAATATCCCCCTGGTCATTACATTGACGTCTGTCTGTGGTTCAGTCCTGATATCCCCCTGGTCGTTACATAAATCTGTCGATGTGCCCTTGAGCAAGGCACCTAACCCTAATTGCTCCTGTAAGTCGCTCTGGATAAGAGCGTCTGCTAAATGACTAAAATGTAAATGTAAAAATGTAAATGTTACATTGACGTCTGTCTGTGGTTCAGTCCTGATATCCCCCTGGTCGTTACATTGACGTCTGTCTGTGGTTCAGTCCTGATATCCCCCTGGTCATTACATAGACGTATGTCTGTGGTTCAGTCCTGATATCCCCCTGGTCGTTACATTGACGTCTGTCTGTGGTTCAGTCCTGATATCCCCCTGGTCGTTACATTGACATCTGTCTGTGGTTCAGTCCTGATATCCCCCTGGTCATTACATTGACGTTTGTCTGTGGTTCAGTCCTGATATCCCCCTGGTCATTACATTGACGTCTGTCTGTGGTTCAGTCCTGATATCCCCCTGGTCGTTACATTGACGTTTGTCTGTGTCAGAGTTTGTACCTGGATTGTTGACATGTTTGAGGGTTAAACATTAACCCAGTGATAAGTTAATAAGAACTCTACCTGCCGGCTGATGGGGTGTACAGGTGTGTGTGTGTGTAGTGTGTAGTGTATCACCTTGAGTTAATGTCTTTTTGAAATGTAGCTTAGTTGGCTAACAATTTGTTATATCACGATTGTGCCATAACTTGAATATAATCTCTTTGATAATGAATTCGCCCTTCCTTCAACACAGCAGTGTGCTCCACTGAACAAAAATATAAACGCAACATGCAGCAATTTACTGAGTTACAGTTTATATAAGAACATCTGTCAATTGAAATCAATTCATTAGGGCCTAATCTATGGATTTCACATGACTGGGAATACAGATATACATCTGTTTGTCACAGTTAACTTTTTAAAAAAAAGTAGGGGTGTGGATCAGAAAACCAGTCAGTATCTGGTGTGACCACCATTTGCCTCTTGCAGCGTGACACATCTCCTTCGCATAGAGTTGATCAGGCTGTTGATTGTGGAATGTTGTACCACTCCTCTTCAATGGTTATGCGAAGTTGCTGGATATTGGGGAGCACTCCGTTCACAATGTTGACATCAGCAAACTGCTAGCCTACTCGACTGCCCGGTACAGTTGAAACAAGGATTCATCCGTGAAGAGCACACTTCTCCAATGTGCCAGTGGCCATCGAAGGTGAGCATTTGCCCACTGAAGTCAGTAACGGCGCCGAACTGCAGTCAGGTCAAGACCCTGGTGAGGACGACGGGCACGCAGATGAGCTTCCCTGAGACGGTTTCTGACAGTTTTTGCAGAAATTATTCGGTTGTGCAAACCCACAGTTTCATCAGCTGTTCGGGTGGCTGGTCTCAGACGAACCCACAGGTGAAGAAGCAGGATGTGGAGGTTCTGGGCTGGCGTGGTTACAAGTTGTCTGCGGTGTGAGGCCGGTTGGACGTACTGCCACATTCTCTAAAACAACGTTGGAGGTGGCTTATGGTAGAGAAATATGTATTAAATTCTCTGGTAATAGCTCTGGTGTACATTCCTGCAGTCAGCATGCCAATTGCAAGCTCCCTCAAAACTTGAGACATCTGTGGCATTGTGTTGTGTGACAAAACTGCACATTTTAGAGTGGCCTTTTATTGTCCCCAGCACAAGGTGCACCTGTGTAATGATCATGCTGTTTAATCAGCTTCTTGATATGCCACACGTGTCAGGTGGATGGTTTATCTTGGCAAATGAGAAATGCTCGCTAACAGGCATGTAAACAAATTTGTGCACAGAATTTGAGCTAAATAAGCTTTTTGTGTGTATGGAACATTTCTGGGATCTTTTATTTCAGCTCATGAAACATCAGACCAACACTTTACATGTTGCGTTTATATTTTTGTTCAGTGTAGATTATGAATAAGCTGCCTTTTAGACTTTACATTCCTGTTAACTCTTTGAGGCTTTATATTAGTGCCGTCCCCGACAAAAAACAAAAAATTGGTCGACCGAGAGTCAATCGTTTGGTCTAAATGTTTTAACTTATTTTTCCATATATAGACACCCTATGTGTTTGAACAAAATCAACTACATACAGTGGCTTGCGAAAGTATTCATCCCCCATTTTTCCTATTTTGTTGCCTTACAACCTGGAATTCAAATTGATTTTTTGGGGGGTTTGTATCATTTGATTTACACAACATGCCTACCACATTGAAGATGCAAAATATTTTTTATTGTGAAACCAACAAGAAATAAGATTTAAAAAAAAAAACAGAACTTGAGCGTGCATAACTATTTACAGCTGCAAGTCTCTTGGGGTATGTCGCTTGGCACATCTAGCCACTGGGATTTTTGCCCATTCTTCAAGGCAAAACTGCTCCAGCTCCTTCAAGTTGTATGGGTTCCACTGGTGTACAGCAATCTTTAAGTCATACCACAGATTCTCAATTGCACTGAGGTTTGGGCTTTGACTAGGTCATTCCAAGACATTTAAATGTTTCCCCTTAAACCACTCCAGTGTTGCTTTAGCAGTATGCTTAGGGTCATTGTCCTGCTGGAAGTTGAACCTCCGTCCCAGTGTCAAATCTCTGGAAGATTGAAACAGGTTTCCCTCAAGAATTTCCCTGTATTTAGCGCCATCCATCATTCCTTCAATTCTGATCAGTTTCCCAGTCCCTGCCAATGAAAAACATCCCCACAGCATGATGCTGCCACCACCATGCTTCACTGTGGGGATGGTGTTCTCGGGGTGATGAGAGGTGTTGGGTTTGCGCCAGACATAGCATTTTCCTTGATGGACAAAAAGCTCAATTTTAGTCTCATCTGACCAGAGTACCTTCTTCCAGATGTTTGGGGAGTCTCCCACATGCCTTTTGGCGAACACCAAACGTGTTTGCATATTTTTTTCTTCAAGCCATGTCTTTTTTCTGGCCACTCTTCCGTAAAGCCCAGCTCTGTGGAGTGTACGGCTTGAAGTGGTCCTGTGGATAGATACTCCAATCTCCGCTGTGGATCTTTGCAGCTCCTTCAGGGTTATCTTTGGTCTCTTTGTTGCCTCTCTGATTAATGCCCTCCTTGCCTGGTCCGTGAGTTTTGGTGGGCAGCCCTCTCTTGGCAGGTTTATTGTGGTGCCATATTCTTTCCATTTTTTAATAATGGATTTAATGGTGCTCCGTGGGATGTTCAAAGTTTCTGATATATTTTTATAACCCAACCCTGATCTGTACTTCTCCACAACTTTGTCCCTGACCTGTTTGGAGAGCTCCTTGGTCTTCATGGTGCCGCTTGCTTGGTGGTGCTCCTTGCTTAGTGGTGTTGCAGACTCTGGGGCCTTTCAGAACAGGTGTATATACAGTTGAAGTCGGAAGTTTACATACACTTAGGTTGGAGTCATTAAAACTTGTTTTTCAACCACTCCACAAATTTCTTGTTAACAAACTATAGTTTTGGCAAGTCAGTTAGGACATCTACTTTGTGCATGACACAAGTAATTTTTCCAACAATTGTTTACAGACAGATTATTTCACTTATAATTCACTGTATCACAATTCCAGTGGGTCAGAAGTTTAAATACACTAAGTTGACTGTGCCTTTTAAACAGCTTGGAAACTTCCAGAAAATGATGTCATGGCTTTAGAAGCTTTTGATAGGCTAATTGACATAATTTGAGTCAATTGGAGGTGTACCTGTGGATGTATTTCAAGGCCTACTACCTTCAAACTCAGTGCCTCTTTGCTTGACATCATGGGAAAATCAAAAGAAATCAGCCAAAAAATTGTAGACCTCCACAAGTCTGGTTCATCCTTGGGAGCAATTTCCAAACGCCTGAAGGTACCACGTTCATCTGTACAAACAATAGTACGCAAGTATAAACACCATGGGACCACGCAGCAGTCATACCGCTCAGGAAGGTGACGCGTTCTGTCTCCTAGAGATGAACGTACTTTGGTGCGAAAAGTGCAAATCAATCCCAGAACAACAGCAAATGACCTTGTGAAGATGTTAGAGGACACAGGTACAAAAGTATCTATATCCACAGTAAAACGAGTCCTATATCGACATAACCTGAAAGGCCGCTCAGCAAGGAAGAAGCCACTGCTCCAAAACCGCCATAAAAAAGCCAGACTACGGTTTGCAACTAAACATGGGATCAAAGATCGTACTTTTTGGATAAATGTCCTCTGGTATGATGAAACAAAAATAGAACTGTTTGGCCATAATGACCATCGTTATGTTTGGAGGAAAAAGGAGGTGCCTTGCAAGCCGAAGAACACCATCCCAACCGTGAAGCACGGGGGAGGCAGCATCATGCTGTAGGGGTGCTTTACTGCAGGAGGGACTGGTGCACTTCACAAAATAGATGGCATCATGAGGAAGGAAAATTGTGGATATATTGAAGCAACATCTCAAGACATCAGTCAGGAAGTTAATGCTTGGTCGCAAATAGGCCTTCCAAATAGACAATGACCCCAAGCATACTTCCAAAGTTGTGGCAAAATGGCTTAAGGACAACAAAGTCAAGGTATTGGAGTGGCCATCACAAAGCCCTGACCTCAATCCTGTAGAAAATGTGTGGGCAGAACTGAAAAAGTGTGTGTGAGCAAGGAGGCCTACAAACCTGACTCCGTTACACCAGCTCTTGTCAGGAGGAATGGGCCGAAATTCACCCAACTTATTGTGGGAAGCTTGTGGAAGGCTACCCAAAACGTTTGACCCAAGTTAAACAATTTAAAGGCAATGTTACCAAATACTAATTGAGTGTATGTAAACTTCTGACCCACTGGGAATGTGATGAAAGAAATAAAAGCTGAAATAAATCATTCTCTCTACTATTATTCTGACATTTCACATTCTTAAAATAAAGTGGTGATCCTAACTGACCTAAGACCGAGAATTTTTACTAGGATTAAATGTCAGGAATTGTGAAAAACTGAGTTTAAATGTATTTGGCTAAGGTGTATGTAAACTTCCGACTTCAACTGTATACTGAGATCATGTGACAGATCAGGTGACACTTAGATTACACACAGGTGGACTTTATTTAACTAATTATGTGACTTCTGAAGGTAATTGGTGTCACCAGATCTTATTTAGGGGCTTCATAGCAATGGGGGTGAATAGATATGCATGCACCATTTTTCCATTATTTATTTTTTAGAAGTTTCTGAAGCAAGTAATTTTTTTCATTTCACTTCACCAATTTTGATTATTTTGTGTGTGTTCATTACATGAAATCCAAATAAAAATCAATTTAAATTACAGGTTGTAATGCAACAAAATAGGAAAAACGCCAAAGGGGATGAATACTTTTGCAAGGCACTGTAGAATCCCTTATTAGATTTAATTTTAAGGCAGCGAAATGTGAAGATTATGCAAGGGGTGTGCAGACTTTCACTAGCGACTGAGTCTTATTCCTTTAGACATTTTACACAGATGTATTTCTCATTATTTGAACTAAAAGTTTTATCAAACTGAATAATGTGGTTCCTTTTATAAATCTGTTGGTAAAATTCAGGGACAAATAGGTGATTTAACAGACCTTTTTATATATTTACTTTATCAGCACCTGGCATATTTACGGTCATGTAAAATGTTATATTTAGTTAAAGCATACATTTTTTTTATCGTAATAGAACTTTAAAATCCTAACATGAATACTTTTGCAAGGCACTGTATGCGCTGAGCTTGTCAGATGCTTTAAGCACACTGTTCGATTACATAATGAAGACATACATATGTCTCAAGAAAGAGCCCGATGGTCACACTGTTAAAAAGAATTACAGCGAGTGCCTGTGTAACTCTCTCTCCTCCCTACTGCAGCCAACAGGCACCACATCACAGCAAGGGTTTATTGCGCTGTCCGTGCTGAAGCTGCAACATCATGTCAGCCAATTAGTTTCTAACTTGTTTCTGACAGAAAGCTCTGTTACGAAATCCCTCATTTTATTTTTCATGAAAAACATTCCGTATTCCCTCAACCGTTTGTTCTCTTTACGTGAAACATTCAAGCATCGCATGCACGTAACCAATAGGGCCTGACCTATAGCCTATTATAATCACAGCAATACATTGGTTAGAACAAACTCTGAACACAGTAATGTCGACAGCAAAATGGATGCGGAGGACTTGAAAAAGAAAACTCGAAACGGCAGAATGATTACTGGTTGCTCAGGAGGGAAATGGGAAGTCAGATCTGTGGAAGACATTTGGCTTAGTTGTGGAAACTACTGGATGTCAAGAAAATGGAGGGTAGCAAGCGTTGCGTGAGTATTATGTTTGCCAAACAGTTGCTGTTAGATTACAATATTATTATTTTTTCTGACCATTTGAACAGTGTAAACAACACTAAATAATTAAGTGTACCAGAGAGTCTTTTGACAAAAACAAATGTATAAAGCCTTTATTACTTCAGATTAAGTTGCATGCGTTCCTGATTTGCAGTTTATTTATTGTTTAGGCTAATTATTCAAAGCTCCCTTTTTGTTATTTAATTTTAAAACTAAAATGCTTGATTGCATTTCAAAAGCATGAATGTCTCGTATGCTGTGTGATGGCATGAACGAATGAATGATTGATACAGTAGCCTGTATATTGAAAATATAGGCCTGAAGTAAGTTACGGTATTAAGACTAAACAGGACGTGCTCTTAGGCCTACAGCTCGATGGTGGTTCTACAAGGCTACTATACAAATCCTACTAATGATAGCGACATTTCTTAATATTATAATGATTGTAATAATAATTTGTATCATAAAGAAGGAGATCAACAGAAAGGAATGTATAGGGAGCGAGAGCGGCGTAACGTTATGTGCGACAAACAGGTGCTGTTAGATTACAATATAATTTTTCTGCCTGCTTGGAACAGCGTAAACAGTAAATAAATTAAGTAATACCAGTCTGTTCTAACGAAAAAGAATTGCAAAGCCTTTGTTACGGCATAGCAAAGTTTCAAAACAGTCGAATCTGTGAAATTGCTTAATCCAATATTTTTGCTGTTGCGTGAGGCTTGGTGCTCACGGAATCAGTAGGCTGTTAATCAAACACTCGAACAGGCAACAAAAGCAAGATCTGTCTTATTTCTGTAGATATACAGTACCAGTCAAAAGTTTTACTCAAGGGTTTTTCTTTATTTTTACTATTTTCTACATTGTAGAATAATAGTGAAGACATCAAAACTATGAAATAACACATATGGAATCATGTAGTAACCAAAAAAGTTTTAAACGAATCAACATTTATTTTAGATTTTAGATTCTTCAATGTAGCCACCCTTTGCCTTGATGACAGCTTTGCACACTCTTGGCATTCTCTCAACCAGCTTCATGAGGAATGCTTTTCAAACAGTCTTGAATGAGTTCCCACATATGCTGAGCGCTTGTTGGCTGCTTTTCCTTCACTCTGCGGTCCAACTCATCCCAAATCATCTCAATTGCAGGGAAACTTAAATCCGTTCTACCTAATTTCTACCAGCATGTTAAATGTGTAACCAGAGGAAAAAAAAACTCTAGACCATCTTTACTCCACACACAGAGACTCATACAAAGCTCTCCCCCGCCCTCCATTTGGCAAATCTGATCATAACTCTATCCTCCTGATTCCTGCTTATAAGCAAAAACTAAAGCAGGCAGCACCAGTGACTCGGTTAATAAAAAAGTGGTCAGATGACGCAGATGCTAAGCTACAGGACTGTTTTGCTAGCACAGACTGGAATATGTTCCGGGATTCTTCAGAGAGCATTGAGGAGTACACCACATCAGTCACTGGCTTCATCAATCAGTGCATCGATGACGTCGTCCCCACAGTGACCGTACGTGCATACCTCAACCAGAAGCCATGGATTACAGGCAACATCCGCACTGAGCTAAAGGGTAGAGCTGCCGCTTTCAAGGAGCGGGACTCTAACCCGGACGCTTATAAGAAATCCCGCTATGCCCTCCGACGAACCATCAAATAGGCAAAGAGTCAATACAGGACTAAGATTGAATCGTACTACACCGGCTCTGACGCTCGTCGGATGTGGCATGGCTTGAAAACTATTACAGACTACAAAGGGAAGCACAGCCGCAAGCTGCCCAGTGACACAAGCCTACCAGAGGAGCTAAATCACTTCTATGCTCGCTTCGAGGCAAGCAACACTGAAGCATGCATGAGAGCACCAGCTGTTCCGGATGACTGTGATCACGCTCTCCGCAGCCGATTTGAGGAAGACTTTTAAGCAGGTCAACATTCACAAGGCCACAGGGCCAGACGGATTACCAGGACGTGTACTCGGAGCATGTGCTGACCAACTGGCAAGTGTCTTCACTGACATTTTCAACATGTCCCTGACTGAGTCTGTAATACCAACATGTTTCAAACAGACCACCATAGACCCTGTGCCCAAGGACACTAAGATAACCTGCCTAAATGACTACCGACCCGTAGCACTCACGTCTGTAGCCATGAAATGCTTTGAAAGGCTGGTCATGGCTCACATCAACACCATTATCCCGGAAACCCTATACCCACTCCAATTTGCATACCGCCCCAACAGATCCACAGATGATGCAATCTCTATTGCACTCCACACTGCCCTTTCCCACCTGGATAAGAGAAACACCTACGTGAGAATGCTATTCATTGACTACAGCTCAGCGTTCTACACCATAGTGCCCTCAAAGCTCATCACTAAGCTAAGGATCCTGGGACTAAACACCTCCCTCTGCAACTGGATCCTGGACTTCCTGACGGGCCGCCCCCCAGGTGGTAAGGGTAGGTAACAACACATCTGCCAAGCTGATCCTCAACACGGGGGCCCCTCAGGGGTGCGTGCGCAGTCCCCTCCTGTACTCCCTGTTCACCCATGACTGCATGGCCAGGCACGACTCCAACACCATCAGTAAGTTTGCCGACGACACAACAGTGGTAGGCCTGATCACCGACAACGATGAGACAGCCTATAGGGAGGAGGTCAGAGACCTGGCCTTGTGGTGCCAGGATAACAACCTCTCCCTCAACGTGATCAAGACAAAGGAGATGATTGTGGACTACAGGAAAAATTCTCATTGACGGGGCTGTAGTGGAACAGGTTGAGAGCTTCAAGTTCCTTGGTGTCCACATCACCAACGAACTATCATGGTCCAAACACACCAAGACAGTCGTGAAGAGGGCACGACCAAGCCTATTCCCCCTCAGGACACTGAAAAGATTTGGCATGGGTCCTCAGATCCTCAAAAAGTTCTACAGCTGCACCATCGAGAGCATCCTGACTGGTTGCTTCACTGCCTGGTATGGCAACTGCTCGGCCTCCGACCGCAAGGCACTACAGAGGGTAGTGCGTACGGCCCAGTACATCACTAGGGCCAAGCTTCCTGCCATCCAGGACCTCTATACCAGGCAGTGTCAGAGGAAGAACCTCAAAATTGTCAAAGACTCCAGCCACCCTAGTCATAGACTGTTCTCTCTGCTACCGCACGGCAAGCGGTACCAGAGCGCCAAGTCTAGGTCCAAAATGCTTCTCAACAGCTTCTACCCCCAAGCCATAAGACTCCTGAACAGCTAATCATGGCTACCCTGACTATTTGCATTGCCCCCCCACCCCATCCCCCTCTTTTACGCTGCAGCTACTCTGTTAATTATTTATGCATAGTCACTTTAACTCTACCCACATGTACATATTACCTCAATTACCTCGACTAGCCGGTGCCCCCACACATTGACTCTGCACCGGTACCCCCTGTATATAGTCTCCCTACTGTTATTTTATTTTACTGCTGCTCTTTAGTTATTTGCTTTTATTTTACTTTTTTATATAAAAAAAAATGCATTGTTGGTTAAGGGCTTGTAGGTAAGCATTTCACTAATGTCTACACCTGTTGTATTCGGCACATGTGGTAAATAAAAATTGATTTGATTTATTAGTGTTTCGTGGTTGTAGCTGGAAGAGAAAGCAATGATGGTATCTCCCGCTTGTATTCTTTTTTTATTTTATACTCATCCTGTGTCGCAACACCAACACTAACCGATGTTACGTCAACTTATTTTAATGTTCTTGTCTTGAATCAGTTAAATTACTGTCATTCAATGAACTACTGCTCATCAAGATTGCTACTGACATGTCTCCTCTCCCTCTTCTCCAGTCTGTCAGAGTAAGGACATCCGTAACAACGTGACCAACCTGCAGTTGTTAGAGAACTGCACAGTGATCGAGGGACACCTGAAGATCATCCTCATGTTCAAGACCAAGCCCGAGGACTTCCGCGGCCTCAGCTACCCGAAGCTGACCGTGGTCACCGACTACCTCCTCCTGTTCAGGGTCTACGGTCTAGAATCCCTCAGTGACCTGTTCCCCAACCTGACGGTGATCCGAGGCAACAACCTGTTCTTCAACTACGCCCTGGTTCTGTTTGAGATGGTGGACCTGAAGGAGCTGGGGCTACACAGCCTGACGAACATCACTAGAGGAGCCGTGAGGTTGGAGAAGAACCCGGACCTCTGCTACCTCTCCACCCTGGACTGGTCCAAGATCCTGGATACGGTGGAGGACAACTACATTGTGTCCAATAAGAACAGCCAGGAGTGTGGGGACGTGTGTCCTGGCTCGGCCCAGGGGAAGACCACCTGCCCCCAGACCACCATCAACGGACAATTTGGAGAGCGCTGCTGGACTCAGAACCACTGCCAGAGAAGTAAGTGCTCTTTTTAGTTACTCAGTCTGGTAAAGAACACAATACAGAGTACTGAATAGAAATGTTGACATCTCAAACATTGGTAGCCCACACGTTTTCTTTGGTTCCTTTCCTGATACGTGCCATATGTTCAGTTGGCATAATGTGACTCTATGAAGGTGTATGCCTAACTGCTTGGCATTTTCATCCAATTTGATCCGTTACCTGTGTCAACTTGAAGATTGAGATAAGGTTATGATGTTTAAAGTTATCAGGCAGACTATCATTGGATAGAGACGTTTGATGGGGAAAGGTGCAGCAGGTGCCAATACAACTGTTACTGCTCTCCCCTGCTGTCATCCCCTCTCTTCTCAGTGTGACGGATCAGTGTGTGTATGAATCGGTTTACTTGACGGATCAGTGTGTTCTTATGAATCAGTTTACTTGACGGATCAGTGTGTTCTTATGAATCAGTTTACTTGACGGATCAGTGTGTTCTTATGAATCAGTTTACTTGACGGATCAGTGTGTTCTTATGAATCAGTTTACTCGACGGATCAGTGTGTTCTTATGAATCAGTTTACTCGACGGATCAGTGTGTTCTTATGAATCAGTTTATATGACGGATCAGTGTGTGTGGATTAGTGCATGTTTGTTACTTGTGTGTGTGTGTGTGTATGTATGTGTGTGTATGTGTATATATATATATATATAAACAAACACAGGCTAGTCCACCCCCCTTGTAACTAGTGATGCGGGAAAAAAACTGATAATTACATATCGGGATATTATTTTCGATGATATATTGTATATTATCGTTTTGGCAATATTGCCAGAACAGACGTGCGCTACTTGGCTGTACCTGCACCACAACTCCAGTATTTGTCCGTCATATCTTGTTTTTCATCTTTTTAAATAGGGAGCCAATGTGTTTTCAGCACTTTTATTTCCATGACTGATCAAACCTTGTCTCTCTCTTGTCCGATTTGTTTGGAACATCGAATCGGAAAAGAATCACAGTACCGAATTGCAATACATATAGAATTGTGAGAATCGCAAAACATATCGTATCCACACCTAAGTATGGTGATATTGGATCGTGAGGTCCCTGGCAATTCCCAGCACTACTAGTAACTGTCATCGGTCAGTCAGTCTTCCTGGTGCAGAGACAGAGAAAATGGCTGCTATTATAAGGCACCGAGAATGGTTATTATTTTGTGAAGGTGATTATACTCTGTTGTTGTTTCTAAGGCTCAGACTAGTGTTCAAAGTATTTAACAACCTCAACGGCCGTATATATAATCTCACGTTCATTCCCAAATTACAGCTCTGTGTCGTGTCTGTTCTTCTATGTCTATTATTATATTTTAAGAATTCTCTACCATTCTTTCTTCCATTATATTCTTCCATCTTGCTGTGTGAAGGGCTTGGCTGTGTGTGTGTGTAGAATGAACACTAGAAACTAACAGGCCTACGTCAGTCAGAACAATTTTTTTTTTTATATATATGCTGTAAAAAAAAATAAAAAATCACAGAATCTAAAGTATGACGCCGGGTCTAAAAAAAGAGACCTTACTCTCCAGAGAGGGAAGCTACTATAGCGGGATGCTAGCTAGCGTAGTGGCTAATGAGTGATAGAGTGAACAAAGGAGAGGGAGAGATGGAGGCAGTGAGAGAGTAAGGCTGGGAATTGTCCGGGACCTCACGATACGATATCACAATACTGAGGGACATTACGATACCATATTATCACCATACTGAGGGACCTCACCATACCATATTATCACCACACTGAGGGACCTCACCATACCATATTATCACCACACTGAGGGACCTCACCATACCATATTATCACCATACTGAGGGACCTCACCATACCATATTATCACCATACTGAGGGACCTCACCATACCATATTATCACCATACTGAGGGACCTCACCATACCATATTATCACCATACTGAGGGACCTCACCATACCATATTATCACCATACTGAGGGACCTCACCATACCATATTATCACCATACTGAGGGACCTCACCATACCATATTATCACCATACTGAGGGACCTCATGTTACGATGTTATCACCATACTGAGGGACCTCACCATACCATATTATCACCATACTGAGGGACCTCATCATACCATATTATCACCACACTGAGGGACCTCACCATACCATATTATCACCATACTGAGGGACCTCACCATACCATATTATCACCATACTGAGGGACCTCACCATACCATATTATCACCATACTGAGGGACCTCACCATACCATATTATCACCATACTGAGGGACCTCACCATACCATATTATCACCACACTGAGGGACCTCACCATACCATATTATCACCACACTGAGGGACCTCACCTTACCATATTATCACCATACTGAGGGACCTCACCATACCATATTATCACCATACTGAGGGACCTCACCTTACCATATTATCACCATACTGAGGGACCTCACCATAACATATTATCACCATACTGAGGGACCTCACCATACCATAATATCACCATACTGAGGGACCTCACCATACCATAATATCACCATACTGAGGGACCTCACCATACCATATTATCACCATACTGAGGGACCTCACCATATTATCACCATACTGAGGGACCTCACCATACCATATTATCACCACACTGAGGGACCTCACCATACCATATTATCACCATACTGAGGGACCTCACCATACCATATTATCACCACACTGAGGGACCTCACCATACCATATTATCACCACACTGAGGGACCTCACCATACCATATTATCACCATACTGAGGGACCTCACCATACCATATTATCACCATACTGAGGGACCTCACCATACCATATTATCACCACACTGAGGGACCTCACCATGCCATATTATCACCATACTGAGGGACCTCACCATACCATATTATCACCACACTGAGGGACCTCACCATACCATATTATCACCACACTGAGGGACCTCACCATACCATATTATCACCACACTGAGGGACCTCACCATACCATATTATCACCACACTGAGGGACCTCACCATGCCATATTATCACCACACTGAGGGACCTCACCATACCATATTATCAACATACTGAGGGACCTCACCATACCATATTATCACCACACTGAGGGACCTCACCATACCATATTATCACCATACTGAGGGACCTCACCATACCATACTATCACCATACTGAGGGACCTCACCATACCATATTATCACCATACTGAGGGACCTCACCATACCATATTATCACCATACTGAGGGACCTCACCATACCATATTATCACCATACTGAGGGACCTCACCATACCATACTATCACCATACTGAGGGACCTCACCATACCATATTATCACCATACTGAGGGACCTCACCATACCATATTATCACCATACTGAGGGACCTCACCATACCATATTATCACCATACTGAGGGACCTCACCATACCATACTATCACCATACTGAGGGACCTCACCATACCATATTATCACCATACTGAGGGACCTCACCATACCATATTATCACCACACTGAGGGACCTCACCATACCATATTATCAACATACTGAGGGACCTCACCATACCATATTATCACCATACTGAGGGACCTCACCATACCATATTATCACCATACTGAGGGACCTCACCATAACATATTATCACCATACTGAGGGACCTCACCATACCATATTATCACCATACTGAGGGACCTCACCATACCATATTATCACCATACTGAGGGACCTCACCATACCATATTATCACCATACTGAGGGACCTCACCATACCATATTATCACCATACTGAGGGACCTCACCATGCGATATTATCACCATACTGAGGGACCTCACCATACCATATTATCACCATACTGAGGGACCTCACCATACCATATTATCACCATACTGAGGGACCTCACCATACCATATTATCACCATACTGAGGGACCTCACCATACCATATTATCACCATACTGAGGGACCTCACCATAACATATTATCACCATACTGAGGGACCTCACCATACCATATTATCACCATACTGAGGGACCTCACCATACCATATTATCACCATACTGAGGGACCTCACCATACCATATTATCACCATACTGAGGGACCTCACCATACCATATTATCACCATACTGAGGGACCTCACCATGCGATATTATCACCATACTGAGGGACCTCACCATACCATATTATCACCATACTGAGGGACCTCACCATACCATATTATCACCATACGGAGGGACCTCACCATACCATATTATCACCATACTGAGGGACCTCACCATACCATATTATCACCATACTGAGGGACCTCACCATACCATATTATCACCATACTGAGGGACCTCACCATACCATATTATCACCATACTGAGGGACCTCACCATACCATATTATCACCATACTGAGGGACCTCACCATACCATATTATCACCATACTGAGGGACCTCACCATACCATATTATCACCATACTGAGGGACCTCACCATACCATATTATCACCATACTGAGGGACCTCACCATAACATATTATCACCATACTGAGGGACCTCACCATACCATATTATCACCATACTGAGGGACCTCACCATACCATATTATCACCATACTGAGGGACCTCACCATACCATATTATCACCATACTGAGGGACCTCACCATACCATATTATCACCATACTGAGGGACCTCACCATACCATATTATCACCATACTGAGGGACCTCACCATACCATATTATCACCATACTGAGGGACCTCACCATACCATATTATCACCATACTGAGGGACCTCACCATACCATATTATCACCATACTGAGGGACCTCACCATACCATATTATCACCATACTGAGGGACCTCACCATACCATATTATCACCATACTGAGGGACCTCACCATACCATATTATCACCATACTGAGGGACCTCACCATACCATATTATCACCATACTGAGGGACCTCACCATACCATATTATCACCATACTGAGGGACCTCACCATACCATATTATCACCACACTGAGGGACCTCACCATACCATATTATCACCATACTGAGGGACCTCACCATACCATATTATCACCATACTGAGGGACCTCACCATACCATATTATCACCATACTGAGGGACCTCACCATACCATATTATCACCACACTGAGGGACCTCACCATACCATATTATCACCACACTGAGGGACCTCACCATACCATATTATCACCACACTGAGGGACCTCACCATACCATATTATCACCATACTGAGGGACCTCACCATACCATATTATCACCATACTGAGGGACCTCACCATACCATATTATCACCATACTGAGGGACCTCACCATACCATATTATCACCATACTGAGGGACCTCACCATACCATATTATCACCATACTGAGGGACCTCACCATACCATATTATCACCATACTGAGGGACCTCACCTTACCATATTATCACCATACTGAGGGACCTCACCATACCATATTATCACCATACTGAGGGACCTCACCATACCATATTATCACCATACTGAGGGACCTCACCTTACCATATTATCACCATACTGAGGGACCTCACCATACCATATTATCACCATACTGAGGGACCTCACCATACCATATTATCACCATACTGAGGGACCTCACCTTACCATATTATCACCATACTGAGGGACCTCACCATACCATATTATCACCATACTGAGGGACCTCACCTTACCATATTATCACCATACTGAGGGACCTCACCATACCATATTATCACCATACTGAGGGAATAGTGTGGCTGTTGAACAAGTTGAGGAGACTAAATTACTTGGCGTTACCTTAGTTTACAATCTATCATGGTCAAAACATATAGATTCAATGGTTGTAAAGATGGGGAGAGGTCTGTCCGTAATAACTACTTACTAACTGTAAGTCGCTCTGGATAAGAGCGTCTGCTAAATGACTAAAATGTAAATGTAAATGTAATAAAGAGATGCTCTGCTTTTTTGACACCACACTCCACAAAGCAAGTTCTGCAGGTTCTAGTTTTGTCTAATCTTGATTATTGTCCAGTCGTGTGGTCCAGTGCTGCAAGGAAAAACCTAGTTAAGCTGCAGCTGGTCCAGAACAGAGCGGCACGTCTTGCTCTTCATTGTAACCAGAGGGCTGGTATAAATACTATGCATGCCAGTCTCTCTTGGCTAAGAGTTGAGGAGAGACTGACTGCATCACTTCTTCTTTTTATAAGAAACAATGTGTTGAAAAACCTCTCCCCTATTTGACCTAGATAGTTTGTGTGTATGTATTGATATGTAGGCTACGTGTGCCTTTAAAAAAAAATGTATGTAGTTCTGTCCTTGAGCTGTTCTTGTCTATTAATGTTCTGTATTATGTCATGTTTCATGTTTTGTGTGGACCCCAGGAAGAGTAACTGCTGCTTTTGCAACAGCTAATGGGGATCCTAATAAAATACCAAATACCTCACCATACCATATTATCACCACACTGAGGGACCTCACCATACCATATTATCACCACACTGAGGGACCTCACCATACCATATTATCACCATACTGAGGGACCTCACCATACCATATTATCACCATACTGAGGGACCTCACCATACCATATTATCAACATACTGAGGGACCTCACCATACCATATTATCACCATACTGAGGGACCTCACCATACCATATTATCACCATACTGAGGGACCTCACCATATTATCACCATACTGAGGGACCTCACCATACCATATTATCACCATACTGAGGGACCTCACCATACCATATTATCACCATACTGAGGGACCTCACCATACCATATTATCACCATACTGAGGGACCTCACCATACCATATTATCAACATACTGAGGGACCTCACCATACCATATTATCACCATACTGAGGGACCTCACCATACCATATTATCACCATACTGAGGGACCTCACCATACCATATTATCACCATACTGAGGGACCTCACCATACCATATTATCACCATACTGAGGGACCTCACCATACCATATTATCACCATACTGAGGGACCTCACCATACCATATTATCACCATACTGAGGGACCTCACCATACCATATTATCACCATACTGAGGGACCTCATCATACCATATTATCACCATACTGAGGGACCTCACCATACCATATTATCACCATACTGAGGGACCTCACCATACCATATTATCACCATACTGAGGGGCTGATACGATATGCATTGCGATTCTCACGATTATATATTTATTGCGATTCTCACGATTCTATATCTATTGCAATTTGATATTGCGATTTGATGATCCAAACATATTGCTCACTATATGTCTGTTGCAGAGAGGCGAGAGAGCCATGAGAACATGAGTTTTGATCGTTCAGGGAAATACAAGTGCTGAAAACATTTTGTCACTATTTAAAAAGAAGATGGAAACTATGAGAACACAGGCCATGCTACCTACAGTAGCAAAATAAACTTGAGTCAAATATCGAAATAATATCATCCATAAATAATATTAGGATGTGTAACTATCGATTTTGTCCCCCATCACTATGAGAGAGGGGTGTCCCAGGCTTGGGAAAGGGCAGCTGGTATGACGGTCTTCTCTCCCATCATGTGATGGGCACTAATTTATTCAAGTGGTGTACCACAAAGCAGGAGCCATTTCTAAAACATTATGCAATGCCTCAGCGAGGTGTGTGTGTGTGTCTCCTCAGGCAAGGAGAGAGAGAGTTCCTGTTCCCTCTTTCCTTCTGACTCGTGTTGTATCTACCCCTCCACATTACGTCCTCCTCTACTGCTATCTACCCCTCCACATTACGTCCTCCTCTACTGCTATCTACCCCTCCACATTACGTCCTCCTCTACTGCTATCTACCCCTCCACATTACGTCCCCCTCTACTGCTATCTACCCCTCCACATTACGTCCTCCTCTACTGCTATCTACCCCTCCACATTACGTCCTCCTCTACTGCTATCTACCCCTCCACATTACGTCCTCCTCTACTGCTATCTACCCCTCCACATTACGTCCTCCTCTACTGCTATCTACCCCTCCACATTACGTCCTCCTCTACTGCTATCTACCCCTCCACATTACGTCCTCCTCTACTGCTATCTACCCCTCCACATTACGTCCTCCTCTACTGCTATCAACCCCTCCACATTACGTCCTCCTCTACTGCTATCTACCCTCCACATTACGTCCTCCTCTACTGCTATCTACCCCTCCACATTACGTCCTCCTCTACTGCTATCTACCCCTCCACATTACGTCCTCCTCTACTGCTATCTACCCCTCCACATTACGTCCTCCTCTACTGCTATCTACCCCTCCACATTACGTCCTCCTCTACTGCTATCAACCCCTCCACATTACGTCCTCCTCTACTGCTATCTACCCCTCCACATTACGTCCTCCTCTACTGCCATCTACCCCTCCACATTACGTCCTCCTCTACTGCTCTGGAGCAGTAATAGACGGGTTTGTCTTTGACTTCTGAAAGGCACCTCATGTAACTAATGGAGGGGGGGGCGGTTATTTACTTGCGTGGTTGCGTAATGTACCAACTGTACTCACACACAAACATGCACGTTCTCCCGCTCTCTCTGTCGCTCTCGCCCTCACCCTCCCTCTCTCCCTCACCCTCTCTCTCTCCCCCACCCTCCCTCTCTCTCTCTCCCCCACCCTCCCTCTCTCTCTCTCCCCCACCCTCCCTCTCTCTCTCTCCCCCACCCTCCCTCTCTCTCTCTCCCCCCACCCTCCCTCTCTCTCTCTCCCCCCACCCTCCCTCTCTCTCTCCCCCCACCCTCCCTCTCTCTCTCCCCACCCTCCCTCTCTCTCTCCCCACCCTCCCTCTCTCTCTCTCCCCACCCTCCCTCTCTCTCTCCCCACCCTCCCTCTCTCTCTCTCCCCCCCTCTCCCTCCCCCCCTCTTCCCCCCCCCCCCCCTCTCCTCCTCCTCCCCCCCTCTCCCCGCTGGGGGCGAGGTGTAGTATCTTTAATTAGGGTGAATGAAGACCTCCACACACATGGAGGTACTGTACATTAGATGGAGCTTTAAACTTAATGGCTGAGTGGAAACTCTGTAGTAACTAACTCAACTCTGTAGTGAGTAGTAATTGTAGTGTTTTTACTGTGTTCTGTCAGTCTGCACAGTGGCTGGACTAGACTAGTAACTAAGTTTCCCCCTCACGTCACAGAGACCACGTAATATCCACACACAGGAGATGGAAACTATCCAACGAGTCCCAAATGGCACCCTATTCTCTAATATAGTGCACTACTTTTGTCAAAAGTAGTGCACTAAATAGGGAATATGGTGCTATTTGGGACGTTGCCGGAGTGTGTTGAGAGCGTGGAAGAAGATGTTAAAGCTAAAGGAACAAATGTCATTAAAATAGTGTTTGGTCATCAGACTGATGAGACGTGACATTCACTGTCCAGTCAGCTCAGCTCCGTGTGTTTCTGACCAGTAAGGGGTAGGCAGCCTAACTAGCGTGGAGGAGGTCATTCTTCTAGTAGGTTTTGCTCAGGCTGCAATTTCCTCTGGTTTTACAAGCTGTCACTAGTCGTTGTGGGTTTTCTGGTTGATTGAACGGCGCTGGCGTGGTGTTTCTCTCTTCATATGTTCAGTAAGCTCCAAAAGTATTGGGACAGTGACACCTTTTTTTATTTTATTTTTTGCTCTGTACTCCATTGTTTTGATTTGAAATCAAACAATGACTAAGGTTAAAGTGCAGACTGTCAGCTTTAATTTGAGGGTATTTTCATCCATATCGGGTGAACCATTTAGAAAGGACAGCACTTTCTGTACGTAGTCCCCTCAAAGGTATTGGGACAAATTCACTTGTGTACTAAAGTAGTCAAAAGTTTAGTATTTGGTCCCATATTCATGACTACGTCAAGCTTGTGATTCTAGAAACTTGTTGGATGCGTTTGCTGTTTGTTTAGGTTGTTTCAGATTATTTAGTGCTCAATAGAAATTAATGGTAAGTAATGTATTGTCTCATTTTGGAGTCACTTTTATTGTAAATAAGAATATATATATTTGTAAAAACTTCTACATTAATGTGGATGCTACCTTGATTACAGATAATCCTGAATGAATCGTGAATAATGAGTGAGAAAGTTACAGACGCACAAATATCATACCCACAAGACATGATAACTGTGGTCCTCTGTAGCTCAGCTGGTAGAGCACGGCGCTTGTAACGCCAAGGTAGTGGGTTCGATCCCCGGGACCACCCATACACAAAAAAAAAATATGTATGCACGCATGATTGTAAGTCGCTTTGGATAAAAGCGTCTGCTAAATGGCATATTATTTATTATTATTATAACCTCTCACCATTACAATAACAGGAGATTAGCATTTTTTTGGGGGGGGGGTATGATATTTGTGTGTCTAACTTTCTCACTCATCATTATTCACTCATCATTCAGGATTATCTGTAATCATGGTAGCATCATCATTTCAATTCTAAAGTGCTGGAGTACAGAGCCCCCCCCCCCCCCCCCCCCCCCCCAAAAAAAAGTCACTCTCCCAATACTAACTGTAACTGTAGGTAGCCATAAGTGTGCTGTGGCGTGGGGATAGTGATCAGACCTAAAATTAAAAGGCAACTGCCTTAAAAATATAAATAAATGAATTGGCCTAGATTTCATGCATTTCCTGGATCAAAAGTTATATTTGAAAAGGGCTCAAGATCATGATTAGATTAAATATTCACTTTCCAAGAATTTATAGAATTATATAAATACACAAACAAAAATATAAACGCAACATTGAGCTGAAATAAAATATCCCTGAAATTGTCCATACGCACAAAATGCTTATTTTGCTCTAATTTTGTGCACAAATTTGTTTACATCCCTGTTAGTGAGCATGTATTTCTCATTTTGCCAAGATAATCCATCCACCTGACAGGTGTGGCATATCAAGAAGCTGATTAAACAGCATGATCATTACACAGGTGCACCTTGTGCTGGGAACAATAAAAGGTAACTCTAAAATGTGCAGTTTTGTCACTCAACACAATGCCACAGATGTCTCAAGTTTACTTACTTACTTACTTTATTGTCCCCATGGTGAAATTTTGTTGCAGTGTCATGTACACATTTAAAGTGGCGTTAAATACAAAACAAGATTGACAATACAACTTTCAATAACAGTCACGCACCAATAAAAATAAGAAATAAGAAATAAAACATTTAAAACATTTAAAACAAAGACTAGCCTGCTGGCCTTACGGGGTCAATGGGAACATTTGCCAGAGCTATTTAAGAGGGATATCACACCTGGCACAAATGATTGTCTCGTTCTATTTTTCCTACTGAGGGGTGCCCTATACCTACGCCCAGAGGGGAGTAATTCAAAGTCCAGGTACAGGGGGTGACTTGGGTCTAAAATGATTTTGTGAGCCTTACGGAGGGCCCTGACCTTAAAGATCTCATCCAGGCCTGTCTGTTTGACTCCAAGTACCTTACTTGCTGTGGTAATAATCCTTCTCAGCATGTTTCTCTGACTGACAGTGGCATTGCCAAACCAACAAACAATACAAAAAGTTAAAATACTCTCAATAAAGGATTTGTAAAACAGAGTCAATATAGTACAGTCTATATTAAAAGAACCCAACTTTTTTAGAAAATACAGTCTCTGTTGGCTCTTTTTGTAGATCTGGTCTGTACATTTACTCCACTGAAGCTTACTGTCCAAAAAGACACCCAGATATTTATATTCCTCTACAATTTCTATATTCTGGCCTCTGATAGATGTTGCAGAGGTAGGTGTTGTACGCTTCCTGAAGTCTATGCACATCTCTTTGGTCTTGTTAGTATTGAGGACCAAGTGTGATTCCTCACACCACTCTACAAAGTCATCTAGGACCGGGCCATGATGTTCCTCGTCATCATGCAACAGGCTGATCAAGGCAGTGTCATCAGCGAACTTAACGAGGTGTCTGTCAGTATGGGAACTAGTACAACTATTAGTGTACAAGATGTACAGAAGTGGGGACAAAACACATCCCTGAGGAGAGCCTGTGGTAGCTTGCAATTGGTTTGAGGTAGCTTGCAATTGGCATGCTGACTACAGGAATGTCCACCAGTGCTGACTACAGGAATGTCCACCAGAGCTGTTGCCAGATAATTTAATGTTCATTTCTCTTCCATAAGCCACCTCCAACGTCGTCTTAGAGAATTTGGCAGTACGTCCAACCGGCCTCACAACAGCAGGCCACGTGTAACCACGCCAGCCCAGGACCTCCACATCCGGCTTCTTCACCTGCGGGATCGTCTGAGACCAGTCATTTTGCACAACCAGTGGGTTTGTCAGAAACTGTCTCAGAGTAGCTCATCTGCGTGCCCGTCGTCCTCACCAGGGTTTTCACCTGACTGCAGTTCGGCATTGTAACCAACTTCAGTGGTAAATGCTCACCTTTGATGGCCACTGGCACTTTGGAGAAGTGTGCTCTTCACGGATGAATCGGTGACAATTTGAATGCGCAGAGATACCGTGACGAGATCCTGAGGCCCATTGTCGTGCCATTCATCCGCCGCCATCACCTCATGTTTCAGCATAATGCACAGCCCCAGGTCGCGAGGATCTGTACACAATAACTGGAAGATTAAAATGTCCCAGGTCTTCCATGGCCTGCATACTCACCAGACATGTCACCCATTGAGCATGTTTGTGACGCTCTGGATCGACGTGTACGACAGCGTGTTCCAGTTCCTGCCAATATCCAGCAACTTCGCACAGCCATTGAAGAGGAGTGAGACAACATTCCACGGGCCACAATCAACAACCTGATCAACTCTATGCGAAGGAGATGTGCTGAATGAGGCAATTGGTGATCACACCAGATACTGAGAGAGAGAGAGTGAGAGAGCGAGGGAACGAGAGAGAACAGCATATCTCCTGTTTAGATGAGTGATATCCGTTCCTGTGGCACACAGTGTTCTGTTATTGTGAATGTTGTTCGGCCCCATAGACAGCCTCTTGCGCAACAGAGGGAGCTTTCCAGGTCGAAGTTCATAGGCTGTGGAGGGCTGTGCTCTTTTGTTGGCTCTAATTGTTTTTCAGCCACCTCGCGTGCACGCCGACCGCCCAGAGCACCATAGTCACCCCCCCCCCCCCCCCACAAGCAGGGTTGGGGTGAATTAGAATTGAAGAAAAATTCAAATTTCATAACTGAAAAAGTGCCATCTCAATAAACCGAAAAGTATATATTGCAGCCAGTCAACAAGGAAAGGAACACGAGAAATAAGAACACAATAAGTAAGCATACTACAGTGGGGAGAACAAGTATTTGATACACTGCCGATTTTGCAGGTTTTCCTACTTATAAAGCATGTAGAGGTCTGTAATTTTTATCATAGGTACACTTCAACTGTGAGAGACGGAATCTAAAACAAAAATCCAGAAAATCACATTGTTTGATTTTTAAGTAATTAATTTGCATTTTATTGCATGACATAAGTATTTGATACATCAGAAAAGCGGAACTTAATATTTGGTACAGAAACCTTTGTTTGCAATTACAGAGATCATACGTTTCCTGTAGGTCTTGACCAGGTTTGCACACACTGCAGCAGGGATTTTAGCCCACTCCTCCATACAGAACTTCTCCAGATCCTTCAGGTTTCGGGGCTGTCGCTGGGCAATACGGACTTTCAGCTCCCTTCAAATATTTTCTATTGGGTTCAGGTCTGGAGACTGGCTAGGCCACTCCAGGACCTTGAGATGCTTCTTACGGAGCCACTCCTTAGTTGCCCTGGCTGTGTGTTTCGGGTCGTTGTCATGCTGGAAGACCCAGCCACGACCCCTCTTCAATGCTCTTACTGAGGGAAGGAGGTTGTTGGCCAAGATCTCGCAATACATGGCCCCATCCATCCTCCCCTCAATACGGTGCAGTCGTCCTGTCCCCTTTGCAGAAAAGCATCCCCAAAGAATGATGTTTCCACCTCCATGCTTCATGGTTGGGATGGTGTTCTTGGGGTTGTACTCATCCTTCTTCTTCCTCCAAACACAGTGAGTGGAGTTTAGACCAAAAAGCTCTATTTTTGTCTCATCAGACCACATGACCTTCTCCCATTCCTCCTCTGGATCATCCAGATGGTCATTGGCAAACTTCAGACGGGCCTGGACATGCGCTGGCTTGAACAGGGGGACCTTGCGTGCGCTGCAGGATTTTAATCCATGACGGCGTAGTGTGTTACTAATGGTTTTCTTTGAGACTGTGGTCCCAGCTCTCTTCAGGTCATTGACCAGGTCCTGCCGTGTAGTTCTGGGCTGATCCCTCACCTTCCTCATGATCATTGATGCCCCACGAGGTGAGATCTTGCATGGAGCCCCAGACCGAGGGTGATTGACCGTCATCTTGAACTTCTTCCATTTTCTAATAATTGCGCCAACAGTTGTTGCCTTCTCACCAAGCTGCTTGCCTATTGTCCTGTAGCCCATCCCAGCCTTGTGCAGGTCTACCATTTTATCCCTGATGTCCTTACACAGCTCTCTGGTCTTGGCCGTTGTGGAGAGGTTGGAGTCTGTTTGATTGAGTGTGTGGACAGGTGTCTTTTATACAGGTAACGAGTTCAAACAGGTGCAGTTAATACAGGTAATGAGTGGAGAACAGGAGGGCTTCTTAAAGAACAACTAACAGGTCTGTGAGAGCCGGAATTCTTACTGGTTGGTAGGTGATCAAATACTTATGTCATGCAATAAAATGCAAATTAATTACTTAAAAATCATACAATGTGATTTTCTGGATTTTTGTTTTAGATTCCGTCTCTCACAGTTGAAGTGTACCTATGATAAAAATTACAGACCTCTACATGCTTTGTAAGTAGGAAAACCTGCAAAATCAGTAGTGTATCAAATACTTGTTCTCCCCACTGTATATACAGGGTCAGTTCCAATACCATATTTACAATGTGCAGGGATACTGGAGGGATGGAGGTAGATATGTATAGGGGTAAGGTGACTATATACAGGGTCAGTTCCAATACCATATTTACAATGTGCAGGGATACTGGAGGGATGGAGGTAGATATGTATAGGGGTAAGGTGACTAGGCATCAGGATATATGATAAACAGAGTAGCAGCAGCTTGTATGCGAGTGTGTGTGTGTGTGTGTAGAGTCAGTTTAAATGTATGTGCATGTTATGTGTGAGTGAGCAGATGATGGAGAGTGTGTGAGTGTGTAGGGCCCTGTGAGTGTGTAGGGCCCTGTGAGTGTGTAGGGCCCTGTGTGAGTGTGTAGGGCCCTGTGTGAGTGTGTAGGGCCCTGTGAGTGTGTGTAGGGCCCTGTGTGTGTGTGTAGGGCCCTATGTGTGTGTGTGTAGGGCCCTATGTGTGTGTAGGGCCCTGTGTATGTGTGTGTAGGGCCCTGTGTATGTGTGTGTGTGTGTGTGTGTAGGGCCATGTGTGTGTGTGTAGGGTCCTGTGTGAGTGTGAAGGGCCCTGTGTGTGTGTAGGGCCCTGTGAGTGTGTGTAGGGCCCTGTGTGTGTGTGTAGGGCCCTATGTGTGTGTGTAGGGCCCTATGTGTGTGTGTGTGTGTAGGGCCCTGTGTGTGTGTGTGTGTGTGTGTAGGGCCGTATGTGTGTGTAGGGCCCTGTGTGTGTGTGTGTGTAGGGCCCTGTGTGTGTGTGTGTGTGTAGGGCCGTATGTGTGTGTAGGGCCCTGTGTGTGTGTGTGTGTAGGGCCCTGTGTGTGTGTGTGTGTAGGGCCCTGTGATTGTGTGTGTAGAGCCCTGTGATTGTGTGTGTAGGGCCCTGTGATTGTGTGTGTAGGGCCCTGTGAGTGTGTGTAGGGCCCTGTGTGTGTGTGTAGGGCCCTGTGAGTGTGTGTAGGGCCCTGTGAGTGTGTGTAGGGCCCTGTGAGTGTGTGTGTAGGGCCCTGTGAGTGTGTGTGTAGGGCCCTGTGTGTGTGTGTGTGTGTAGGGCCCTGTGAGTGTGTGTAGGGCCCTGTGTGTATGTGTAGGGCCCTGTGAGTGTGTAGGGCCCTGTGAGTGTGCATAGACTAAAATAAAAAGGTCAATGAGGATACAAGGTTAACCTCTTAAGGATCGGACCTTTGTTTTCAATTTTCGCCTAAAATGACATACCCAAATCTAACTGCCTGTAACTCAGGGCCTGAAGCAAGGCTATGCATATTCTTGATACCATTTGAAAGGAAATACTTTGAAGTTTGTGGAAATGTGAAATGAATGTAGGATAATATAACACATTAGATCTGGTAAAAGATAATGCAAACAAAAAAAACATGCATTTTCTATTAATTTTTTGGTTCCATCAGCTTTGAAATGCAAGAGAAAGGCCACAATATATTATAGTTTAGGCGCAATTTAGATTCTGGCCACTAGATGGCAGCAGTGTGTGTGCAAAGTTTCAGATTGATCCAGTGAAGCATTGCAATACTGGACTATTTTGTATCAAGTCTGCCCAAATGTGTCGAATTGGTCAATTGATACATTTAAGTACATACCTATAGAGAACATACAAAAATGATATGGTAATACAAAATGTAAGTTAACACACTCCCAGGAATGTCATACATGATGGATCATTAGCTTATACACTAACTTTCACACATCTAGATGGCCGGGAGGGGTGGGTGTGGAGCCAGAGACAGCAAGTGTTCAAACTGTAGAACCCAGTTCCTACATTTGAATATAAAAATGGATTTTATCAAACAGAACTATGCTACATTTTATATCTGGGACCCTTAGGATGGCAAATCAGAGCAAGATTACTGAATGTAAGTACATTATTTACCTTCAGAGCTGAATGTATCAAACCAGTTGCCGTGATACGTTTTGTTGTTTTGCACTCATCTCAAACAATAACATGGTATTTTATCACTGTAATAGCTACTGTAAATTGGACAGTGCAGTTAGATTAACAAGAATTTAAGCTTTCTGCCAATATAAGACATGTCTATGTCCTGGAAAGTTTGCTGTTACTTACAACAGTCATGCTAATCACATTAGTGCACGTTAGCTCAACCATCCCGTATAAGGGACACCAATCCCGTGGAGGTTAACTCAGATAGTCCGTGTAGCTATTTTGTTGTGATTTATCAGTCGTATTGCTTGGGGATAGAAGCTGTTAAAGCGCCTGTTGGTGCCAGACTTGATGCACCAGTACCGCTTAGTCTGGCTTGGGTGGTTGGAGTCTTTAACGATTTTCCGGGCCTTCCTACCACACTGCCTGATATAGATGTCCTGGATGGCAGGTAGGTCAGCCCCAGTGATGTGCAGGGCTGTCCGCTGTCGCCATGCGATCGAGAGCGGTGCTGTTGTCCTACCAGGCAGTGATGCAGCCAGTCAAAATGGTACAGCTGTATAACATTTTGAGGATTTGAGGGCCCATGCCAAACTTTTTCAACCTCCTGTGGGGGAAGAGGTGCTATCGTGAGGGTGAACAGGGAGTACAGGAGGGGACTAAGCACACAACCCTATGTGGACCCCTGTGTTGAGGGGTCAACGTGGCGGAGGTGATGTTGCCTACCCTCACCACCTGGGGTAGGCCCTTCAGGAAGTCCAGGATCCAGTTGCAGAGGGAGGTGTTCATACCCACTGCCTGATATAGATGTCCTGGATGGCAGGTAGGTCAGCCCCAGTGATGTACTGGGCTGTCCGCACCACCCTCTGTAGGGAGGTGTTCATACCCAGAGTCCTAAGCTTGATGACGAGCTTGGAGGGGACAAAGGTGTTGAACGCTGAGCTGTAGTCAATGAACAGCATTCTCACATAGGTATTCCTCTCATCTAGGTGGGTGAGGGCAGTGTGGAGAGCAATCTCGAATGCGTCATCTATGGATCTGTTGGGGCGGTATGCAAATTGGAGTGGGACTAGGGTGTCTGGGATGGTGGAGTTGATGTGTGCCATGACCAGCCTCTCAAAGCACTTCATGATTACAGAAGTGAGTGCTACAGGGCGGTAGCCATTGTGGCATGAAGCCTTAGAGTTCTTGGGGACAGGAATGATGGTGGCCATCTTGAAACGTGGGGGTTACAGACTGGGACAGGGAGAGGTAAGGACAGTGAATATGCCTGCCAGCTGTTCTGCGCATGCTCTGAGAACGCGCCCTGGGAGACCGTCGGGCCCCGCGGCCTTGCGTGTGTTGACCTGATTAAAGACCTTTTTCACGTCGGCCTCGGAGAGCGAGATCATCCTCCGGGTCGTTGACGGCCCTCACACCCGGCACTAGACCTACTCCTACTCCTTGAATGCCCTACTCCTTGAATGCCCTACTCCTTGAATGCCCTACTCCTTGAATGCCCTACTCCTTGAAGTTTGCAGTTGTCTAAAATTCGACTTATTTTTTTACCCTTTAGTGTGTGTACTTATTCATACTTGGGATATCTCTTTTCAACAGTAAAAGTTCAAAAATCGCTGGAGGACATCTTTAAAATCACTTCCTGAGTTGACTGCCTTTTCATTTCTAATGAACCCCAACCTGGAGGACATCTTTAAAATCACTTCCTGAGTTGACTGCCTTTTCATTTCTAATGAACCCCAACCTTGAGGACATCTTTAAATCACTTCCTGAGTTGACTGCCTTTTCATTTCTAATGAACCCCAACCTGGAGGACATCTTTAAAATCACTTCCTGAGTTGACTGCCTTTTCATTTCTAATGAACCCCAACCTTGAGGACATCTTTAAATCACTTCCTGAGTTGACTGCCTTTTCATTTCTAATGAACCCCAACCTGGAGGACATCTTTAAAATCACTTCCTGAGTTGACTGCCTTTTCATTTCTAATGAACCCCAACCTTGAGGACATCTTTAAATCACTTCCTGAGTTGACTGCCTTTTCATTTCTAATGAACCCCAACCTGGAGGACATCTTTAAAATCACTTCCTGAGTTGACTGCCTTTTCATTTCTAATGAACCCCAACCTTGAGGACATCTTTAAATCACTTCCTGAGTTGACTGCCTTTTCATTTCTAATGAACCCCAACCTGGAGGACATCTTTAAAACCACTTCCTGAGTTGACTGCCTTTTCATTTCTAATGAACCCCAACCTTGCGGCGGAGGCTGTGTCATTGTCTGCGGCCAGAGATTGGCAGTATTTCTGTTACATGTACAGTGCGCTCCAAAAGTATTGGGACAGTGACACCTTTTTTGTTGTTTTGGCTCTGTACTCCAACACTTTGAAATAATACAAATACTATGAGGTTAAAGTGCAGACTGTCAGCTTTAATTTGATGGGGGTTTTCATCTGTATTGGGTGAACCGTTTAGAAATTACAGCACTTTTTGTACATAGTCCCCCCATTTTAGGGGACCAAAAGTATTGGGACATATTCTCTTATGTTTATTAAAGTAGTCAAAGTTGAGTATTTAGTAGTCAAAATGTAGTATCCTAGCACGCAATGATTACATCAAGATAGTGACTCTACAAACTTGTTGGATGCATTTGCTGTTTGTTTTGGTTGTGTTTCAAATTATTTTGTGCCAAATAGAAATGAATTGGTAAATAATGTATTGTGTTGTTTTGGTCACTTTTTTTTTTTGTAAATATGAAAGAATAGAATATGTTCTAAACACTTCTACATTAATGTGGATGCTACCATGATTACGGATAATCCTGAATGAATCGTGAATAATGATGAGTGAGAAAGTTAGACGCACAAATATCATACCCCCAAGACATGATCTCATCTAGGAGCTCTAGGCTGGGGTCCTCTGTAGCTCAGCTGGTAGAGCACGGCGCTTGGAACGCCAAGGTAGTGGGTTCGATCCCCGGGACCACCCATACACAAAAAAAATGTATGCACGCATGACTGTAAGTCGCTTTGGATAAAAGCGTCTGCTAAATGGCATATTATTATTATTATTATTATTTACATGCTAACCTCTCACCATTACAATAAGAGGGGAGGTTAGCGTTTTGGGAGGGTATGATATGTGCATTTCAAAATACAATTATTTAGTAGTTTTATTTTGATACATTGATCTTTATGGTATTTTGTAATTGTGTTTTGTAATTTTTGCCCAGCCCTGTCTGCTTCATTGGCAAGAGGGCCAAACCAAATGAAAGCGCTAGGCTAGTAGCGAGCCAGGGGCTGCACTGCTTCTGAAATGTCAGTAAGAGAAGCTTTAGCATAAAAGCTGTGATTTATTTTACCCCAAGGCTTGTGTTGCATCGTTCTTTGCTTTTGTGAGTTTTTCCTGAACATTTGACCATCGGAGGGAAAACCCCTACTGTTGCTATCGGCTACCAACAGGGCCTAGAGCTCCTGGATGCAGATGGGCCGTAGTCTAGTGATGACAGACTGTTTTTGATTCCCCCCTCACTGCCCTCTGTCCTGCTAAGAGCTTTCTCTCCTACCCCCCCCCCCCCCCCCCGCTCTTTCAGTCAGCGCCTCTTTTTATAATTCAATCTTTTAGGGCTGCAAACTCATTACGGGTCATCTCCACCTTATCTACACTGAAACCACTTTCCATTGAGCGGGCTACATCTCGCTCTCACTCACTTTCTCTCTCGCTCTCACTTGCTGAAAATGAGCGGGCTCCATCTCGCTCTCATCCGCTGAAAATGAGCGGGCTCCATCTCGCTCTCATCCGCTGACATTGAGCGGGCTCCATCTCGCTCTCATCCGCTAACATTGAGCGGGCTCCATCTCGCTCTCATCCGCTAACATTGAGCGGGCTCCATCTCGCTCACACCCCCTGAAATTTGTGGCCCAGTGTGGTTATTTTTTTATACATTATTTTCAGTTGAGGGTGGAAAAAAGGAGCGAGGGAGGGAGGGAAGGTGGATCCGGCCGAGACGAGTACTGCCTGAAAACGGGCAGACTGTGAGAAAAGGAGAAGAGTGAGTCCAGAGAAGAGAAGAGGGGGCCAAAACAAAGAAAAACAAACATGGCTGTGCTTTTCAAGTGTGGCTCCCAGGTACACACAGCATTCCTGTCAGTTGGCCGGCCAGCCAAGCTCTGGCATATTCATCACAGGAGGGAAGGGAAGGAAAAGTCTACAGGGCCCAGCCAGTTGTTAGGCTAGTTAGACCTCAGGTTCTCATAGGACGGAACATTCTGGAACTCCAGTGAGATGGAACTCACAGGACGGAACATTCTGGAACTCCTCTGAGATGGAACTCACAGGACGGAGCATTCTGGAACTCCTCTGAGATGGAACTCACAGGACGGAGCATTCTGGAACTCCTCTGAGATGGAACTCACAGGACGGAACATTCTGGAACTCCTCTGAGATGGAACTCACAGGACGGAGCATTCTGGAACTCCTCTGAGATGGAACTCACAGGACGGAGCATTCTGGAACTCCAGTGAGATGGAACTCACAGGATGGAGCATTCTAGAACTCATCGGAGATGGAATTCGCAGGACAGAGCATTCTGGAACTCCAATGAGATGGAACTCACAGGACAGAGCATTCTGGAACTCCTCTGAGATGGAACTCGCAGGTACATGTAGGCTGAGAGGACATGGCTGTCTGTCTGATCTCTGGTATGACCAGCACTAGTCTGGGGTCACTGCCCAGTGGTATGATTGTTATAGGGGTTTAGCCCACTGTCTCACGTCAGAAACTCAGAGTCGACCACGCCCACAAATTGGGGAAAACAGTATTTTCCCCAATTTGCTAGCTAACAAGCTTGTGTGTGCAGAGCGGCACCAGAATTAAAACATGTCTTACCTTTTTTGTAATTGTAGTTTCAAACTTTCAACAATCTAGGGTATATTTTTTGCTCAGACATGTCAGCTGTCAAATGTGGGACCTTATATAGACTGGTGTGTTTCTTTCTAAATCATGTCCAAACAACTGAATTGGCCACAGGTGGACTCCAAGGATGATCAAAGGAAATTGGATGCACCTGAGCTCAATTTGGAGTGTCATAGCAAATGGCCGTGAATACTTACAGTACCAGTCAAATGTTTGGACACATACTCATTCCAGGGTTTTTCTTTATTTTTACTATTTTCTACATTGTAGAATAATAGTGAAGACATCAAAACTATTAAATAACACATATGTAGTAACCAAAAAAGTGTTAAACAAATCAAAATATATTTTATATTTGAGATTCTTCAAAGTAGCCACCCTTTGCCTTGATGACAGCTTTGCACACGCTTGGCATTCTCTCAACCAGCTTCATGAGGTAGTCACCTGGAATGCATTTCAATTAACAGGTGTGCCTTGTTATGTTAATTTGTGGAATTTCTTTCCTTCTTAATGCGTTTGAGCCAATCAGTTGTGTTGTAAGGTAGGGTTGGTATACAGAAGATAGCCCTATTTGGTAAAATACCAAGTCCATAATATGGCAAGAACAGCTCAAATAAGCAAAGAGAAACGACAGTCCATCATTACTTTAAGACATGCAGGTCAGTCAATCCGGAAAATGTCAAGAACTTTGAAAGTTTCTTCAAGAGCAGTCGCAAAAACCATCAAGCGCTATGATAAACTGGCTCTTATGAGGACCGCCACAGGAATGGAAGACCCAGAGTTACCTCTGCTGCAGATTATAAATTCATTAGAGTTACCAAACTCTGGAATGAGATGTTCGACGAGCAGGTGTCCACATACTTTTGGTCATGTAGTGCATTTCTGTATTTCATTTTCAATACATTTACAAAAGAAACTCTAAAAACATATCACTTTGTCATTATGGGGTATTTATTGTGTGTAGATGGCTGAGATACAAAAAAAAAAATGTAATCAATTTTATAACACAACAAAATGTGGAATAAGTCAAGGGGTATGAATACTTTGAGTATTCATACCCCTTGGGCACCTTCCTTGAGTTGCACCCCGCTCTTTTGCCCTCAGAACAGCCTCAATTCGGGAAAATGTTGAGTGTGTAAAACCCAGCAGCGTTGCAGTTCTTGACACAAACCAGTGCGCCTGGCATCTACTATCATACCCCGTTCAAAGGCACTTAAATATTTTCTTGCCCATTCACGCTCTGAACGGCACACATACACAATCCATGTCTCAATTGTCTCAAGGCTTAAAAATCCTTCTTTAACCTGTTTCCTCCCCTTCGTCTACACTGACTGAAGTGGATTTAACAAGTGACATCAGTAAGGGATCATAGCATTCACCTGGTCAGTCGATGTCTTGGAACGAGCTGGTGTTCATAATGTTTTGTACACTCGGTGTATAGAGGAAAGGAGGAAGTGGAAAGGAGGAAGTGGAAAGGAGGAAGGGACATAGAGAAAGAAAGAGGGAGATACGGCGAGGGAGGGAGAAGAGAGGGAGGACCAGGGGACCGTCCCCCCATACAGTAGAGATGAGACCAGGGGACCGTCCCCCCCATACAGTAGAGATGAGACCAGGGGACCATCCCCCCCCCCATACAGTAGAGATGAGACCAGGGGACCATCCCCCCCCCCCCCCCATACAGTAGAGATGAGACCAGGGGACCATCCCCCCCATACAGTAGAGATGAGACCAGGGGACCATCCCCCCATACAGTAGAGATGAGACCAGGGGACCATCCCCCCCATACAGTAGAGATGAGACCAGGGGACCATCCCCCCCATACAGTAGAGATGAGACCAGGGGACCACCCCCCCATACAGTAGAGATGAGACCAGGGGACCATCCCCCCCATACAGTAGAGATGAGACCAGGGGACCATCCCCCCCATACAGTAGAGATGAGACCAGGGGACCATCCCCCCATACAGTAGAGATGAGACCAGGGGACCATCCCCCCCATACAGTAGAGATGAGACCAGGGGACCATCCCCCCATACAGTAGAGATGAGACCAGGGGACCACCCCCCCATACAGTAGAGATGAGACCAGGGGACCATCCCCCCCCATACAGTAGAGATGAGACCAGGGGACCATCCCCCCATACAGTAGAGATGAGACCAGGGGACCATCCCCCCCATACAGTAGAGATGAGACCAGGGGACCACCCCCCCATACAGTAGAGATGAGACCAGGGGACCATCCCCCCCCATACAGTAGAGATGAGACCAGGGGACCATCCCCCCATACAGTAGAGATGAGACCAGGGGACCACCCCCCCCATACAGTAGAGATGAGACCAGGGGACCATCCCCCCCATACAGTAGAGATGAGACCAGGGGACCATCCCCCCATACAGTAGAGATGAGACCAGGGGACCATCCCCCCCATACAGTAGAGATGAGACCAGGGGACCATCCCCCCCATACAGTAGAAATGAGACCAGGGGACCATCCCCCCCATACAGTAGAGATGAGACCAGGGGACCATCCCCCCATACAGTAGAGATGAGACCAGGGGACCATCCCCCCCATACAGTAGAGATGAGACCAGGGGACCATCCCCCCCATACAGTAGAAATGAGACCAGGGGACCATCCCCCCCATACAGTAGAAATGAGACCAGGGGACCATCCCCCCATACAGTAGAGATGAGACCAGGGGACCCCCCCCCCCATACAGTATAGATGAGACCAGTGTGAATGGGAGAAAATGCAGCAGAAGTGAAGTTATGGATGGTACTTCCCAGACATTCTATGCTGTGACCCTCTCTCTCCTGGTCTCCTCTGGTCTCTCCTGGTATCCTCTGGTCTCCCATCCCCAAGCAATTGGATTTCTGGGTGAGTGTACTTTTGACGCCTGTCCTTTTATTTTGAATCTGAGAACTGTAACGGGTCCCTCTTGTATATCTGAATACCCGGCAGAGATCCTCTCACAGATCCCTGTTGACGTCAACTTTTGGTATGCCACTCCCCATCTCGACGCGGTCTGCTCTTACATGTGCCGGGGCCCTATAAAATCTGCACTGCGGAGAACGCGGTCGAAATCAGACGAAATCCAGACATTAAAATGGAATTCGACAATATTCTAAAATGTATTGAAGTTAGTAGGAAATCAACTAAATGTGTTGAACTTATTAGAAAATGCATTAATTTGCCCAAGTTAATCATAAGACATTAACAAAATGAATCGGGTGATTCGTATTTTCCTGCAACTTTCTGAAACGGTACAGGAATGTGTGTGTGTGCGTGTGTGTGTGTGTCCACTTTGTGTAGCTGTTAGACGCTAATGATAACCTTCTTCTGGTAGAGATGGAAAGGCTTTTCCAATATCCTTCTCAGTTAAATGTTAACTACCAAGTAGACTATGCCTACCTAGCAGAATGATATCCTGGTTATTTGCATCAATCCAGCGGCCATTTGTTTTGCAAACCCTGCAATCACATGAGCGCTACAGAAACATCGCTAGCCAAACAACGGCCTCTTGCTGGTGCTGCACTTGCGTTAAAGGGTAATTTCTTCACTTTTGAGGTCTGGGAAAAATTGGTCTCCTGATGTGGTTTAAGCATTGTTGTGGATTTAGAACATCCAATTTAGTTTTTAAAAAATATATTAGAAAAGTGTGATTTTTGATAGCGAAAACTGAGAAAAGTGAAAAACAAAAACCTGGAAAAACAAAATGGAATCAGGCAAAAAAAAATCAAACAGTTTTCATTGGGCCCTAATGTGCTCTGTGCAGAGGAACGGGGGTTTGGTTTCTCTGATACTTGAACTTTGACCCAGATCGTTTTCTTCTTTGGGGTGTTTAAAATGACCCCATGCCTGGTATAATTTGTGCTGCGACTGTAAATAGATGATCTTGATAATGTGTGTGTGTGTGTGTGGTTGGTGTGCAACGCATGTAGGCTAGGTGTTGTAATATCGTGTATTTACTCTGCTATAGATTAGTGTGTTTATTTACACTATGTGCTTGTATATTAATGCCCAAGGCATGTTAACAGTTCTGTGTGTGTGTGTGTGTGTGTGTGTGTGTGTGTGTGTGTGTGTGTGTGTGTGTGTGTGTGTGTGTGTTCAGCAGTTGTGTGTGAGACGTGCATGTTACATTGGTTGTGTGTGAGACGTGTGGACAGGAACTGCGAGTCCCTGAGCGGAGAGCTGCTATGGATCAGTTCACACACACACTGTTACACGCACACATACACACTCTACTTCTCAGAGATAAAACACACACACACTAGTTCAATGCACCATTCTACTCAGTAACACTGCCAAACACCTTCAATAGACACTCACTCACTCTCTCACTCTCTCACTCACTCACTCTCTCACTCTCTCACTCACTCTCTCACTCACTCACTCACTCAGTCACTCACTCACTCAGTCACTCACTCACTCTCTCACTCTCTCACTCTCTCACTCACTCACTCTCTCACTCACTCACTCACTCACTCACTCACTCACTCACTCACTCACTCACTCACTCACTCACTCACTGGGCTGTTCACCTTTATGCTGTCCATTTCTAGTAGTTTTCCCCGGTGGCTGTTCTTTATGCTGTCCATTTGTAATAGTTTTTCCCGGTGGGTTGCTTTACATAGTGTTTGAATTACCATGAATATGAATATCTTATGACAGGAAGAGAGAGCCGTATAGAAGGAGTAGTGCACACTTGCTGCCTGCATACAGAATATAATTTCATATTTTTTTAAAATGTGCCTTGTTTGTGTGTGTTTTTAAGAATGGGTTTAGCAGTGTGGTCATCGCTCTGTGTCTAGCCCAGGGTGGTCATCGCTCTGTGTCCAGCCCAGGGTGGTCTCTGCTGATGTATGGCTGGGACTAAATGTAGCGGTGCTCTCTCTTTTTCTCTCTCTCTATTCTCTCTCCCTCTCTCTCTCCCTCTCTCTCTCTCCCTCTCTCTCTCCCTCTCCCTCTCCCTCTCTCTCTATTCTCTCTCTATTCTCTCTCTATTCTCTCTCCCTCTATTCTCTCTCTCTCTATTCTCTCTCTCTATTCTCTCTCCCTCTCTCTCTCCCTCTCTCTCTATTCTCTCTCTATTCTCTCTCCCTCTCGCTCTCTATTCTCTCTCCCTCTCTCTCTCTATTCTCTCTCCCTCTCTCTCTCTCTCTCTATATATCTCTCTCTCCCTCTCTCTCTTGCTCTGCTCCATTCATTCATCAGCAGTGGAGGCCCCAGGGGATTTGTAGGAGGCTCTGTCCTCCACACTATCAATGAACCCACTCTAAAACCGCTCACACCCGCACACACACACCGATGCACGCCACACACTTGCATGCACAGATGCACACTACACACCACACATACACACAGAGGCACGACACACACACACACAGACACGTACAACTATCCGATCCGGTTCGGGTTCCGAGGTGGACCAGGTCCGACCCGAAACCTGTCTGAGCTTTATGCTGTCAAGTATCGTACTTGACTTGAGTCGTTCAACATTAGTTAAGAAACTGTTATTCCTCAAGAAAATAGCCCAAATAACAGACCAAAACTAGTACATTTAATAAATAAAACAAATACATTAAATAGCTCAGGTCTTGAAAATATGGGCCAAGACCAGCACCAACCTTTTCCCCCTCTATCCACAATGTGCATATGATGCCCATACAGACGATTTGCCTGTCGGGTTTTCATCCCAGTACCCAGCAAATAACGACTCCATGTTTCAGAGACTCACTTCATATCCAAATCATCTATAAGTAACATTGAGTTACACAATACATTTTTAGATTCTTTAGGATGATTTGGACATGAAGAGTGAAAATGCTAATATAGGTAACATTGACTTGCATTGGATTTGTGACGCAAATGCTAAAAGGTTAGCATTTGAAACAGTGGCCAGGTAAACAAAACCAAAGCATGGGTTGCTGTCATGCCTGGTCCATAGACTGTTTACAGGGTAAACTATCCCTTTAACAATGGAAGGGAGGAAATTATAAAAAATTATAACCTAGTAGCAGGAACAGCACCATCTAGTGGTCAGAACTTGGTAATATCAGGATGTAGGACGGGACATAAACCCAAAAACTTCAATGACAAATTTCTCTGAACAGGGGACAAAAACATAACCAAATTCACTGAGAATACATAACATAGGATGAAGAAACAATACTCCGAGCCGTAGCTCCATATTACTTGTCAGACATAGAGAACTGATACTATATACTCGTTGTTGGGGTGGGATTGGTGTGGTGGGTCCGTGGGTGACTTTTGACAATTTTTTGGATTCCTCATATCAAATCGAAATTTATTTGTCAGATGCGCCGAATACAACAGGTGTAGATCTTACCGTGAAATGCTTACTTACAAGCCCTTAACCAACAATGCAGTTCAAGAAATATGAAAGTAAAAAAAAAAAAAAAAAAAAAACACTAAATAACAATACCGAGGCTATATACAGGGGGTACCGGTACCGAGTCAATGTGCGGGGGTACAGGTTAGTCGAGGTAATTTGTACTTGTAGGTAGGGGTAAAGTGACTATGCATAGATAATAAACAGCGAGTAGCAGCAGTGTCAATAGTCCGGGTGGCCATTTGATTAATTGTTCAGCAGTCTTATGGCTTGGGGGTAGAAGCTGTTAAGGAGCCTTTTGGTCCTAGACTTGGCGCTCCGGTACCGCTTGCCGTGCGGTAGCAGAGAGAACAGTCTATGACTTCGTTGACTGGAGTCTTTGACAATTTTTTGGGCCTTCCTCTGTCACCGCCTAGTATAGAGGTCCTGGATGTCAGGAAGCTTGGCCTCCGTGATGTACTGGGCCGTACGCACTACCCTCTGTAGTGCCTTACGATCGGATGCCGAGCAGTTGCCATACCAGGCGGTGATGCAACTGGTCAGGATGCTCTCGACGTTGCAGCTGTAGAACTTTTTTGAGGATCTGGGGACCCATGCCAAATCTTTTCAGTCTCCTGAGGGGGAAAAGGTGTTATCGTGCCCTCTTCACGACTGTCTTGGTGTGTTTGGACCATGATAGTTTGTTGGTGATGTGGACACCAAGGAACTTGAAACTATCTACCTGCTCCACTACATTCCCGTCGATGTTAATGGGGGCCTGTTCGGCCCTCCTTTTCGTGTAGTCCACGATCAGCTCCTTTGTCTTTCTCACATTGAGGGACAAGCTGTTGTCCTGGCAACACACTGCCAGGTCTCTGACCTCCTCCCTATAGGCTGTCTCATCGTTGTCGGTGATCAGGCCTACCGCTGTTGTGTCGTCAGCAAACTTAATGATGGTGTTGGAGTCGTGCTTGGCCACTCAGTCGTGGGTGAACAGGGAGTACAGGAGGGGACTAAGCACGCACCCCTGAGGGGCCCACGTGTTGAGGATCAGCGTGGCAGATGTGTTGTTGCCTACCCTTATGTCTAACTCATTGTTAGAAAAGTTTTGTCCAAATCGGATGTTAGGTACTATATTCATTGAATATTATATGAATCCTATAAATTACATTGGCCAATTTGGGTGCAGTCAATTAGCTTAATTTCTCAGAGATCAAATTATATTTCAACAAAATAATGTTGCAGGAATGCTAATATCTGTTTCTAACAACAGAAACAATTTGAGAACAATCTGAGGTGGTGGGGGGTCGAAGTCCTCTTTCTGGTGCATTATGAGGTGGAACGACCACTCCCAGACAGTCCTAGCAAAATTCCTGCTTGAGAAGTTGCTCTTTGCTAAGAAGCTATTTTTTGTTTCTTTTTGACCATTTTAATTTAAAACACACACAGTAAGGTACTTAATTTGACCCAGAAAGGATTTGATATTGAGATCAAAACGGCTGCATTGGACCTTTAACAGGCGGGTGCTGGGACTGGGGTTGGGGCTGGGAGGTTGGGGCTTGGAGGCTGCAGGGTTGGGGCTAGGAGGTTGGGGCTTGGAGGCTGTGGGAGGTTGGGGCTTGGAGGCTGTGGGGGTTGGGGCTGGGAGGTTTCGCCTGGGAGGTTGAGGTTAGGGCTGGGGTTTGGGCTGGGAGGTTGGGGTTAGGGCTCGGGTTTGGGCTGGGAGGCTGGGGTTTGGGCTGGGAGGCTGGGAGGTTTCGCCTGGGAGGTTGTGGTTAGGGCTGGGGTTTGGGCTGGGAGGTTGGGGTTAGGGCTGGGGTTTGGGCTGGGAGGCTGGGGGGTCGGGCTGGGAGATTGGGGCTGGGAGGTTGGGGTTTGGAGGCTGGGGGGGTTGAGGTTGGGGCTGGGAGGTTGGGGCTCGGGGGCTGGGAAGTTGGGGGGGGGTTGGGGCTAGGGGGCTGGGAGGTTGCGGCTGGGAGGTTGGGTTTGGGGCTGGGAGGTTGGGGCTGGGGCTTGGGGGCTGAGAAGTTGCGGCTGGGAGGTTGGGGTTAGGGCTGGGGCTGGGGGGGGTTGGGGCTGGGGCTTGGGAGCTGGGAGGTTGCGGTTGGGGCTTGGGGGCTGGGAGGTTGCGGCTGGGAGGTTGGGGTTAGGGCCGGGGCTTGGGGGCTGGGAGGTTGGGGCTGGGAGGTTGGGGCTGGGAGGCTGGGAGTTTTGGGCTGAGACTGTCTTGACTAAGTGGAGGTGAAATAGAAGTGGCGGGGGCGCTGGCTGGGAGAAGAGAAGGGGGAGTAATAACAGATAAAAGCAAAGAGGATATGAGAGGAGGGAAGGGGGGGTGGGTGTGAGAGCGAGAGAGAGAGGAGGAAACACTTGCGCCAGGTCAAAGTTCTCCTGGAACTACTACTGTTGGAGAAGTTGACAGAATGTGCTGCCTGATTCTTTCCTCCTATTGTGGTTTGGCTTCCTACTGCAGAGTTATAGATGGCCCCTGGGGGGCAGAGTGTTATGGATGGGCCCTGGGGGGGCAGAGTGTTATGGATGGGCCCTGGGGGGGGGCAGAGTGTTATGGATGGGCCCTGGGGGGGGCAGAGTGTTATGGATGGGCCCTGGGGGGGGGGGGGCAGAGTGTTATGGATGGGCCCTGGGGGGGGGCAGAGTGTTATGGATGGGCCCTGGGGGGGGGGGCAGAGTGTTATGGATGGGCCCTGGGGGGGGGGGGGCAGAGTGTTATGGATGGGCCCTGAGGGGGGCAGAGTGTTATGGATGGGCCCTGGGGGGGCAGAGTGTTATGGATGGGCCCTGGGGGGGGCAGAGTGTTATGGATGGGCCCTGGGGGGGGGGGCAGAGTGTTATGGATGGGCCCTGGGGGGGGGGGCAGAGTGTTATGGATGGGCCCTGGGGGGGGCAGAGTGTTATGGATGGGCCCTGGGGGGGGGGGGGGGGGGCGCAGAGTGTTATGGATGGGCCCTGGGGGGGGCAGAGTGTTATGGATGGGCTGTAATAAGCATGCAAGTAGGTCTGTCACCTCCCCCCTCTGTGTGTTTACCTGTTGGACTATCTGTAGCTGTCACCTCCCCCCTCTGTGTGTTTACCTGTTGGACTAGCTGTAGCTGTCACCTCCCCCCTCTGGTTTGACATGCTGATGTCCTCTAGGCTCAGCTCAGTTATACAGTGGTACCAAACACATACACACACCACCCCTCTAACCCTTCTGTTCCATGTTGATGCTTGCTGTCTCTGGGATCTAAGATCTCTTGGAATGTGTGTATGGCGCCATCCCAGCCCAGATGTCCGCTGCTCTGCTGCCCTGACCTCTGAAGTCATTTGTGGTCACATTCCCTGGATAACACAGAGGTAATAGGCTACTGTCTCCTCTGGTCTTCTCTAGTCTCCTCTGGGTCAAAGTCACAAGGAGCTCCTTAAATAGACAGAGGGTTCCAGGATCCATCCGACCAACAGAACACCAAAAAGGGTCCCTCCGGGGGGAAACGTTTACGGTTAGGACTAGGTAGTATTTGCATTATTCTGTAAATACCCTGATGAAGGCCAAAAGCCGAAACGTGTGGCTTCTACTTTTAGCAATAAAGAAGATTTTTTATTGAATTCCATTATCCTCCAAGTGTTACTGAATCTTCTCTCTACTTTAGTATGTGCATTCTTTTCATGGACACTGATCCTGTCTGAAGTTACTACTGACCGTGGCTGAGCATGCTACATTTAGGTAATTTACCTCTATATCTATAGTCAAACCTTTGTAAGATCCCACAGAACATGACCAGCGGAAGAAATAACAGATTCCTCAGAAACCGTCTAACGTCCCACCCGTGTCACCCCAGCTCGAAGCAGCCAATGAAACTCCTGGTATTTACCAAAGAGCACAAGCATCAGATATCCAATATACTGTACTAGACATGATTATCAGATACTAGACATGATTACCACATACTAGAAATGATTACCACATACTAGACATGATTACCACATAGTAGACGTGATTACCACGGAGTAGACGAGATTACCACGTAGCAGACATGATTACCATGCACTAGACGTGATTACCACGGAGTAGACGAGATTACCACGTAGCAGACATGATTACCATGCACTAGACGTGATTACCACAGAGTAGACGTGATTACCACATACTAAACATGATTACCATGTAGTAGACGTGATTACCACGTAGTAGACGTGATTACCACGTAGTAGACGTGATTACCACGCACTAGACGTGATTACCATGCACTAGCCGTGATTACCACGTAGTAGACGTAATTACCACGTAGTAGACGTGATTACCACGCACTAGACGTGATTACCACGCACTAGACGTGATTACCACGCACTAGACGTGATTACCACGTAGTAGACGTGATTGCCACGGAGTAGACGTGATTACCACGGAGTAGACGTGATTACCATGCACTAGACGTGATTACCACGTAGTAGACGTGATTACCACGTAGTAGACGTGATTACCACGCACTAGACGTGATTACCACGCACTAGACGTGATTACCACGCACTAGACGTGATTACCACGCAGTAGACGTGATTACCACGTAGTAGACGTGATTGCCACGGAGTAGACGTGATTACCACGTAGTAGACGTGATTACCACATACAGTGCATTCGGAAAGTATTCAGACCCCTTCACTTTTTCCACATATTGTTACGTTACAGCCTAATTCTAAAATCAATTAAATCGTTTTTTCCCCTCATCAATCTACACACAATATCCCATGATGACAAAGCAAAAACAGGTTATTAGAAACTTTAGCAAATTTATAAAAAAATAAGTATATGAAATATCACATTTACATAAGTATTCAGACCCTTTATTCAGTACTTTGTTGAAGCACCTTTGGCAGCGATTACAGCCTCGAGTCTTCTTTGGTATGACACCACAAGCTTGGCACACCTGTATTTGGGGAGTTTCTCCCATTCTTCTTTGCAGATCCTATCAGGCTCTGTCAGGTTGGATGGGGAGCGTCACTGCACAGCTATTGTCAGGTCTCTCCAGAGATGTTCGATCGGGTTCAAGTCCGGGCTCTGGCTGGGCCACTCAAGGACATTCAGAGTCTTGTCCCGAAGCTACTCCTGCATTGTCTTGGCTGTGTTCTTAGGATTGTTGTTCTTTTGGAAGGTGAACATTCGCCCCAGTCTGAGATCTTGAGCGCTCTGGAGCAGGTTTTCATCAAGGATCTCTCTGTACTTTGCTCTGTTCATCTTTCCCTCGATCCTGAATAGTCTCCAAGTCCCTGCCGCTGAAAAACATCCCCACAGCATGATGCTGCCACCACCACGCTTCACCGTAGGGATGGTGCCAGGTTTCCTCCAGACATGACGCTTGGCATTCAGGCCAAAGAGTTCAATCTTGGTTTCATCAGACCAGAGAATGTATTATTTTTTATTTTTTTAGGGGGTAGATCAGCTTCAATATTGCAGATAGATTGTAACTTCCATCAATGTAATTGTCTGCATCACTTCCAATCCCCCATATGTTTTTTTTTTCTCGCAAATATATACATATATACACACACACACACACATACATACAGTTGAAGTCGAAAGTTTACATACACCTTAGCCAACTACATTTAAACTCAGTTTTTCACATACACCTTAGCCAACTACATTACCACATACTATACATGATTGCCACATACTAGACATGATTGCCACGTACTAGACATGATTACCACGTACTAGACATGATTACCACGTACTAGACATGATTACCACGTACTAGACATGATTACCACGTACTAGACATGATTACCACGTACTAGACATGATTACCACGTACTAGACATGATTACCACGTACTAGACATGATTACCACGTACTAGACATGATTACCACGTACTAGACATGATTACCACGTACTAGACATGATTACCACGTACTAGACATGATTACCACGTACTAGACATGATTACCACGTACTAGACATGATTACCACGTACTAGACATGATTACCACGTACCAGACATGATTACCACGTACCAGACATGATTACCACGTACCAGACATGATTACCACGTACTAGACATGATTACCACGTACTAGACATGATTACCACGTACTAGACATGATTACCACGTACTAGACATGATTACCACGTACTAGACATGATTACCACGTACTAGACATGATTACCACGTACTAGACATGATTACCACATACTAGACATGATTACCACGTACTAGACATGATTACCACATACTAGACATGATTACCACGTACTAGACATGATTACCACGTACTATACATGATTACCACGTACTAGACATGATTACCACATACTAGACATGATTACCACATACTAGACATGATTACCGGCAGCGTGGGGTTAAGCCTCCGAGAGCAAGGCCAATAACTGTTTGTTTCCCTGTACGGCTGGTGGAGAACACAGAAGTACTTCTCAATGACTAAGACTCCTTTAATTGCCTAAGGAGAAGTATGTGTTGTGATAATATTTGTTAACAATGACTCACCACCTCCTTGTGACAGCGACTGAGTACAGTACAGTGATAACAAGAGTCATGTTCAAATCCTTTATAAATCCTTTGGGTTTAAAAGGAATTAACTCCATGTGCACTGTGCAGCCCATGCTGAACCAATAAAATGCTTTTCAAGCCTTGACGAGGAGTGAACGAGTGCACACTTCGGGGACGGGGGATTGAGCCTGGCATTGGGATAGTGGCTACTGGCTAGTGGTTGGGCTGTGTGAATGTCTGGGCTCAACATTGAGACGCACTGAGGTTGTGTGTCGTGTGTGTCGTGTGTGTCGTGTGTGTCGTGTGTGTCGTGTGTGTCGTGTGTGTTGTTTGTGTCGTGTGTGTCGTGTGTGAGTGACACAACAACTGAGTGTCCACTGTATAGTGGGCACCCTGGAGACAAAGGAGATGATTGTGGACTACAGGAAAAAGAAGAGGACCGAGCACGCCCCCATTCTCATCGACGGGGCTGTAGTGGAGCAGGTTGAGAGCTTTAAGTTCCTTGGTGTCCACATCACCAACAAACTATCATGGTCCAAACACACCAAGACAGTCGTGAAGAGGGCACGACAAAGCCTATTCCCCCTCAGGAGACTGAAAAGATTTGGCATGGGTCCTCAGATCCACAAAAGGTTCTACAGCTGCATCATCGAGAGCATCCTGACTGGTTGCATCACTGCCTGGTATGGCAACTGCTCGGCCTCCGACCGCAAGGCACTACAGAGGGTAGTGTGTACGGCCCAGTACATCACTGGGGCCAAGCTTCCTGCCATCCAGGACCTCTATACCAGGCGGTGTCAGAGGAAGGCCCAGAAAATTGTCAAAGACTCCAGCCACCCTAGTCATAGACTGTTCTCTCTGCTACCGCACGGCAAGCGGTACCGGAGCGCCAAGTCTAGGTCCAAGAGGCTTCTCAACAGCTTCTACCCCCAAGCAATAAGACTGCTGAACATCTAATCAAATGGCTACCCAGACTATTTGCATTGCCCCCCCCCCTCCCCTCCCTTTTACGCTGCTGCTACTCTATTTATTATCTATGCATAGTCACTTTAATAACTCTACCTACGTGTACATATTACCTCAATTACCTCAACTAACCGGTGCCCCCGCACATTGACTCGGTACCGGTATCCCCTGTATATAGCCTCGCTGTTGTTATTTTTACTGCTGCTCTTTAATTATTTTTTGCTTTTATTTTGTATTCTTTTATATTGTATTTTTTTGTGTGCTTTTTTGGGGGGGCGGGGGGGGTGGTATTCTTTCTTAAAACTGCATTGTTGGTTAAGGTCTACACCGGTTGTATTCGGCGCATGTGACAAATACAATTTGATTTGATTTATTTTAGCAGTCGGCTTCGCTCCAACAACAGCAGCAGAGAAGGAAGGAAACCCATGGAGGCCTATTGTCCTCTAACTTTAATTCTTCCTGTTCCAGTCACCAATACCTTTCCTGTATAGCCCTGTCTGCAGCTGCTGATACTTCCAGACAATAAAGACGGACTTTGAAAATGCAAACAGAAATAATTTTACTGCATCGTTGTTTTAATAGTAGAATACTTTACATCCCCTTGAGCTCCTGGGAGGGTCACACACACGCACGCACACAGACGCACGCACGCACGCACGCACTCTCACTCACTCACTCACTCACTCACTCACTCACTCACTCACTCACTCACTCACTCACTCACTCACTAGGGTGGGGGTTTTGGCTTCTGTGGTTTTCTCCTCTCACACTGAGATCTGAGGACCAGACTGGATACTTGAGAGGTGGACCAACCCTCTGAGGACCAGACTGGATACATGAGAGGTGGACCAGCCCTCTGAGAACCGGACTGGATACATGAGAGGTGGACCAACCCTCTGAGAACCGGACTGGATACATGAGAGGTGGACCAACCCTCTGAGAACCGGACTGGATACATGAGAGGTGGACCAACCCTCTGAGAACCGGACTGGATACATGAGAGGTGGACCAACCCTCTGAGAACCGGACTGGATACATGAGAGGTGGACCAACCCTCTGAGAACCGGACTGGATACATGAGAGGTGGACCAACCCTCTGAGAACCGGACTGGATACATGAGAGGTGGACCAACCCTCTGAGAACCGGACTGGATACATGAGAGAAGTGAACCGACCCTCAGGACCAATAGAGGTTGACCTGAGGAATGCTTATGTTGTTCAAAGCAATGTACAGATGACTTGGTATGCTGCTGTAATGTGGAAACAAATGGTACTGAGATGAGAGCTATGTTGACAAGCTGTCAGGTTACCATTCTCTCTCTCAACATGCAAAACTCACAGCATTCCTCTCATCCACACCTCTGTCTCTGACATGGACCTTGTTGTGAGAGAGGTTGAGACATGCATCTTTACTCATTGTTCTGGTGTATGAAGTTTACACTAATGCCCTGTGAGTTGTTTGGCTTTGTTCACGTGCAGCTGAACCAGGTGGCATGCTCATATCACTGCCATTTATCTTCCAAAATGTCAGTCAGTCACTGTGCCATGATTCACTGCAGTGAAAGTATGGAAAAAGCTTGAGGAATTTTATTTCTGCTGCATTTTTCAAATGTCGAAGTACATTTTATAGTCCTACAAACATACTGAACATTTCCACAATAGGAATGAATGATGTACGATGAGGTAATGATTTGTGTGATGTCCGTCTGAGCACTTCAGAAGATAAGTCTCTGCATCTTTCTCCTAGTGTTTGTTTACCTTTTTGCTTTCAGGAAACTACAAGCTACAGTAGCCTGGCTGCTTCTTCATAGAATACCAAGTAGACATTGTTTCCCCACTTCAGTCTTCAGCTGCCTGTAACGTCTTGGCATCCGTCCCACTACTGTATCATAAACTTCAATGACGTTCCCCTCCTCCCCTCCTCCCCTCCACCCCTCTCCCCCATCTCCTTTATGCTCTTCTGATAACACTAAAATGGCCATCTACACACTACCCCTCCATCGACACACTACCCCTCCATCTAAACACTACCCCTCCATCGACACACTACCCCTCCATCGACACACTACCCCTCAATCGACACACTACCCCTCAATCGACACACTACCCCTCAATCGACACACTACCCCTCAATCGACACACTACCCCTCCATCGACACACTACCCCTCCATCTAAACACTACCCCTCCATCTAAACACTACCCCTCCATCGACACACTACCCCTCCATCTAAACACTACCCCTCAATCGACACACTACCCCTCCATCGACACACTACCCCTCCATCTAAACACTACCCCTCCATCTACACACTACCCCTCCATCTAAACACTACACCTCCATCTACACACTACCCCTCCATCTACACACTACCCCTCCATCTAAACACTACCCCTCCATCTACACACTACCCCTCCATCTAAACACTACCCCTCCATCTAAACACTACCCCTCCATCTACACACTACCCCTCCATCGACACACTACCCCTCCATCTACACACTACCCCTCCATCTAAACACTACCCCTCCATCTAAACACTACCCCTCCATCTAAACACTACCCCTCCACCACCTCCTAAAGACATCTTGACCACCTCTCCACCTTCTAAAAAGGTTTATCAAATGATCAGTTACCCACTGTGGGCTGAAGAGTTGATCAGTTACCCACTGTGGGCTGAGGAGTTGATCAGTTACCCACTGTGGGCTGAGGAGTTGATCAGTTACCCACTGTGGGCTGAGGAGTTGATCAGTTACCCACTGTGGGCTGAGAGGAGTTGATCAGTTACCCACTGTGGGCTGAGGAGTTGATCAGTTACCCACTGTGGACTGAGGAGTTGATCAGTTACCCACTGTGGGCTGAGGAGTTGATCAGTTACCCACTGTGGGCTGAGGAGTTGTATACTGCTGTTGGCATGTATTCTGGAAAACCAAAATGAAAGGAAAAGCAGAAAAATAGTGTTGCATTTTTCCGCCTCTACCAATCCACTTAGTATAGTGTAGCCTACAGTGGGGAGAACAAGTATTTTATACACTACCGATTTTGCAGGTTTTCCTACTTACAAAGCATGTAGAGGTCTGTAATTTTTATCATAGGTACACTTCAACTGTGAGAGACGGAATCTAAAACAAAAATCAAGAAAATTAAATTGTATGATTTTTAAGTAATTAATTTACATTTTATTGCATGACATAAGTATTTGATCACCTACCAACCAGTAAGAATTCCGGCTCTCACAGACCTGTTAGTTTTTCTTTAAGAAGCCCTCCTGTTCTCCACTCATTACCTGTATTAACTCCACCTGTTTGTACTCGTTACCTGTATAAAAGACACCTGTCCACACACTCAATCAAACAGACTCCAACCTCTCCACAACGGCCAATACCAGAGAGCTGTGTAAGGACACCAGGGATAAAATTGTAGACCTGCACAAGGCTGGGATGGCCTACAGGACAATAGGCAAGCAGCTTGGTGAAAAGGCAACAACTGTTGGCGCAATTATTAGAAAATGGAAGAAGTTCAAGATGACGGTCAATCACCCTCGGTCTGGGGCTCCATGCAAGATCTCACCTCGTGGGGCATCAATGATCATGAGGAAGGTGAGGGATCAGCCCAGAACTACACGGCAGGACCTCGTCAAAGACCTGAAGAGAGCTGGGACCACAGTCTCAAAGAAAACTATTAGTAACACACTACGCAGTCATGGATTAAAATCCTGCAGCGCACGCAAGGTCCCCCTGCTCAAGTCAGCGCATGTCCAGGCCTGTCTGAAGTTTGCCAATGACCATCTGGATGATCCAGAGGAGGAATGGGAGAAGGTCATGTAGTCTGATGAGACAAAAATAGAGCTTTATGGTCTTAACTCCACTCGCCGTGTTTGGAGGAAGAAGAAGGATGAGTACAACCCCAAGAAAACCATCCCAACCGTGAAGCATGGAGGTGGAAACATCATTCTTTGGGGATGCGTTTCTGCAAAGGGGACAGGATGACTGCACCGTATTGAGGGGAGGATGGATGGGGCCATGTATCGCAAGATCTTGGCCAACAACCTCCTTCCCTCAGTAAGAGCATTGAAGATGGGTCGTGGCTGGGTCTTCCAGCATGACAACGACCCGAAATACACAGCCAGGGCAACTAAGGAGTGGCTCCGTAAGAAGCATCTCAAGGTCCTGGAGTGGCCTAGCCAGTCTCCAGACCTGAACCCAATAGAACATCTTTGGAGGGAGCTGAAAGTCATTGCCCAGTGACAGCCCTGAAACCTGAAGGATCTGGAGAAGGTCTGTATGGAGGAGTGGGCCAAAATCCCTGCTGCAGTGTGTGCAAACCTGGTCAAGACCTAAAGGAAACGTCTGATCTCTGTAATTGCAAACAAAGGTTTCTGTACCAAATATTAAGTTATGCTTTTCTGATGTATCAAATACTTATGTCATGCAATAAAATGCAAATTAATTACTTACAAATCATACAATGTGATTTTCTAGATTTTTGTTTTAGATTCCGTCTCTCACAGTTGAAGTGTACCTATGATAAAAATTACAGACCTCTACATGCTTTGTAAGTAGGAAAACCTGCAAAATCGACAGTGTATCAAATACTTGTTCTCCCCACTGTATGTCCTCCTAGTGTAGTGTAGTCTATGTCCTCCTAGTGTAGTGTAGTCTATGTCCTCCTAGTGTAGTGTAGTATATGTCCTCCTAGTGTAGTGTAGTCTATGTCCTCCTAGTATAGTGTAGTCTATGTCCTCCTAGTGTAGTGTAGTCTATGTCCTCCTAGTGTAGTGTAGTCTATATCCTCCTAGTGTAGTGTAGTCTATGTCCTCCTAGTGTAGTGTAGTCTATGTCCTCCTAGTGTAGTGTAGTCTATGTCCTCCTAGTGTAGTGTAGTCTATGTCCTCCTAGTGTAGTGTGTCCTGCCCCCTCCCTCCTCTTGCTTTGAGCTCTCTGGCGTGCTGCTGTGGTATCCAGACACGCTGGAATTTCTGGGCCTCAAAATGATAGACCAAACTTGTCAGCCCTGGCTCAAGTTACAGCAAAAATTGCTGATGCATTAGTGCGTGTATGTGTGTGATTGGTGGGGCCCTGAGGTTCTGAGTGTGCTTGTGTGTGATTGGTGGGGCCCTGAGGTTCTGAGTGTGCTTGTGTGTGATTGGTGGGGCCCTGAGGTTCTGAGTGTGCTTGTGTGTGATTGGTGGGGCCCTGAGGTTCTGAGTGTGTTCGTGTGTGATTGGTGGGGCCCTGAGGTTCTGAGTGTGTTCGTGTGTGATTGGTGGGGCCCTGAGGTTCTGAGTGTGCTCGTGTGTGATTGGTGGGGCCCTGAGGTTCTGAGTGTGCTTGTGTGTGATTGGTAGGGTAGTGAGGTTCTGAGTGTGCTCGTGTGTGATTGGTAGGGCACTAAGGTTCTGAGTGTGCTCGTGTGTGATTGGTAGGGCAGTGAGGTTCTGAGTGTGTTCGTGTGTGATTGGTGGGGCAGTGAGGTTCTGAGTGTGCTCGTGTGTGATTGGTAGGGCAGTGAGGTTCTGAGTGTGCTCGTGTGTGATTGGTGGGGCCCTGAGGTTCTGAGTGTGCTCGTGTGTGATTGGTAGGGCAGTGAGGTTGCTTGTATGTGCTGTGTGTTATTGTCAGTGAGTTGTTTTGTGTGTGTACGTGTGTTGGTGATGTATAAGCATGAGTTAGTTTGTAATTGGTTGTGTGTGTGTTCACATTTCTCTCTGGGATTGGTCATGTATATTTGTATTGCTGCAGGGCCATGCGTGTTGATGCACGTTGTTTTCTGTGTGAATGAGATCTTTCCTCTGCTAGGAAAGTTACACCCAGCCTCCCTACACACGCGCACACACACACACACACACACACACACACACACACACACACACACACACAACACACGACTCACAACACACACACACACGACACACCAGGTGTCACAGGAGAGGAGCACCAGCCAGTTATTGGGGACCTTCAATGCTGCAGACATTTTTTGGTACCCTTCCCCAGATCTGTGCCTCGACACAATCTGTCTCGGAGCTCTACAGACAATTCCTTCGACCTCATGGCTTGGTTTTTACTCTGACATGCACTGTCATCTGTGGGACCTTATATAGACAGGTGTGTGCCTTTCCAAATCATGTCCAATCAATTGAATTTACAATAGGTGGACTCCAATCAAGTTGTAGAAACATCTCAAGGATGACCAATGGAAACAGGATGCACCTGACCTCAATTTCGTGTCTCATAGCAAAGGGTCTGAATACTTATGTACATTTATTTTTAATAAATTTGCAAACATTTAGAAAAACCTGTTTTCGCTTTGTCATTATGGAGTATTGTGTGTAGATTGATGAGGAATATTATTTTTAAATCCATTCTAGAATAAGGCTGTAATGTAACAAAATGTGGAAAAAGTCAAGGGGTCTGAATACTTTCCGAATGCTGACTGTATATCGGTAACACTTTACTTGAATGAGGTATACATTGATAACACCTTTATGAAACCAGTTATAACACTTTTATGAAACCAGTTATAACACCTTTATGAAACCAATCATAACACCTTTATGAAACCAGTCATAACACCTTTTTTATGTATGTGTTATAGGGCTGGGAATTGCCAAGGACCTCTCAATACGGTGTTAACACAATACTTAGGTGCCGATATGATATGTATTGCGATTCGATACTGCGATTTTATTGATGTTCCAAACATATTGCTGGCTATATGTCTGCTGCAAGGAGACGAGAGAGCATGAGAAAATGAGTTTTGAGTCATGGAAATAAAAGTGTTGAAAACATGTTGGCTCACTTTAAAAAGAAGATGGAGAACAAGCTATAGGATTAAAAATACTGGAATTTTGGCGCAGCTACAGCTGACTAGCGCTAGCTAACGCTATCTAACAAATAGGTACTTGGAATCAAAGTATCAATATAATATCGTCTAAAATAATATTTCAGCATATGTAACTGTATTGATTTTCCACCCCCCCCATCACTGTGTTATGTATCATTTGTAACACACAACAAATGTTAGTGACGTTCATGTCAACCTATAAGAGCTACCCTCAGACCCTGACGGCCGCAGTCTGCTGGCTAAAACCAGTGATGTAGTATATGTCTGGAATAGTATTCATTAACCACCCTGTCCCATCTCTCTTTCTGATCCTGCCTCTCTCTTCTTCTCTCTCTCTCTCTTCTTCTCTTATTCTTCTCTTCTGGGACTAATCCATTATTCATGGCGACTAAGGCCCTCCTTGGCATGATCTTGGTATTTTAATTGCTAACCAGCGCTCCGCCACATTCCGCTTGGCATTTGACAGAGTCTTATGTGATCTTGACGCATGTGAAAAAATGCCTGAGAGTAACTTTATCAGTTTGTGCCAACGGGACTGTGCTCATATGAACAGGCCAACAAGGACACTATGTAGGGTGACTGAGACACTCAATATTCAACTACTCCAGGTATGTTGGTTACTACAGAGAGACTTATATTCAGCTCGAGGATCATGTGCAAAACAACTTTTTGAAACGGAGGATAGTACTTGAATCATTTTCCATTTCAAAACGTAAATGTTTTGGGGCCTAGTGAATACTGCCCAGCCAGGTTTGGAGGAGGAGGCGGAGTTAGGTCCCCAGCCAGGGCTGCCCTCATCTTTACCCTCCTCTGCTTTTTAAAACTCTGCTCCAGAAACAACTGCTTACCCAGTGGCTGAGGTATTCCCAGGCTGCTTACCCAGTGGCTGAGGTATTCCGAGAGGCTGAGGTATTCCCAGGCTACTTACCCAGTGGCTGAGGTATTCCCAGGCTACTTACCCAGTGGCTGAGGTATTCTCAGTGGCTGAGATATTCCCAGGCTGCTTACCCAGTGGCTGAGGTATTCCCAGGCTGAGATATTCCCAGGCTGCTTACCCAGTGGCTGAGGTATTCCCAGGCTGAGGTATTCCCAGGCTGCTTACCCAGTGGCTGTGGTATTCCCAGGCTGTGTGGACGGCTGGTCTGGAGGCAGGGACACTGTGTATGTGAACAGCCAGCATGACGTATTAATTAATTATGTTAATGTTTAGCATGCCTGGTCTAACCTGGGCAGGTTCCCCTCTTAGCCCACCGTGTTCTCGTGACTTTTTAATTTTTAATTTAACCTTTCTTTAACTAGGCAAGTCAGTTAAGAACAAATTCTTATTTACAATGACGGCCTACACCGGCCAAACCCGGACGACGCTGGGCCAATTGTGATAGGGACTCCCAATCACGGCCCGGTTGTGATACAGCCTGGAATCGAACCAGGGGGTCTGTAGTGTAGCACTGAGATGCACTGCCTTAGACCGCTGCGCCACTCGGGAGCCCAAGTGACAGCATTGATGTGGCTAAAAAAGGCCCCCCTCTACACACACCGTCCTGTCGCATTAACGCAGAATTCTGCATCTTTTTCATGCAGAAAAAATAGATAAAATGCATAAGAAATATCTTGCTGTGTTTTGTGAACGCAGAACTAAAATGGTTCTTATTGTAATTTTATGCTTCAGTGGCACTTCTCAACTCAAATGAGATTTCACAAAACGGGCATTGTGACTGATGTGTAGCCAGCCTACATGTCTCTGGTAAAATTCAAGATTAACTTAAAGCAAAACATTAGGAAATGTAGCTGGCTACATTCTTTCTATGAAACACATTGGAAATATGATGGCCATGCATTGTTTTTTTTGCAAAAAATACCTTGCTTTTTCATTGTAAGCTCATTTAATTGTGTGGCTGCTAGGCAAATAGTGTTTCACTTCTGTTTTCTTCTGATGAAAATTAAGATATTTTCTGCCGAAAGTTGCAGTAATGTATTTTCTGTGAAGGAGAACTATAGCTGCACGCTCCTGATCACTCTATTGAAGCAAACACTGTTGACTTTCAATATAAAACGCAGGTGAAATGGTTTAAAACGCAGATTTTTTTTGAGAATGAAGATTTCCTGGACACACACACACACACACACACACTGTACTCGCATCAATCTCCGTATTCGGTCATCACCACAACACACAACTGCTCCACATATATATCTACTTGGTCCACCTACTATTTCAAGAGGTGTGTGCCTGTCGGTGTGTTACGCACTATAAATCAGCTGACTGGATCTGTTGTGCGATTTATCAGTGGAGGGAAAACTACAACGGGGACGTGGAGTTGGTCATGGTACTGTGGGTTTTCATCGTGTGTTTGTGTAGTCGCTCGTCTGTGGTAGCTCTGAGACACGGTCTAATAGAATAGAAACGAGGTGTTCCTTTGTGCTGCATGTGATCCAGCGTCAAATCACGAGGCCAGAGCAGAGTGGGCTGAAGTAACCGTGCTGACAGTGATATATATATATATATATAACACAGGGCGGCAGGTAGCCTAGCGGTTAGCGCGTTGGGCCGCTAACCGAAAGGTCGCTGGTTCCGATACCCGATGCGACAACGTGAAAAACCTGTCTGTGCCCTTGAGCAAGGCACTTAACCCTAGTTTGCTCCAGGGGTCGCCGTATTATTATGGCTGAACCTGTAAAAAATATATATATATATTTCACTGCACCTATCTGGTGTATGTGACAATAAAATATATTTTCTTTATATAATAAACACCTTTTAGCAGACATTTTAAACATGGCAACAGTTACAGCCTGACTGGCCTGCAGGCTCCTGCCACCACGGACCTGTCAGCTCAGGACCAGGACCATGAGGAGTGGACTGGAACCCCTGTATCTACTGCTCGACCCCTCCCTGGGAATCAAGATGGGTCACGCAGGAATGGACATCTGGACTGCTGCCTTGCCATGCCCTCTGGCCGTGGAGGGAAAAGCCATCCCGGGAATGCCTCGCATCGGAGAAATTCCAAGGGGCTCTCACCGCAAAGCAGAGCTGGTCTACTCACTCTACGGAGACAGTAGATACGGAGCATATTGTTGCAGTGTCCTTTTTTCGTCACAAAAGGCTCCTTGTAATATGCGCCGGCGTTCTACGTACTTTTGTTCTACCTAAAAAAAATTAAGACGCGCCGTATCATTCCTTGCGGAGCCTTGGGGGTAGTGTTGTCTCTTGGGTCCTTGATCTGATCTACTGTATATGCTATGCATCAAATTAGCCTATTCTGCATTGATAACCAAATGTAATCTCAGCGACTGTTCAAACAATACACCAAACAACATTCTAACCTTTTTAGAATCCCCCCCAAAAAAGTATTTTGTTGAGAAGTAATAACTACTGCTACACAGTAAAAACAGCTGGTAGCCATGAGCCTTTTCTCCGTGATATGACATTCTATTTTGATCTGATATGGGAGCGAATACATTGAAGCAACATATAAAATTGGGATAATGTTGTAGGTTACGCTGATGAGTAGGCTACAAGAATATTTGCCAGGGCTAATTATTTATAAATCGTATTTTACATGGGGGGGGGGGGGGGTGTGGGAAGCTAAAAGGCTAACGTTAGCTTGCTTGCTCTTTTTAGCCAGCTAGCTAGCAAGCTGCTAGCGTAGTAACCTCTACAGCCTACAGGGAGGCAAAAAAAAGAGGTCATGTAAATCAAACCTAATCTTTCATTACATGTAATGTGCCTTCAGAAGGTTTTCACACCCCTTGACTTTTTCCCACATTTTGAGATTTGAGGCTGTAACACAACAAAGTGTGGAAAAGGTCAAGGGGTATGAATACTTTAAGGCACTGTAGGACTAGATATTCCTTAAATATGCAGTTGGTTTTCTTTCAAATTAGCTTACAGTGGTGATGATTCAACGTGATACTTCTTTGCCTACCTCAAATTGGAAGACGACAGAAAAATCTCTGCTATCGACCCCTTGTGAACGTTGCTATTTTGGAAGTCTAGAAATGCATGGACCGGCGAGGTATCATGTTACCAAAAGGTGTCCGCTGCTCCACAAATCCGACTCCATCCAAGCGCATGTACAGTTGAAGTCGGGAGTTTACATACACCTTAGCCAAATACATTTAAACTCAGTTTTTCACAATTCCTGACATTTAATCCTAGTAGAAATTCCCTGTATTAGGTCAGTTAGGATCACCACTTTATTTTAAGAATGTGAAATGTCAGAATAATAGTAGAGAGAATGATTTATTTCAGCTTTTATTTCTTTCATCACATCCCCAGTGGGTCAGAAGTTTACATACACTCAATTAGTATTTGGTAGCATTGCCTTTAAATTGTGTAACTTGGGTCAAACATTTCGGGTAGCCTTCCACAATAAGTTGGGTGAATTTTGGCCCATTCCTCCTGACATTTACATTTTAGTCATTTAGCAGACGCTCTTATCCAGAGCGACTTACAGTTAGTGAGTGCATACATATTTTTCTTTTCTTTTTCATACTGGCCTCCCGTGGGAATCGAACCCACAACCCTGGCGTTGCAAACGCCATGCTCTACCAACTGAGCTACATCCCTGCCGGACATTCCCTCCCCTACCCTGGACGACGCTGGGCCAATTGTGCGCCGCACCATGGGTCTCCCGGTCGCGGCCGGCTATGACAGAGCCTGGATTCGAACCAGGATCTCTAGTGGCACAGCTAGCACTGCGATGCAGTGCCTTAGACCACTGCACCACTCGGGAGAATCCAGAGCTGGTGTAACTGAGTCAGGTTTGTAGGCCTCCTTGCTCGCACATGCTTTTTCAGTTCTGCCCACACATTTTCTATAGGATTGAGGTCAGGGCTTTGTGATGGCCACTCCAATACCTTGACTTTGTTGTCCTTAAGCCATTTTGCCACAACTTTGGAAGTATGCTTGGGGTCATTGTCCATTTGGAAGACCCATTTGCGACCAAGCTTTAACTTCCTGACTGATGTCTTGAGATGTTGCTTCAATATATCCACATCATTTTCCTTCCTCATGATGCCATCTATTTTGTGAAGTGCACCAGTCCCTCCTGCAGCAAAGCACCCCCACAGCATGATGCTGCCACCCCCGTGCTTCACGGTTGGGAAGGTGTTCTTCGGCTTGCAAGCAACCCCCTTTTTCCTCCAAACATAACGATGGTCATTATGGCCAAACAGTTCTATTTTTGTTTCATCAGACCAGAGGACATTTCTCCAAAAAGTACGATCTTTGTTCCCATGTGCAGTTGCAAACCGTAGTCTGACTTTTTTATGGAGGTTTTGGAGCAGTGGCTTCTTCCTTGCTGAGCGGCCTTTCAGGTTATGTCGATATAGGACTCGTTTTTACTGTGGATATAGATACTTTTGTACCTGTTTCCTCCAGCATCTTCACAAGGTCCTTTGCTGTTGTTCTGGGATTGATTTGCAGTTTTTGCACCAAAGTATGTTAATCTCTAGGAGACAGAACGCGTCTCATTCCTGAGCGGTATGACGGCTGCGTGGTCCCATGGTGTTTATACTTGCGTACTATTGTTTGTACAGATGAACGTGGTACCTTCAGGCGTTTGGAAATTGCTCCCAAGGATGAACCAAACGTGGAGGTCTACAACATTTTTTCTGAGGTCTTGGCTGATTTCTTTTGATTTTCCCATGATGTCAAGCAAAGAGGCACTGAGTTTGAAGGTAGGCCTTGAAATACATCCACAGGTACACCTCCAATTGACTCAAATGATGTAAATTAGCCTATCAGAAGCTTCTAAAGCCATGACATCATATTCTGGAATTTTCCAAACTGTTTAAAGGCACAGTCAACTTAGTGTATGTAAACTTCTGACCCACTGCAATTGTGATACAGTGAATTATAAGTGAAATAATCTGTCTGTAAACAATTGTTGGAAATATTACTTGTGTCATGCACAAAGTAGATGTCCTAACCGACTTGCCAAAACTATAGTTTGTTAACAAGAAATGTGTGGAGTGGTTGAAAAACGACTTTTAATGACTCCAACCTAAGTGTATGTAAACTTCAGACTGCAACTGTACATAGATCTATGCACGTGAATCCTGTAGCAAGCTTTAGAGTGAGTAGGGTTCAGGGGGCAGGCGCCCTCTGGGAGAGTTCAGGGGAATGTTGGGGGCTGGATCATCAGAGGGCAGGGGGAGAAGGGGGCTAAGAGGGGATCAGGGGGTAGGGATGGGGGCTATGTGGGGTAGAGGGGGTAGGGATGGGGGCTATGTGGGGTAGAGGGGGTAGGGATGGGGGCTGAGTGAAGGAGAGGGGGTAGGGATGGGGGCTGAGTGAAGGAGTGGGGGTAGGGACGGGGGCTGAGTGAAGGACTTGGGGTAGGGATGGGGGCTATGTGGAGTAGAGGGGGTAGGGATGGGGGCTATGTGGGGTAGAGGGGGTAGGGATGGGGGCTGAGTGAAGGAGAGGGGGTAGGGATGGGGGCTGAGTGAAGGAGTGGGGGTAGGGACGGGGGCTGAGTGAAGGACTGGGGGTAGGGATGGGGGCTGAGTGAAGGAGTGGGGGTAGGGACGGGGGCTGAGTAAAGGACTGGGGGTAGGGATGGGGGCTGAGTGAAGGACTGGGGGTAGGGATGGGGGCTGACTGAAGGAGTGGGGGTAGGGACGGGGGCTGAGTGAAGGACTGGGGGTAGGGATGGGGGCTGAGTAAAGGACTGGGGGTAGGGATGGGGGCTATGTGGAGTAGAGGGGGTAGGGATGGGGGCTGAGTGAAGGAGAGGGGGTAGGGATGGGGGCTGAGTGAAGGAGAGGGGGTAGGGATGGGGGCTGAGTGAAGGAGAGGGGGTAGGGATGGGGGCTGAGTGAAGGAGTGGGGGTAGGGACGGGGGCTGAGTGAAGGACTGGGGGTAGGGATGGGGGCTGAGTGAAGGAGAGGGGGTAGGGATGGGGGCTATGTGGGGTAGAGGGGGTAGGGATGGGGGCTGAGTGAAGGAGAGGGGGTAGGGACGGGGGCTGAGTGAAGGAGAGGGGGTAGGGATGGGGGCTGAGTGAAGGAGTGGGGGTAGGGACGGGGGCTGAGTGAAGGACTGGGGGTAGGGATGGGGGCTGACTGAAGGAGTGGGGGTAGGGACGGGGGCTGAGTGAAGGACTGGGGGTAGGGATGGGGGCTATGTGGAGTAGAGGGGGTAGGGATGGGGGCTGAGTGAAGGAGAGGGGGTAGGGATGGGGGCTGAGTGAAGGAATGGGGGTAGGGACGGGGGCTGAGTGAAGGACTGGGGGTAGGGATGGGGGCGGAGTGGGGGTAGGGACGGGGGCTGAGTGAAGTACTGGGGGTAGGGATGGGGGCTGAGTGAAGGAGAGGGGGTAGGGATGGGGGCTATGTGGAGTAGAGGGGGTAGGGATGGGGGCTATGTGGAGTAGAGGGGGTAGGGATGGGGGCTGAGTGAAGGAGTGGGGGTAGGGACGGGGGCTGAGTGAAGGACTGGGGGTAGGGATGGGGGCTGAGTGAAGGAGTGGGGGTAGGGACGGGGGCTGAGTGAAGGAGAGGGGGTAGGGATGGGGGCTGAGTGAAGGAGAGGGGGTAGGGATGGGGGCTGAGTGAAGGAGAGGGGGTAGGGATGGGGGCTGAGTGAAGGAGTGGGGGTAGGGATGGGGGCTGAGTGAAGGACTGGGGGTAGGGATGTGGGCTGAGTGAAGGAGTGGGGGTAGGGACGGGGGCTGAGTGAAGGAGAGGGGGTAGGGACGGGGGCTGAGTGAAGGAGTGGGGGTAGGGATGGGGGCTGAGTGAAGGAGAGGGGGTAGGGACGGGGCTGAGTGAAGGAGAGGGGGTAGGGATGGGGGCTGAGTGAAGGAGAGGGTGTATGGATGGGGCTGAGTGAAGGAGAGGGGGTAGGGCTGGGGGCTGAGTGAAGGAGAGGGGGTAGGGATGGGGGCTATGTGAAGGACTGGGGGTAGGGATGGGGGCTGAGTGAAGGAGAGGGGGTAGGGCTGGGGGCTGAGTGAAGGAGAGGGGGTAGGGATGGGGGCTGAGTGAAGGAGAGGGGGTAGGGATGGGGGCTGAGTGAAGGAGTGGGGGTAGGGATGGGGGCTGAGTGAAGGAGAGGGGGTATGGACGGGGCTGAGTGAAGGACTGGGGGTATGGATGGGGGCTGAGTGAAGGACTGGGGGTAGGGATGGGGGCTGAGTGAAGGACTGGGGGTATGGACGGGGGCTGAGTGAAGGACTGGGGGTATGGATGGGGGCTGAGTGAAGGAGAGGGGGTAGGGATGGGGGCTGAGTGAAGGACTGGGGGTATGGATGGGGGCTGAGTGAAGGAGAGGGGGTAGGGACGGGGCTGAGTGAAGGAGAGGGGGTAGGGACGGGGGCTGAGTGAAGGAGAGGGGGTAGGGATGGGGGCTGAGTGAAGGAGAGGGGGTAGGGATGGGGGCTGAGTGAAGGAGAGGGGGTAGGGATGGGGGCTGAGTGAAGGAGAGGGGGTAGGGATGGGGGCTGAGTGAAGGAGAGGGGGTAGGGATGGGGGCTGAGTGAAGGAGAGGGGGTAGGGATGGGGGCTGAGTGAAGGAGAGGGGGTAGGGATGGGGGCTGAGTGAAGGAGAGGGGGTAGGGATGGGGGCTGAGTGAAGGAGAGGGGGTAGGGACGGGGCTGAGTGAAGGACTGGGGGTAGGGATGGGGGCTAAGTGAAGGAGAGGGGGTAGGGATGGGGGCTGAGTGAAGGAGAGGGGGTAGGGATGGGGGCTGAGTGAAGGAGAGGGGGTAGGGATGGGGGCTGAGTGAAGGAGAGGGGGTATGGATGGGGGCTGAGTGAAGGAGAGGGGGTAGGGCTTGATACAATGCCCTGAGAGGGATGGGTGGGAAGTGTAGCGTCTGATGTGTGTGTGTTAACAACGAAGCAAGTGCTTGAGATAACATTATTACGACCTTGAAACTACACAATCAGAGCCAAAGGTCATGTGATCTGCTGTGTGTGTGCACATAGTGGCCCTGCTCTGTTCCAACAACCTAAAACCCTGCTGAAAGAGAAATGAGGAGAGGAGAGGAGAGGAGAGGAGAGGAGAGGAGAGGAGAGGAGAGGAGAGGAGAGGAGAGGAGAGGAGGCCGGAAGACAAACACTTCAGAACAGACGCCCTTTGAAGAGAAGCTCCTGGTTGCCCAACCCACACCAAACAAGGTGACTAACAACTGTCTGGAAGGACCTGGAAGGATAGATGAGAGAGGATGATGGGGACAGACCTAATATCAACTCATCCATCCATCCTGGCTGAGACTGTTGTACTAAGCTCTGACACCACCACTCATGGCAGTCAGTGAAAAGTGGTGATTCTTGCTTGTATGGCGACTTTGCGAGCAGCTTGTATGATAAACATAGCCATGGTTCTCCCTTCCGAACTGTCTGTCTGGCCTCTATCTGGCCTGTCTGGCTGGCACTGGACTCGTACTGTCTGTCTGGCTTGTCTGTCAGGCCTGTCTGTCTGGCCTGTCTGTCTGTCTGGCTTGTCTGTCTGGCCTGTCTGTCTGACTTTTCTGTCTGGCCAGTGCAGGCCAACTCCATAAAGACTAGGAGGAGGATAACATAGAGACCGATGAGCTGCTCTCCCGTCTCCATCGTCTCTCTCTCTGCCTGCAACTGACATTGATTCATCAGCAAATAACACAATTTTCTTCACCACGAAAACTGCCAGCTCGCTCGTCCACAAGGAGTCAGAGGTTTTGAAAGATTGATAACATCTGTCAGCCTACCGTTTCCCCATTTCCCCCGGGCATCCAGACACACTCACTTCCGCCCTGATCTGATTTGGCGCTCTTCCTCCTTTTTGATTTTATTACGCCCTTCCTCCTTTCCACCCCCCTTCTGCCTCTCTTGTTATGTGTTCTGTTCTGGTGGTCTGTTGGTCCACGTGCAGAATGTCCTCCTCAGTCCCTATCAGCCTCTGAAGGTATCCAGGTATCCTGTGTGGGGCGAAGGTTAGGACCCAAACATTAGCGTCTTCCAGCGGGACACAAATAAGAACAGTTGAGGGCAGTGTTCTGGAAGGTTCCGGAAGTGTACGGTAGTCCATCACACACTTGTATTATACAGGATCCGAGGAACCCGGTTCTTAGAATAACCCAGATGTGCAGCGTAGCGATACGGCAGCGAGTGCTGTGCCCCAGCAAGCTGATAGATACATCCTTCCTGCATCCTCTCCTGTTCCAGTTCTTTCCCAGGGTTCTATCTGTTCTCTGTTGAGTCAAAAGCGTGAGCTGACGCACACCCAAAAATGTTTGTGGAGGTGCTGACTAATGGAGAGTAAGGCCTCCTGAACACTAGACAATTTTACCATCTTAACATAGGAGTACCTCTCACATTTGACTAACTGAGAGTAAACAAGAAAGAAAGAAAGAGAAAGAAAGAAAGAGAAGCATACACTATATGTGCTTCCAACAATTGAATGGTAAACCAATGTTTCAGTACACAGTGCCTTCTTCAGGGTTCCTCTGTCTGTTGAGACAAAGTATCAGGGCGTGCCCCTGCATATCTTATCGCGCTGAAGTCCGTACTTATATCTTCCATCACGTAGCCAAGTCCCGTCTCTGAACCTGGCCATGCCTCAAGTCTCTGACAGTTGGGACACTGAGGCATTGTGGAATTTTCCATTTCCTAGGTTTATCTGGGATGCATCCCTCCCTGTCTACTCCACTGTGTTTCTCTGGCCTCTCTACTCCACTGTGTTTCTCTGGCCTCTCTACTCCACTGTGTTTCTCTGGCCTCTCTACTCCACTGTGTTTCTCTGGCCTCTCTCATCCACTGTGTTTCTCTGGCCTCTCTACTCCACTGTGTTTCTCTGGCCTCTCTACTCCACTGTGTTTCTCTGGCCTCTCTCATCCACTGTGTTTCTCTGGCCTCTCTACTCCACTGTGTTTCTCTGGCCTCTCTACTCCACTGTGTTTCTCTGGCCTCTCTACTCCACTGTGTTTCTCTGGCCTCTCTACTCCACTGTGTTTCTCTGGCCTCTCTACTCCACTGTGTTTCTCTGGCCTCTCTACTCCACTGTGTTTCTCTGGCCTCTCTCATCCACTGTGTTTCTCTGGCCTCTCTACTCCACTGTGTTTCTCTGGCCTCTCTACTCCACTGTGTTTCTCTGGCCTCTCTACTCCACTGTGTTTCTCTGGCCTCTCTACTCCACTGTGTTTCTCTGGCCTCTCTACTCCACTGTGTTTCTCTGGACTCTCTACTCCACTGTGTTTCTCTGGACTCTCTACTCCACTGTGTTTCTCTGGCCTCTCTACTCCACTGTGTTCCTCTGGCCTCTCTACTCCACTGTGTTTCTCTGGCCTCTCTACTCCACTGTGTTTCTCTGGCCTCTCTACTCCACTGTGTTTCTCTGGCCTCTCTAATCCCCTGTGTTTCTCTGGCCTCTCTACTCCACTGTGTTTCTCTGGCCTCTCTACTCCACTGTGTTTCTCTGGCCTCTCTACTCCACTGTGTTTCTCTGGCCTCTCTACTCCACTGTGTTTCTCTGGCCTCTCTACTCCACTGTGTTTCTCTGGCCTCTCTACTCCACTGTGTTTCTCTGGCCTCTCTACTCCACTGTGTTTCTCTGGCCTCTCTACTCCACTGTGTTTCTCTGGCCTCTCTACTCCACTGTGTTTCTCTGGCCTCTCTACTCCACTGTGTTTCTCTGGCCTCTCTACTCCTCTGTGTTTCTCTGGCCTCTCTACTCCACTGTGTTTCTCTGGCCTCTCTACTCCACTGTGTTTCTCTGGCCTCTCTACTCCACTGTGTTTCTCTGGCCTCTGGAGGAGAGATTGAGACTAGGACAGGGTGTTGGGTTCAATTGGCATTTTCCCTCTGTCCTCTATCCTACTGCCAACCCTTACTGCTGTCAGGGCCATATTTAAATGAGGGGCTTTTCCCTTTGTGTCCCTCCACAGGGGTTTCCATTGACAACACCTACGCCCCCAGAACAGGGACCATCGGGTCCTCTTCTCCCTAGAGTCCTGAATACACACACACTTAGCCCCCTCCTAGCACCCCTCTGCTCTCAGTTCCAGCCACCTTGCTGTGAAAATCCCCCTGCCTGTGCTTGTTTTTCTGTCAGGCCCCCTAAAGGGACACCCGTGTGTGTGTCAGGACCCCAGAGGACCCAGTCTGGTCCGCTCCATTGATCTGGCCCCACCAGGGAGCCTGGCCTGTCCTAATGGTGTGAGTGTGTTTTCATTAGAGCAGCGCCAGCATGGTACATCCCAGGCAGCACAATGCATCCTCCTGCCAGTGGCCTAATTGGCCTAAGTGGCCAGCGGACGGTGTGTGTGTGTGTGTGTGTGTGTGTGTGTGTGTGTGTGGGCAGCGGGTGGGCAATGCCAAGGCATAGCTGCCCTAGTGGAACCTGATGCTGAACCGCTGGCCATTAGTATCAATCTGTAGAACAGACACACACAGACAGAGACAGACCGACGGACACGCACACAGACACACGCGATTATAACAATGGCTGTGGTCATTTGCTGTCAAATAACCGTCATCCAAAAGTCCATGACCGTCACAGCCCTAGCCGTGTTACTATTGGAGAGACCAAAACTAATTAAACTGACATTTATTCCTTCAGACTAGACTATCTAGTGTTGATACAGTATCTCTTCAATTCAGACTATCTGGTGTTGATTACAGTATCTCTTCAATTCAGTCGCTGGTTCTAATCCCCGAGCCGACTAGGTGAAAAATCTGTCGATGTGCCCTTGAGCAAGGCACTTAACCCTAATTGCTCCTGTAAGTCGCTCTGGATAAGAGCGTCTGCTAAATCACTAAAATGTAAATGTAAAAATGTAATCTCTTTTTGGCATCTATTGAAGAGGCTCGCGATTCCTATAAAAACAAGAATGGGTGGTGGGAGGGGTGGTGCGCCGTGTGTGTTTGTCAGTGGTAGAGGAGAGGTACCCCCTCCTGCACTCCTCTGTTGTTTTACTAACTGTTTTCCACTAATAGCTCAGACACACCGGGGAGGATTGTCAGACGTTTGCCTGCCGACAGTACTTAGCATCTCTGAACAGGGTCGGCAGTCGATCTCTTTTCTGTTCACACCAGCAAAAGACCTTGAAGTCGTCAACCACTCAGCCTTGTTAAAATACTCCAAACCAGAAGGTGGCAGTAGTGTTGTTTGGCAATGTATGTCCATGTGTGTTGCTTTATGGTCTAGATCACCAATGTTAGTTAACTATTAAGCTGTGCTAATGGTGCTATGGTTGTAGAAAGCCCTTGTTGATTCTAGCCAGATGGCCACAGCTAGATAAATATTGAGCAAGATGTCAAAGAAACCATTTATTTCACTCTCCGTAAATCGCGAACAGCCCATAGATACATTTTTAGCTAGCTTGCTAATGTTAGCTAAATGGTTAGCATGATTCGGCTAGTTGGGCTAACTATGTAAAGTAAAGATACTGCATTGACTCATGATCCTATACATTGCATATTAAGTGTGACTGGCTCATTTAGCAAGCTGCAAAACTTGTTGGTTGCCTTTCGGATCCCCGAAATGTCTGTCTGGCGCTGGCATACCGATTCACCCTGAAGAAATGGGAGAGAATGTCGCAATTCAGTCGCCAGTCAAATCCCACCGGCAGGTGGTCCCTATAGCACATCTCGGCGAACGAACGGCAGATAAATGCCAGATGAACAGCTGAAAGACAATCAGTGCGGTGTGCATGTCCCTTAAGAGGCCATGTGGATGCATCCCAGTTAGCGCATTCGGTTCCTTGGAAGTTGTGGGAATGGCACTGTATGGTTTTGGTTTCACATTGGTTGTGGGAACGAAGCCATATGTTTCCTGACTGGTAAAACTGAACGTTTTTTAAAATAAATGTTCTGAGAACAGAAGTGAAAATATCGGCTGTTCTGGGAACGTTTATTTTTAGGGTCAGGGAGGTTTTACTCTGGTCAGGGTCCGACATTAACGATGGCCCGCTGGCCAGTAAAAACATGTCCGGCCGTTGGATCTCGTCAGTCACTGGCCCGACTGAGCCAGTAACTTTTTTGTGTTCCAGTTCAACATTTACCTGCTCTGTCGCAGTCCACCATTTGAAAACCATGAAGACTACACGCGTAAAAGTCATGCTATTTGTATTTGAGCAATATGATTTGCCGTTCATTCAAGCACCACCACACTCCCACGAGTCACAATGTCTCGATCACTTGAGCAGTACAGAAGTTGATGCCTTCAAGAAGCGTCCATCAATCTACTTATTTTAGGGAAAGTGATATGCAAAATAAATACTAAGAAATTAAGTTATTTTTGTTAAGTTCCTTAAATTTACTGAGAATGTTCCAAAGCCAAGCAACTATCCTGCACAATTCCCAGAACGTTGTGGGAAGGTTGTATGTAAAATACCCATAGGACAACCACGCTCTCACCAAGCTCTAAGAATCATATGGTTCTCAGAATATGATGTGCGAACTGGGATACAATCTCTCTCCATCTCTCTCCCTCCCTCTCTCCATCCCTCCCTCTCTCATCCATCCCTCTCTCCATCCCTCCATCCCTCTCTCCCTCCCTCCCTCTCTCCATCCATCCCTCTCTCC
>NC_139993.1:62438487-62503828 GCF_964263955.1 Coregonus lavaretus | reverse complement strand
AGGGGGACAGGGAGAAGGAGAGGAGGGGGACAGGATAGGGGAGAGGAGAGGAGGGGGACAGGATAGGGGAGAGGAGAGGAGGGGGACAGGGAGAAGGAGAGGAGGGGGACAGGGAGAAGGAGAGGAGGGGGACAGGATAGGAGAGAGGAGAGGAGGGGGACAGGATAGGGGAGAGGAGAGGAGGGGGACAGGGAAGGAGAGGAGGGGGACAGGGAGAAGGAGAGGAGGGGGACAGGATAGGGGAGAGGAGAGGAGGGGGACAGGATAGGGGAGAGGAGAGGAGGGGGACAGGGAGAAGGAGAGGAGGGGGACAGGGAGAAGGAGAGGAGGGGGACAGGATAGGAGAGAGGAGAGGAGGGGGACAGGATAGGGAGAGGAGAGGAGGGGGACAGGGAGAAGGAGAGGAGGGGGACAGGGAGAAGGAGAGGAGGGGACAGGATAGGGGAGAGGAGAGGAGGGGGACAGGATAGGGAGAGGAGAGGAGGGGGACAGGGAGAAGGAGAGGAGGGGGACAGGGAGAAGGGAGGAGGGGGACAGGATAGGAAGAGGAGAGGAGGGGGACAGGGAGAAGGAGAGGAGGGGGACAGGGAGAAGGAGAGGAGGGGGACAGGATAGTAGAGGAGGGGTGATAATGTATGCGCTGTAGGAGCCGAGCCTGCCCAGAGAGAGCCAGAGACAGATTTGTAGCCTTATTGCACACAGCATGGTGCTAACCAAGAGACTAGACAGCACTGACTCCAGCCTAGCATGGTGCTAACCAAGAGACTAGACAGCACTGACTCCAGCCTAGCATGGTGCTAACCAAGAGACTAGACAGCACTGACTCCAGCCTAGCATGGTGCTAACCAAGAGACTAGACAGCACTGACTCCAGCCTAGCATGGTGCTAACCAAGAGACTAGACAGCACTGACTCCAGCCTAGCATGGCGCTAACCAAGAGACTAGACAGCACTGACTCCAGCCTAGCATGGCGCTAACCAAGAGACTAGACAGCACTGACTCCAGCCTGCAGTCTTTACACTTGTTGCACATTACAGCCTCTCTGTGAACGCCATGCAGTAACACACCACATTAGTCTCATAGTACTCTGAGTCCTCCACTGTTACCCCAGTGGTGTAGTACTCTGAGTCCTCCACTGTTACCCCAGTGGTGTAGTACTCTGAGTCCTCCACTGTTACCCCAGTGGTGTAGTACTCTGAGTCCTCCACTGTTACCCCAGTGGTGTAGTACTCTGAGTCCTCCACTGTTACCCCAGTGGTGTAGTACTCTGAGTCCTCCACTGTTACCCCAGTGGTGTAGTACTCTGAGTCCTCCACTGTTACCCCAGTGGTGTAGTACTCTGAGTCCTCCACTGTTACCCCAGTGGTGTAGTACTCTGAGTCCTCCACTGTTACCCCAGTGGTGTAGTACTCTGAGTCCTCCACTGTTACCCCAGTGGTGTAGTACCCTGAGTACTCCACTGTTACCCCAGTGGTGTAGTACTCTGAGTCCTCCACTGTTACCCCAGTGGTGTAGTACTCTGAGTCCTCCACTGTTACCCCAGTGGTGTAGTACTCTGAGTCCTCCACTGTTACCCCAGTGGTGTAGTACTCTGAGTCCTCCACTGTTACCCCAGTGGTGTAGTACTCTGAGTCCTCCACTGTTACCCCAGTGGTGTAGTACTCTGAGTCCTCCACTGTTACCCCAGTGGTGTAGTACTCTGAGTCCTCCACTGTTACCCCAGTGGTGTAGTACTCTGAGTACTCGTCACTCTAGCACCTCTTACTGCTCAAACTCCCCATATCCTTTCTTGGGCTTCCCTTCCCTCTTTTGTCTCTTTCCCCTCTCTCCTTCCCTCACTCCTTCCCCCTCTCCTTCCCTCACTCCTTCCCCCTCTCCTTCCCTCACTCCTTCCCCCTCTCCTTCCCTTACTCCTTCCCCCTCTCTTTCCCCTCTCTCCTTCCCCCTCTCCTTCCCTCACTCCTTCCCCCTTTCCTTCCCTTACTCCTTCCCCCTCTCTTTCCCCTCTCTCCTTCCCTCTCTCCTTCCCCCTCTCCTTCCCTTACTCCTTCCCCCTCTCCTTCCCCTCTCCTTCCCTCTCTCCTTCCCCCTCTCCTTCCCCCTCTTCTTCTCTCTCTCCTTCCCTCTCTCCTTCCCCCTCTCCTTCCCTCACTCCTTCCCCTCTCCTTCCCTCTCTTGTCCCTCCCTGTGTACAGCCAGCAGTGTTGATTACAGTTCATTTACCCCACAGCCATCAACACCTTTGCGGTGCACCATTCTTTACGTCCAAAAACAACTCTAGCAAATGGCTGGCAGGCAGGCAGGCAGGCAGGCAGGCTGGCAGGCAGGCAGGCAGGCAGGCAGGCAGGCTTCTTAGTGTCTTTATTTCTCCCTCCTGTGGGGCCATGAAAAAGAGAAGGGAGTGGAGGACATGTTCCCTGATTCTGCTCCTGGCAGACTACACAACAGATCAACTAAGTTAAAAAGCCTTGCCTTTTGTTCTCTATGCAATACGTACCAGGGCTTGTGCTGTTATGGTTGGATGTGGCCCAGTGGAATGAGAGGGTGAGGGTTAGAACAGTGGAACGAGAGGGTGAGGGTTAGAACAGTGGAACGAGAGGGTGAGGGTTAGAACAGTGGAACGAGAGGGTGAGGGTTAGAACAGTGGAATGAGAGGGTTGAGGGTTAGAACAGTGGAATGAGAGGGTGAGGGTTAGAACAGTGGAATGAGAGGGTGAGGGTTAGAACAGTGGAATGAGAGGGTGAGGGTTAGAACAGTGGAACGTGAGGGTGGGACAGTGGAATGAGAGGGTGAGGGTGGGACAGTGGAATGAGAGGGCGGGACAGTGGGATGGGTGATGGTGGGGCATTTGGGTGAGGGTGGGACAGTGGGGTGAAAGAGGGTCGGGGGGTGAGAGGAAGAGGTTAGTGAGGGAGGGGTACGGGGTTAGGGAGGTGGGGGAGAGGTTAGGGGGAGAGGGGTGAGGGGGAGAGCGGGTGAAGGTGGGATAGTGGGGGGAGAGAGGGTGAGGGTGGGACAGTGGGATGAAAGAGAGTCAGGGTGGGACAGTGGGGGGGAGGGGGGTGTTGGGGCGAGGTTAGAGAGGGGGGTTGAGGGGGAGAGGTTAGGGAGGGGGGTTGAGGGGGAGAGGTTAGGGAGGGGGATTGAGGGGAAGAGGTTAGGGAGGGGGATTGAGGGGGAGAGGTTAGGGAGGGGAAGAGGTTAGAGAGGGGGATTGAGGGGGAGAGGTTAGGGAGGGGAAGAGGTTAGGGAGGGGGGTTGAGGGGGGGGAGAGAGGGCTCTGTCTGGGCTTCCCCTCCCCTCCTCTGGCTCTGGCTGGTCATGGCTCTGCTAGGCTACAGACCAGTGATTTATGTAAACACTGTTTAAATTTAAAAAAAACTGCAATTTGCTCAATTGTATCTACGACCCCCACTCAACTCCAGCCTGCCCTCCTCTCTCCTCTCTCCACCTCCCCTCAGCCTGCCCTCCTCTCTCCACCTCCCCTCAGCCTGCCCTCCTCTCTCCTCTCTCCACCTCCCCTCAGCCTGCCCTCCTCTCTCCGCTCTCCACCTCCCCTCAGCCTGCCCTCCTCTCTCCACCTCCCCTCAGCCTGCCCTCCTCTCTCCACCTCCCCTCAGCCTGCCCTCCTCTCTCCTCTCTCCACCTCCCCTCAGCCTGCCCTCCTCTCTCTGCTCTCCACCTCCCCTCAGCCTGCCCTCCTCTCTCCACTCTCCACCTCCCCTCAGCCTGCCCTCCTCTCTCCTCTCTCCACCTCCCCTCAGCCTGCCCTCCGCTCTCCACCTCCCCTCAGCCTGCCCTCCTCTCTCCACCTCCCCTCAGCCTGCCCTCCTCTCTCCACCTCCCCTCAGCCTGCCCTCCTCTCTCCACCTCCCCTCAGCCTGCCCTCCTCTCTCCACCTCCCCTCAGCCTGCCCTCCTCTCTCCACCTCCCCTCAGCCTGCCCTCCTCTCTCCACCTCCCCTCAGCCTGCCCTCCGCTCTCCACCTCCCCTCAGCCTGCCCTCCTCTCTCCACCTCCCCTCAGCCTGCCCTCCTCTCTCTGCTCTCCACCTCCCCTCAGCCTGCCCTCCTCTCTCCGCTCTCCACCTCCCCTCAGCCTGCCCTCCTCTCTCCACCTCCCCTCAGCCTGCCCTCCTCTCTCCACCTCCCCTCAGCCTGCCCTCCGCTCTCTGCTCTCCACCTCCCCTCAGCCTGCCCTCCTCTCTCCGCTCTCCACCTCCCCTCAGCCTGCCCTCCTCTCTCCTCTCTCCACCTCCCCTCAGCCTGCCCTCCTCTCTCTGCTCTCCACCTCCCCTCAGCCTGCCCTCCTCTCTCCACTCTCCACCTCCCCTCAGCCTGCCCTCCTCTCTCCTCTCTCCACCTCCCCTCAGCCTGCCCTCCGCTCTCCACCTCCCCTCAGCCTGCCCTCCTCTCTCCACCTCCCCTCAGCCTGCCCTCCTCTCTCCACCTCCCCTCAGCCTGCCCTCCTCTCTCCACCTCCCCTCAGCCTGCCCTCCTCTCTCCACCTCCCCTCAGCCTGCCCTCCTCTCTCCACCTCCCCTCAGCCTGCCCTCCGCTCTCCACCTCCCCTCAGCCTGCCCTCCTCTCTCCACCTCCCCTCAGCCTGCCCTCCTCTCTCTGCTCTCCACCTCCCCTCAGCCTGCCCTCCTCTCTCCGCTCTCCACCTCCCCTCAGCCTGCCCTCCTCTCTCCACCTCCCCTCAGCCTGCCCTCCTCTCTCCACCTCCCCTCAGCCTGCCCTCCGCTCTCTGCTCTCCACCTCCCCTCAGCCTGCCCTCCTCTCTCCGCTCTCCACCTCCCCTCAGCCTGCCCTCCTCTCTCCTCTCTCCACCTCCCCTCAGCCTGCCCTCCGCTCTCCGCTCTCCACCTCCCCTCAGCCTGCCCTCCTCTCTCCTCTCTCTGCTCTCCACCTCCCCTCAGCCTGCCCTCATCTCTCTGCTCTCCACCTCCCCTCAGCCTGCCCTCCTCTCTCCTCTCTCCACCTCCCCTCAGCCTGCCCTCCGCTCTCCGCTCTCCACCTCCCCTCAGCCTGCCCTCCTCTCTCCGCTCTCCACCTCCCCTCAGCCTGCCCTCCGCTCTCCGCTCTCCACCTCCCCTCAGCCTGCCCTCCTCTCTCCTCTCTCCACCTCCCCTCAGCCTGCCCTCCTCTCTCCACCTCCCCTCAGCCTGCCCTCCGCTCTCCGCTCTCCACCTCCCCTCAGCCTGCCCTCATCTCTCTGCTCTCCACCTCCCCTCAGCCTGCCCTCCTCTCTCCTCTCTCCACCTCCCCTCAGCCTGCCCTCCGCTCTCCGCTCTCCACCACCCCTCAGCCTGCCCTCCTCTCTCCACCTCCCCTCAGCCTGCCCTCCTCTCTCCGCTCTCTACCTCCCCTCAGCCTGCCCTCCTCTCTCCACCTCCCCTCAGCCTGCCCTCCTCTCTCCTCTCTCCACCTCCCCTCAGCCTGCCCTCCGCTCTCCGCTTTCCACCTCCCCTCAGCCTGCCCTCCTCTCTCCACCTCCCCTCAGCCTGCCCTCCTCTCTCCTCTCTCCACCTCCCCTCAGCCTGCCCTCCTCTCTCCTCTCTCCACCTCCCCTCAGCCTGCCCTCCTCTCTCCTCTCTCCACCTCCCCTCAGCCTGCCCTCCTCTCTCCTCTCTCCACCTCCCCTCAGCCCTCCAGCCCCCATCCTTAGTTCACAGTGTTCAGTAAAGAAGAGATTGGATTATTAGAGAGAGAGAGAGAGAGAGGCGCAGGGAGGTCAGGCTGACCTTGGTGAACTGGTTTAATCTATTAGCAACAGTGTAGAGGATGGAAAACTCCACACACACACACACACACACACACACACACACACACACACACACACACACACACACACACACACAATATATCGCAGGTAAAACAATGGAGGCCTATAGGGAGGCAGTGGTCGGTCTGTCTGCTGTGTGCCTGCCTCAGTGGCGGTTCTAGACCATTCCAAGTGGGAGGGGCCAGGCTGGGGCCAGTTGTACTGTTAGAGGGGCCAGTTACATTACACATTATTGTTGTCATGTCGTTTTCTTCACTGCATTGCAGGCATCAATAGACAAATGACCATGTTTATAATCATTCAACTATTTATTATTTGCATTTACATTACATTTTTACATTTGCATTACATATTCAGCATCAGTTACATTACATTTTTACATTTTAGTCATTTAGCAGACGCTCTTATCCAGAGCGACTTCCAGTTAGTGAGCGCATACATTATGTTTTTATTTTATTTTATTTATTTATTTAGTTTTCATACTGGCCCCCCGTGGGAATTGAACCCACAACCCTGGCGTTGCGAGCGCCATGCTCTACCAACTGAGCTACATCAACTGTATTCTACGTTTTTTTGTGGTTTCTTGCAAAAAGATCAGGAAATTCATCTAGATTCAAGGCCTTTGCCCTCCTTGACTCAATACTTAATACATCTAAATTGCTTAATCTCTCATCTGACATTGTGGAACCTAAAATACGTTTTCACCAGCTTTAGTGCAGAAAAACTCTGTCCACAAGAAGCGGTGCTAACAGGGATTGAAACAGATATTATACACAGTTTAAAGAGATCAAAGAAAACCTCTTTATAAGGCTGAATGAATAACGCTAGCTCTACTACACTGGAGGGTCTCTGCATGCCACTCTGGATTTTCCTTTGTCAAATTCTTCTGAACTGATGTAGTTCATGCCCCAAGTCCTCAATATTTGATTCATACATTCTAGCAAATGGAAACGGGGACTTTTGGGGTTTAGAGTTTGGATGCCATTCATTATGTCACAGTTTCTGCTAGGGAACCGTCTGTTGAGCTCGTTGAGCATCTGATCTAAGACAGGGTAGAAAAAGGTTGTACGAGAAAACTGTCTTTATCTATTTCTGAATCTGACCTCTGACCTACTGCACTGAGTACACAGTCTCCATTAAATTGAGAGCTTAGCTTTTTTCGTCGTTTTGCAGTGGGCTGTATTGCAGTAACATCACACTCAGCTGTGTTCAACACTTTCATTCCATAGGTCATCAAAAAACGACTCGTCCCTGTAGTCATTCAAAGTTTGAACTAAGGCTTCAACTAAATCAACAGCCTTTGACAGGTCAAGTGATGAAGACTGTAGCATCTCTGATAGAAATGTTGCTTCTCTAAAAACGTTATGCAGTGGAACAAGGAACACAATGAATTGTAAATCTATCTGTGCAAGCAGACCTCGCGCCTCAACAGACCTGTCACCGTTGTGTTCTTGGACTATGTCTTGCAGGACTCGCTTAACGGCAGGCAATCTATCCATAATAGTATGTAGAGACATATATCGACATGCCCAGCGAGTGTCACTTAGTCTCTGAAGCTCTCTAGGTGCACCTGGGTACATCTCTCTTTGTACGCTAAGCCATTTTTAATGCACATATGACTCAGATGTGAAGACTTAGTCTTTCTAGTAAGGAGAAGAACTGTCCTACCTCAGGGACAGCTTTGACTGTATCCACTAAAACTAAGTTTAGACAGTGTGCACTGCAGTGGATGTAAAAGGCTTTGCTTGTTCTTTAATGCGTTGCCTGGACGCCTGAATGCTTGCCACTCATAACTGAAGCACCGTCATATGCTTGGCCTACTAGGTTGTTTTTGTATTCAAGACCATGACTTTCTAATATGTGTATGATTTAGTCAGTAAGCCCCGCTGCATCTAGTGGATCAGCCGATTCAAAGTGGAGGAAGCTCTGATGGACAGCTCCACTGAAATAGTACCTGAGTACTAGAGACATCTGCTCCTTTTTTTAAATGTACAGTGAGGGAAAAAAGTATTTGATCCCCTGCTGATTTTGTACGTTTGCCTACTGACAAAGAAATGATCAGTCTATAATTTTAATGGTAGGTTTATTTGAACAGTGAGAGACAGAATAACAGCAAAAAAATCCAGAAAAAAACGCATGTAAAAATTTTTATACATTGATTTTCATTTTAATGAGGGAAATAAGTATTTGACCCCCTCTCAATCAGAAAGATTTCTGGCTCCCAGGTGTCTTTTATACAGGTAATGAGCTGAGATTAGGAGGACACATTTAAAGGGAGTGCTCCTAATCTCTGTTTGTTACCTGTATAAAAGACACCTGTCCACAGAAGCAATCAATCAATCAGATTCCAAACTCTCCACCATGGCCAAGACCAAAGAGCTCTCCAAGGATGTCAGGGACAAGATTGTAGACCTACACAAGGCTGGAATGGGCTACAAGACCATCGCCAAGCAGCTTGGTGAGGAGGTGACAACAGTTGGTGCGATTATTCGCAAATGGAAGAAACACAAAAGAACTGTCAATCTCCCTCGGCCTGGGGCTCCATGCAATATCTCACCCTGTGGAGTTGCAATGATCATGAGAACGGTGAGGAATCAGCCCAGAACTACACGGGAGGATCTTGTCAATGATCTCAAGGAAGCTGGGACCATAGTCACCAAGAAAACAATTGGTAACACACTACGCCGTGAAGGACTGAAATCCTGCAGCGCCTGCAAGGTCCCCCTGCTAAAGAAAGCACATATACATGTCTGTCTGAAGTTTGACAATGAACATCTGAATGATTCAGAGGAGAACTGGGTGAAAGTGTTGTGGTCAGATGAGACCAAAATGGAGCTCTTTGGCATCAACTCATCTCGCCATGTTTGGAGGAGGAGGAATGACCCCAAGAACACCATCCCCACCGTCAAACATGGAGGTGGAAACATTATCCTTTGGGGGTGTTTTTCTGCTAAGGGGACAGGACAACTTCACCGCATCAAAGGGACGATGGACGGGGCCATGTACCGTCAAATCTTGGGTGAGAACCGCCTTCCCTCAGCCAGGGCATTGAAAATGGGTCGTGGATGGGTATTCCAGCATGACAATGACCCAAAACACACGGCCAAGGCAACAAAGGAGTGTCTCAAGAAGAAGCACATTAAGGTCCTGGAGTGGCCTAGCCAGTCTCCAGACCTAAATCCCTTAGAAAATCTGTGGAGGGAGCTGAAGGTTCGAGTTGCCAAAGGTCATCCTCGAAACCTTAATGACTTGGAGAAGATCTGCAAAGAGAAGTGGGACAAAATCCCTCCTGAGATGTGTGCAAACCTGGTGGCCAACTACAATAAACGTCTGACCTCTGATTGCCAACAAGGGTTTTGCCACCAAGTACTAAGTCATGTTTTGCAGAGGGGTCAAATACTTATTTCCCTCATTAAAAATGCAAATCAATTCATAACATTTTTGACATGCGTTTCTCTGGATTTTTTTGTTGTTATTCTGTCTCTAACTGTTCAAATAAACCTACCATTAAAATTAAAGACTGATCATTTCTTTGTCAGTGGGCAAACGTACAAAATCAGCAGGGGATCAAATACTTTTTCCCTCACTGTATATCTTTTGTTTCGTCTGCCGTTATGCCAAAGTCTTCACTGTCTTTCACTTCTTCTATAATTTTTGTTCGAACCATGTCTGCCAAACAACTCAGAAGCTCATTCTGAATCCCTTTGCTTGTGTATTTTGCATTATGAATGGAAGTCAACCTTTTTTCCACAGTTGTGTCATGCTTAGCTATTGTTTCTAGGATTGCCATGAAGTTCCCTTTATTATCAGACTCTGCAGACTCATCGTGTCCTCATTGTGCAATGTTTTGTGTGGCTGTAAGTAGTAGTACTTCTCCTATTGTTTTAATATAGTCCCGATTTTCTTTAACCTGTTTGTTGTGTTCCTTGTTTAGGGCATTTACCAGTGTTTCATTACTTTTTACAGCTTTCTGATAGTCTCTCCATGTAATCGTTGCTTGTTTGTGCCGCTCAGACTTCGCATGAATTGCAAATCCCCCCGTCTTTGTAAGTTGCCTTCTTCCAGTTGTTAAAACCCAATTTTGAATCAAATACAGTCTCTGAGACTTTGGGAGGGCTAAAATGCCTGCAGGCGTAACAAAACACAGTCTGATTTTTTTTGAATTTTGAAGCCAGGGGTGGATGTGGTACCAGGCCGCCTTGAAGCTCCTCCTCCTGTCCCCCATCAGAGTTCTTGGGTCCATGTTCATCACTGGCTGCACCGGTGGCTCCTCCCGGGATTTGCTGATATCTGTCGAAGAAAAAAAATATATATATAATCAAAAGTATCTATTTGAGTAATTTTAGACACATACCATAGCCATCAGACAACTTCTGAAATCCATATGATATCTATATCACAAGCCCAATAGCAGGTTGAATGAGATCATTCATTTCAATCATAAACCGACACATTTCTATACACCATATAAACTGACTAATTGCACTGCTTTACAAGTAACCACAGATTTATTCAACATCCCAAACCTGATGGTCCACTACTTGTGGACGCACATGGTTCCTCTGTTGGTGTCTCACTCTCAGCCTCCTATGTCCCCCTCAGCCTCAGTCTCTCCATCTGTCTCACTTTCCTGCTCTACTATGCCTTCACTCTGAGTCTCTCCGATGGACAAGTCTTCCTGCTCTCTCTCTCTGCAGGCTCTCTGCAGGCTCTCCGATGGAGGACAAGTCTTCCTGCTCTCTCTCTCTGCTCTCTCTCTGCTCTCTCTCTGCGCTCTCTTGCTCTCTCCACACCTGAACCCTCTGGCTCTGTCTGACTTTCTGCCTTTTCTTTGGAACAAGGACATGTCCTTTTTTTCTCTCTTCGTGTTGGTGAGAACGATAGCGCAAAAGCAATGGGGACCAAGCTTATTCATTCATTTACTGAAAATAACTGACTTGCTAGGTAGCTAGCTTTCATGTCTTTACCTTTTAACGTTACAATGCGTTTACTGAGTGTGGTTTAAGTAAAAGCACTCCGCACCAGGCGTTTTTGATAAAAATATGATATCCTTTTTCATATTGCCATACATTTTCGATACCTGACTGTTAGAATTAGCTACAAACCAAAAACAATTCAAACGAATACATAGCCCAGGATTCAAGCCAATTCCTTAATTAATTCACAAAGAAAGTAACAAACGGCCAGGTTAGCATTAGCTGATCTAACGTTCCACTTCTGTAATGCATTTAATAGTTAACTATGTTACAAATACAACATATTCAACATTTTGCTCACCTCTCTTTAATTCCTTCTTCTTCTAGTGGCCTGCCTGCCTGGGCTCATCAGTGTTAGCTGGACTAGTATTAATGCTGCTCAGTGCTGTGCTGCTGTGAATATGAAGCAGGTTAGCCTGCCAGCCTTTGCTTCACGCCACGCCACGCCACACAACAACATATCCCACTCTTCTACTGCTTCCACTTCTTCCACTGCTTCTACTGCTTCCACTGCTCCTACTGCTTCCACTTCTCCTACTGCTTCCACTCTGCTACTGCTTCCACTGCCTCTACTGCTTCCACTGCTCCTACTGCTTCCACTTCTCCTACTGCTTCCACTTCTGCTACTGCTTCCACTCTCATACTGCTTCCACTGCTACTACTGCTTCCACTTCTGCTACTGCTTCCACTCTCCTACTGCTTCCACTCTCCTACTGCTTCCACTGCTGCTACTGCTTCCACTGCAGCTACTGCTTCCACTGCTCCTACTGCTTCCACTGCTGCTACTGCTTCCACTGCTGCTACTGCTTCCACTGCTGCTACTGCTTCCACTGCTGCTACTGCTTCCACTGCTCCTACTGCTTCCACTGCTGCTACTGCTTCCACTGCTGCTACTGCTTCCACTCTTCTACTGCTTCCACTTCTTCTACTGCTTCCACTTCTGCTACTGCTTCCACTTCTGCTACTGCTTCCACTTCTCCTACTGCTTCCACTGTTCCTACTGCTTCCACTGCTGCTTCCACTGCTGCTACTGCTTCCACTTCTCCTACTGCTTCCACTGCTTCTACTGCTTCCACTGCTCCTACTGCTTCCACTTCTGCTACTGCTTCCACTTCTGCTACTGCTTCCACTGCTGCTTCCTCCACTGCTGCAACACTACAGATGAGCTGTCTGCCCTTCCCTGCCTTTCCTGTCTGCCCTGGCCTGTCTGCCCTGGCCTGTCTGCCCTGGCCTGTCTGCCCTGGCCTGTGGCCTGTCTGCCCTGGCCTGTGGCCTGTCTGCCCTGGCCTGTGGCCTGTCTGCCCTGGCCTGTGGCCTGTCTGCCCTGGCCTGTCTGCCCTGGCCTGTCTTCCCTGGCCTGTCTGCCCTGGCCTGTCTGCCCTGCCCTGCCTTCCCTGCCCTGCCTGCAGCCCCACAAATCACACACAGGAGGGGCTCTGTTTCCATCTCTCTGTCTGTGTGCATCTTTGTTTACTGTTTATGTCTAGCTCTCTGTCTGTGTTTGATGCATTGCAGACACAAACACACAAAGAAAATGTCTGTTTCTCTGTCTGTGTTCTTCTATCTGAATGGCATCTCAATGTCTCATACAAGACGACATAAAACCACCCTAGAATCAGTATGGATCCAGGACGCACTCTTTCTCTCAAGCTCACACTCCCCCCCCGTCGTTGTTTGTGCTGAACTCTGTCAATCTGAACCCAGTGCCCCTGAAAAAGGGGGAGGAGAGGAAAGCGAGAGGAACAGAAGGAGGAGCAGAGGAAAGAAAGAAAGAGAGAGAGAGAATCTATGACAATTAGCCAGTTGATAAAGAATCCTCTTTCTCTCTCTGTGTCACCTCAGGACAGGGAGGCTGGGTTGAAGTGGGACCAACGGGGTTGGTCTGACTGACTGACTGACGGACGGACTGACTGGCTGGCTGGGTGACTGACTGGCTGGGTGACTGGCTGGGTGGGTGACTGACTGACTGGCTGGGTGACTGGCTGGGTGACTGGCTGGCTGGGTGACTGGCTGGCTGGCTGGGTGACTGGCTGGGTGACTGCCTGACTGGCTGACTGGCTGGCTGGCTGGGTGACTGGCTGGGTGACTGACTGACGGACGGACTGACTGGCTGGCTGGGTGACTGGCTGGCTGGGTGACTGGCTGGCTGGGTGACTGGCTGGCTGGGTGACTGGCTGGCTGGGTGACTGGCTGCCTGACTGGCTGGCTGCCTGACTGGCTGACTGGGTCTGTTTCTGTTGCTAATATTATAAGCAAATTGTCCATTCAGGTCGTGGCAGTGGCTTAAAAACTCCTGACTCGTGACTAGGTGTTCTTTCAGCTAAAGTGATTGAATTTCCCAGATTAAGCTTGTATTTATCTAGCAAACTGCAGTCCATAAAGTGTATTAAGGTAGTGGGAGTCGGAATCCATGGAATCAGTCTAGGTTCAGTCTTAAGTGAAAGGGAATGGTAGATACTTGCATTCTAATTAGAAAAAGAGCAAACTGTCCCTGGTTTAGTGTTTTCTGATCCCAGTGAAATGTAGATTGTGGTTTGTTGTGAAATCATCCTTTCATTTGCGCTTTCTGCCTGCAGTGCACAGGCTGCACACTATTCTCATTGATATGGATTCACAAAGTACATGGAAACATGGAATATTTGAAACTAGCTTGTCCATGCCAATTCCGACCTGTGTGTGTTCATGTGGGGATGTCTGTCTCTGTGGCTTACGTGTCTAAAATAAATGAGTTAATATGGGCAGAATATTATATTTTGTAGCGTAGGCTACCGAATGTATGAAAATATATAGTTAATGTGAAAATATTCTGATCTGGTAAAAGACTGTCACATGACAATAGAAATGGAAACGTGATTTTAGAGACACAAAGTAACAACAGCCTCTATAATGAAAGGGATCGGAATCCGTCTGTTACTGGGCTTTCACCATCATCATTATTTACATCATTCAAATTCACCAAATCATTCTGTTTAGAAGCTCATAGGCTACTCATTTGTGGTCATTAAATGTCCTGAATAATAGAGAGAAATACCTTGGGTGTTCACGAAACAGCCAGGACCAGTGGTCACCGACCTATTCTGAGTCGAGATCACTTTCTGAGTCAAAATGCATGCCGAGATCTACCACAAAAACGTAAACCTATGCAACATAAACGTATTAAAAACAGGTCTGTAGTAATGAGGTTTGTGCAGTAGTCTATAGGCCCAATACATTATCACTGCATATAGACGGGTTGGTTGTTTAGCAACAAAAACGGCGTGTGCGTAACCATGGGGCAAAACAGACTGGGTTGGCTTAGATTGTTGACAACATGTAAGCTATATTTCGTCTCCAATGTTTATTGAAAACATGAATACATTTGCACAATGACCACTTGTCTCTCAAATACATCGTTACAGTTATTGATTAGCTAGCTAGCGAATTTGAGCCATATTAGCACAGATGTGAAATCAGTCAAAACACCTCAAAACAAGACACGGTATCAAGATCAAGATTAAACTAGCTGAAACAAGCCACTTACGATTCCCCACATTGCAGTTTCTTGTCATTCTTGCTAGAAATCTGGCCATCCAGAATCACAACAACAGGCTGGCTTCTGCCCCATGGATGCGAGCGCATCGTTTTCGTGACGTCGTCAGCCAACCCATCTATTAGCTTTGCTTGAATTGTTCAGACCATTATATTAAAAAATTTGAGGCTATATGATCACACCGGTAATAGATCAGTTGTTGTATTACTTGTGAGGCAAAGCTGAGCATACATTTAAGTCATTTGCTTTTTATTTTTTATTTTACTGGGCTGATGGTGCCTGCGTCTGATTGTCAGTCTCAGCCTGCTACGTTACTGCAGATACTGTAATCTGAGCCATCCGATTGGCCAGCGGTAGGCCTATAGTGCACTTGATTTGCTCTCCCGGCCTGCCGGGAAGGTAGAGTTTGTACCTTCAGACACTTCGCCTTCCGGCACGCAGGGCAGCTGAATCAGATGCACCTACTGTCAACAGCACGAGACCAATAAATACAAATAGGCTTTATCGTTGGGTTTTACAGAAATGTTTGGTGATCGACTAGAAATGCCTTGGAGATCAACCAGTCGATCGGGATCGACCGGTTGGTGACCACTGGCCTAGACTATCCTACACAATTGCGCACAGTAGCCTAGTGAATTCATTTTAGGGCATAAGCGAACCGATGTATGAGAGCAAAGCAGGGTAGATCAGAGCAGGGTAGGATAGAGCAGGGTAGAGTAGAGCAGAGTAGGGTAGGATAGAGCAGGGTAGAGCAGAGCAGGGTAGGATAGAGCAGGGTAGAGCAGAGCAGGGTAGGATAGAGCAGGGTAGAGCAGGGCAGGGTAGAGCAGAGCAGGGTAGGGTAGAGCAGGGTAGGATAGAGCAGGGTAGGGTAGAGCAGGGTAGAGTAGAGCAGAGTAGGGTAGGATAGAGCAGGGTAGAGTAGAGCAGAGTAGGGTAGAGCAGAGCAGGGTAGGGTAGAGCAGGGCAGGGTAGAGCAGGGTAGGATAGAGCAGGGTAGGGTAGAGCAGGGTAGAGTAGAGCAGAGTAGGGTAGGATAGAGCAGGGTAGAGTAGAGCAGAGTAGGGTAGGGTAGAGCAGGGTAGGGTAGAGCAGGGTAGGGTAGAGCAGGGTAGAGTAGAGCAGAGTAGGGTAGGATAGAGCAGGGTAGAGTAGAGCAGAGTAGGGTAGAGCAGAGCAGGGTAGGGTAGAGCAGGGCAGGGTAGAGCAGAGCAGGGTAGAGCAGAGCAGGGTAGGGTAGAGCAGGGTAGGGTAGAGCAGGGTAGAGTAGAGCAGAGTAGGGTAGGATAGAGCAGGGTAGAGTAGAGCAGAGTAGGGTAGGGTAGAGCAGGGTAGGGTAGAGCAGGGCAGGGTAGAGCAGAGCAGGGTAGGGCAGGGTAGGGTAGAGCAGGGTAGGGTAGAGCAGGGTGGGGTAGAGCAGGATAGAGCAGAGCAGGGTAGGATAGAGCAGGGCAGGGTAGGATAGAGCAGGGTAGGATAGAGCAGGGCAGGGTAGAGCAGGGCAGGGTAGAGCAGAGCAGGGTAGGGTAGAGCAGGGTAGGATAGAGCAGGGTAGGATAGAGCAGAGCAGGGTAGAGCAGGGCATTGCAGGGTAGAGCAGAGCAGGGTAGGGTAGAGCAGGGTAGGGTAGAGAAGGTTTGTGGTCCAGTAGATAGATGAGATGTGATGTGTGGTGGCTGATGGCCCTGTGCCGTGCTCCTGGCCGACTCTCCATCACCTTCCCACTGACACTGTTCTGTCCACTCAGCTGTGTGTGTGTGTGTGTGTGTGTGTGTGTGTGTGTGTGTGTGTGTGTGTGTGTGTGTGTGTGTGTGTGTGTGCGTGCAGACCTGGGGAGAAAAAGTGCAGCATACAGCAAATGCTGTGGTCAGTGGCCGATGGGACAAAGTTAAGAGAGGAGGAGGGCCAGAGAGGGAGGGGAGAGGGGGAGGCAGAGGCATCAATTACTTAGGAGGAGGAGCAGGGCCAGAGAGAGAGGGATGGAGGGAGGGGAGAGAGAGGAGGGCCAGAGAGGGAGAGAGGGAGGGGAGAGGGGGAGGCAGAGGCATCAATTACTTAGGAGGAGGAGCAGGGCCATGGAGGGATGGAGGTGGGGGAGAGAGAGGGAGGGAGGTGGGGGAGGGAGGTGGGGGAGAGAGAGGAGGGCCAGAGAGGGAGAGAGGTGGGGGAGAGAGAGGGAGGGAGGTGGGGGAGAGAGAGGAGGGCCAGAGAGGGAGAGAGGTGGGAGAGAGGTGGGGGAGAGAGAGGGAGGGAGGTGGGGGAGAGAGAGGAGGGCCAGAGAGGGAGAGAGGTGGGGGAGAGAGGGGGAGAGAGGTGGGGGAGAGAGAGGGAGAGAGGTGGGGGAGAGAGAGGAGGGCCAGAGAGGGAGAGAGGTTTGGGAGAGAGAGGGAGGGAGGTGGGGGAGAGAGAGGAGGGCCAGAGAGGGAGAGAGGAGGCAGCAGCATCAATTATTGAGGAGGGTGAGGAGGAGGATGATGTGTATTTGAATGTCTATAATGAGATCTAGTGGGGTGTTCTATAGGAGAGGTGAGGGAGGGGAGGGGAGGACATCATTCACCTGCCTGTGTCGGGAGGGAAGGACAGTGGAGTGCAGGAAGATGGCCGGGGACACTTGTCTGTCTGTCTGGCAGCAAGACAGTACTATCCTGGGCCTATCATGTGTCGGAAGAGGAAAGACCAGAGAGGGGAAAATCAATGGGCGGATGCTGCCTGCTAGCCTGCTATAAACCCTCTGGCTAGGAGGACATTGTGGCTCTGGCTAGGAGGACATTGTGGCTCTGGCTAGGAGGACATTGTGGCTCTGGTTAGGAGGGCATTGTGGCTCTGGCTAGGAGGACATTGTGGCTCTGGCTAGGAGGACATTGTGGCTCTGGTTAGGAGGGCATTGTGGCTCTGGCTAGGAGGACATTGTGGCTCTGGCTAGGAGGACATTGTGGCTCTGGTTAGGAGGACATTGTGGCTCTGGTTAGGAGGGCATTGTGGCTCTGGCTAGGAGGACATTGTGGCTCTGGCTAGGAGGACATTGTGGCTCTGGCTAGGAGGACATTGTGGCTCTGGCTAGGAGGACATTGTGGCTCTGGCTAGGAGGACATTGTGGCTCTGGCTAGGAGGACATTGTGGCTCTGGCTAGGAGGACATTGTGGCTCTGGTTAGGAGGACATTGTGGCTCTGCACAGCTGATGGCTTGTTCCCTGGTGTATCTCCTCGCTCTCGGCTCCTAATGGGGGTCAGTTTCAGGCCCGCCGGCGTGTAACTGCTGATGGAGCAGGAGAGAGGGATGGGAGTAAGAAGAGGGTAGGAAGGAAGAGGAGGAGAATGAGGAAGCTGATGAGGAAGAGAGAACATGTCTTGTCTGCTTTAAAAAAAGACCACCATGCAATAGGCCAGCTTAGGAACAGGTTTGTTAGAATTCCCCTGGTTGACATGTTCTGTCACAGAGCTTTAGACCATTAACATGGAAGCCTTAAGGCCATTTGACTCTGTGACCTTATGGTTTCAGCTCTGTTGTTCAGTCACAGAGCTTTAGACCATTAACATGGAAGCCTTAAGGCCATTTGACTCTGTGACCTTATGGTTTCAGCTCTGTTGTTCAGTCACAGAGCTTTAGACCATTAACATGGAAGCCTTAAGGCCATTTGACTCTGTGACCTTATGGTTTCAGCTCTGTTGTTCAGTCACAGAGCTTTAGACCATTAACATGGAAGCCTTAAGGCCATTTGACTCTGTGACCTTATGGTTTCAGGAAGCCTTAAGGCCATTTGACTCTGTGACCTTATGGTTTCAGGAAGCCTTAAGGCCATTTGACTCTGTGACCTTATGGTTTCAGGAAGCCTTAAGGCCATTTGACTCTGTGACCTTATGGTTTCAGGAAGCCTTAAGGCCATTTGACTCTGTGACCTTATGGTTTCAGGAAGCCTTAAGGCCATTTGACTCTGTGACCTTATGGTTTCAGGAAGCCTTAAGGCCATTTGACTCTGTGACCTTATGGTTTCAGCTCTGTTGTTCAGTCACACTGAACCCAATTCTACCTAACTAACCCAGTTAGGATGTCCTTATAAATGACGTCATCATTCCGTTTGGTGTGTTAGGGTGTTCCAGCTCTTTCCAACTTCCTCCACCTTGCCCAACAACTATCTGTGGCCCGGGGCAATTCTGACAACACCACCACAGCTCATGTTCTCTCCTCTCCTCTCCTCTCCTCTCCTCTCCTCTCCTCTCCTCTCCTCTCCTCTCCTCTCCTCTCCTCTCCTCTCCTCTCCTCTCCTCTCCTCTCCTCTCCTCTCCTCTCCTCTCCTCTCCTCTCCTCTCCTCTCCTCCTCTCCTCCTCTCCTCTCCTCTCCTCTCCTTCCCTCTCCTCTCCTCTCCTCTCCTCTCCTCTCCCCTCTCCTTTTCCCTCTCCTCTTCCCTCTCCTTTCCCTCCTTTTCCTGTCCACAAAGGTTTCATTCTCTCTCTCTCACTTCCTGTTGTTGTAGCCGTCATAATCTCTGCTCCTTATCTTTGTGTCAGGCCTGGTAGCGTGTCCTCAGTCTGACGATATAGTGACACTACGGCTCACGCTCAGTCTCTCTAACCCTCCCAGGGATTTATCGCTTTATGTTTTAGTTTCCCCTATCCTCTTCCTCCCCCTCTCCATCCTCTTACTCCTCCTCCCCCTCTCCATCCTCCTCCTCCTCCTCCCCCTCTCTATCCTCCCCCTCTCCATCCTCCTCCTTCTCCTCCCCCTCTCCATCCTCCCCCTCTCCATCCTCCTCCTCTCCATCCTCCCCCTCCTCCTCTCATCTTCCTCCTGCTCCTCTCATCCTCATCCTGCTCCACTCCATCCTCCCCCTCTCCATCCTCCCCCCTCCTCTCCATCCTCCTCCTCTCCATCCTCCCCCTCCCCCTCTCCATCCTCCCCCTCTCCATCCTGCTCCTCTCCATCCTCCCCCTCCTCCTCTCCATCCTCCCCCTCCTCCTCTCATCTTCCTCCTGCTCCTCTCATCCTCATCCTGCTCCACTCCATCCTCCCCCTCTCCATCCTCCCCCCTCCTCTCCATCCTCCCCCTCCCCCTCTCCATCCTCCTCCCTCCTCTCCATCCTCCCATCCTGCTCCTCTCCATCCTCCCCCTCCTCCTCTCCATCCTCCTCCCTCCTCTCCATCCTCCCATCCTGCTCCTCTCCATCCTCCCCCTCCTCCTCTCCATCCTCCCCCTCCTCCTCTCCATCCTCCCCCTCCTCCTCTCATCTTCCTCCTGCTCCTCTCCCCCTCTCCATCCTGCTCCTCTCCATCCTCCTCCCCCTCCTCTCCATCCTCCCTCTCCTCCCCTCCATCCTCCCCTCCATCCTCCCTCCATCCTCCCCTCCCCCCTCCTCTCCATCCTCCTCCCCCTCCTCTCCACCCTCCTCCTGCTCCTCTCCACCCTCCTCCCCCTCTTCCCCCTCCTCTCCATCCTCCTCCTCTTCCCCCTCCTCTCCACCCTCCTCCCCCTCCTCCTCTCCATCCTCCCCCTCTTCCTCTCCATCCTCCCCCTCTTCCTCCCCCTCTCCATCCTCCCCCTCTCCATCCTCCTCCTCTCCATCCTCCCCCTCCTCCTCTCATCTTCCTCCTGCTCCTCTCATCCTCATCCTGCTCCACTCCATCCTCCCCCTCTCCATCCTCCCCCCTCCTCTCCATCCTCCTCCTCTCCATCCTCCCCCTCCTCCTCTCCATCCTCCCCCTCCTCCTCTCATCTTCCTCCTGCTCCTCTCATCCTCATCCTGCTCCACTCCATCCTCATCCTGCTCCACTCCATCCTCCCCCTCTCCATCCTCCCCCCTCCTCTCCATCCTCCCCCTCCCCCTCTCCATCCTCCTCCCTCCTCTCCATCCTCCCATCCTGCTCCTCTCCATCCTCCCCCTCCTCCTCTCCATCCTCCTCCCTCCTCTCCATCCTCCCATCCTGCTCCTCTCCATCCTCCCCCTCCTCCTCTCCATCCTCCCCCTCCTCCTCTCCATCCTCCCCCTCCTCCTCTCATCTTCCTCCTGCTCCTCTCCCCCTCAGCCTGCTCCACTCCATCCTCCCCCCTCCACTCCATCCTCCCCCTCTCCATCCTGCTCCTCTCCATCCTCCTCCCCCTCCTCTCCATCCTCCCTCTCCTCCCCTCCATCCTCCCCTCCATCCTCCCTCCATCCTCCCCTCCATCCTCCCTCCATCCTCCTCCCCCTCCTCCTCTCCATCCTCCCCCTCTTCCCCCTCCTCTCCACCCTCCTCCCCCTCCTCCTCTCCATCCTCCCCCTCCTCTCCACCCTCCTCCTCCTCCTCCTCTTCATCCTCCCCCTCTTCCCCCTCCTCTCCATCCTCCTCCCCCTCCTCTCCATCCTCCCCCTCCTCCTCTTCATCCTCCTCTCCTTTCTCCTCCTCCACCGCTGGATGATGTCTTAAATCAGATCACTGGAAGCATTTATAGTAAAGCTTTTGAAGCTTAGGCCTCATAGAAAGTACAAATATATAGTAAAAGTGCATGCCTGTGTGTAAGTGTGTGTGTGTTTTCTTGTAAGCTTGTTTGTGTGTTTTCCTGTGTGTGTGTGTGTGTGTGTGTGTTTTCTCCTTGTAAGCTTGTTTGTGTTTTCCTGTGTGTGTGTTTGTGTCCTCTGAGACAGTGCCTCTGGGGTAAGGCCTGTTTGTTATGGTTCCCCACCCTTTGCCCTCAGACAACAGTGCCAATTAGAGGGGTGGTTTATGTGTAAAAGCAGGAAGTATGTTCCTGTGCCTCCGCTGCTATTGGCTCAGACCCACCACCTCTCTTCCCAGGCTCTCTCTCTGCAGCCCTGAACACATGAAACGTAGCCACACAGCTTTGATCATCAGGAAAGGAAACACATTAAAACCCAGCAGAACACACTGTAGTGAGAGATGAGGAGCTGCCTGGGTTGGTGTAGTGGAACAGTGATAAGGTTGGTGTAGTGTTAGTGGAACAGTGATAAGGTTGGTGTAGTGTTAGTGGAACAGGGATAAGGTTGGTGTAGTGTTGGTGGAACAGGGATAAGGTTGGTGTAGTGTTAGTGGAACAGTGATAAGGTTGGTGTAGTGTTAGTGGAACAGTGATAAGGTTGGTGTAGTGTTAGTGGAACAGTGATAAGGTTGGTGTAGTGTTAGTGGAACAGTGATAAGGTTGGTGTAGTGTTAGTGGAACAGTGATAAGGTTTGTGTAGTGTTAGTGGAACAGTGATAAGGTTGGTGTAGTGTTAGTGGAACAGTGATAAGGTTGGTGTAGTGTTAGTGGAACAGTGATAAGGTTGGTGTAGTGTTAGTGGAACAGTGATAAGGTTGGTGTAGTGTTAGTGGAACAGTGATAATATTTGTGTAGTGTTAGTGGAACAGTGATAAGGTTTGTGTAGTGTTAGTGGAACAGGGATAAGATTGGTGTAGTGTTAGTGGAACAGTGATAAGGTTGGTGTAGTGTTAGTGGAACAGTGATAAGGTTGGTGTAGTGTTAGTGGAACAGTGATAAGGTTGGTGTAGTGTTAGTGGAACAGTGATAAGGTTGGTGTAGTGTTAGTGGAACAGTGATAAGGTTGGTGTAGTGTTAGTGGAACAGTGATAAGGTTGGTGTAGTGTTAGTGGAACAGTGATAAGGTTGGTGTAGTGTTAGTGGAACAGTGATAAGGTTGGTGTAGTGTTAGTGGAACAGTGATAAGGTTGGTGTAGTGTTAGTGGAACAGTGATAAGGTTGGTGTAGTGTTAGTGGAACAGTGATAAGGTTGGTGTAGTGTTAGTGGAACAGTGATAAGGTTGATGTAGTGTTAGTGGAACAGGGATAAGGTTGGTGTAGTGTTAGTGGAACAGTGATAAGGTTGGTGTAGTGTTAGTGGAACAGGGATAAGGTTGGTGTAGTGTTAGTGGAACAGTGATAAGGTTGGTGTAGTGTTAGTGGAACAGGGATAAGGTTGGTGTAGTGTTGGTGGAACAGGGATAAGGTTGGTGTAGTGTTAGTGGAACAGTGATAAGGTTGGTGTAGTGTGAGTGGAACAGTGATAAGGTTGGTGTATTGTTAGTGGAACAGTGATAAGGTTGGTGTAGTGTTAGTGGAACAGTGATAAGGTTGGTGTAGTGTTAGTGGAACAGTGAAGGTTTCCAGGATGCTGCTTCCATCTTCTGGATTCATCCCTTCTCTTCTCCTCCACCCCTCCTCCTCCATCCCTCCATCCGGCGTGAAAAAAACAAAACAAGGCGTATGAATGAAAGAGGGGCCGTGGCCTGGAAACGCAAGAGGGAGAGAGATGCAGGGGTAGGGAGACTGGTTCAGGCTGAGCTGGGGCTGTGGGTGAATGGAGGGGTGGAGGGGGATGAATGAATGGCCTGTGTGGCACAGCTAACATAACTTAGCGTGATCAGAATGGGAATGCTGCAGGGCAGTGTTAGCCGCAGTGTTAGCATAAACATTGTGCTAGCTAATAGTAGTCTCTGAGCAGGCCTGGGGGCTGAGAGGGAGGGAGATAAAGGATGGAGAGAGAGAGAGAGAGAGAGGAGGGAGCTCCCCTCAGCAGCGAGAAATGGCCTCGTATTCTCCCAGTGTGCCTCTGTCTGCTCCCTGTCTGTTTGCCATTGAAGGGTTAACCTCAGGCAGCTCTCCTCCCTGACATGGAAGAGGCCATTGAATGGCTGCTTTCCACAGCCAGCAAACACATTGGTTAAGGGTGAGGGCGGATCTGGGGTGGGAGCTGTACTACGGCATGGATTCCTCCTGGGGGATCGGGAGTCAGACTGACACAGCACGGCATGGTCACAGCATGTACACACTGCACAGCACAGAGAGGGGAGAGCGGGGAGGGAAAGTATGTTGATGCATTTTTTTCTTTGTGTGAGTGTTCACTGCTCAGTGTGAAGGGAAACGGCTCTGATGTCAGAGAGAGACCTCTCTGAACCCACACTATCCCTCCTCCAGCCCCCTCCATCCCTCCCCTCCCCTCCCCACCTCTCTGAACCCACACTATCCCTCCTCCAGCCCCCTCCATCCCTCCCCTCCCCTCCCCACCTCTCTGAACCCACACGATCCCTCCTCCAGCCCCCTCCCTCCATCCCTCCCTCCCTTCACCTCACCTCCCCACCTCTCTGAACCCACACTATCCCTCCTCCAGCCCCCTCCCTCCCTCCCTTCACCTCACCTCCCCACCTCTCTGAACCCACACTATCCCTCCTCCAGCCCCCTCCCTCCCTCCCTCCATCCCTCCCCTCCCCTCCCCACCTCTCTGAACCCACACGATCCCTCCTCCAGCCCCCTCCCTCCATCCCTCCCTCCCTTCACCTCACCTCCCCACCTCTCTGAACCCACACTATCCCTCCTCCAGCCCCCTCCCTCCCTCCCTTCACCTCACCTCCCCACCTCTCTGAACCCACACTATCCCTCCTCCAGCCCCCTCCCTCCCTCCCTTCACCTCACCTCCCCACCTCTCTGAACCCACACTATCCCTCCTCCAGCCCCCTCCCTCCCTCCCTCCCTCCCTCCCTCCCTTCACCTCCCCACCTCTCTGAACCCACACTATCCCTCCTCCAGCCCCCTCCCTCCCTCCCTCCCTTCACCTCCCCTCCCCACCTCTCTGAACCCACACTATCCCTCCTCCAGCCCCCTCCCTCCCTCCCTTCACTTCACCTCCCCACCTCTCTGAACCCACACTATCCCTCCTCCAGCCCCCTCCATCCCTCGCTCCCTCCCTTCACCTCCCCTCCCCACCTCTCTGAACCCACACTATCCCTCCTCCAGCCCCCTCCCTCCCTCCCTTCACCTCACCTCCCCACCTCTCTGAACCCACACTATCCCTCCTCCAGCCCCCTCCATCCCTCCCTCCCTCCCTTCACTTCACCTCCCCACCTCTCTGAACCCACACTATCCCTCCTCCAGCCCCCTCCATCCCTCGCTCCCTCCCTCCCTCCCTCCCTCCCTCCCTCCCTCCCTCCCTCCCTCCCTCCCTTCACCTCACCTCCCCACCTCTCTGAACCCACACTATCCCTCCTCCAGCCCCCTCCCTCCCTCCCTCCCTCCCTCCCTTCACCTCACCTCCCCACCTCTCTGAACCCACACTATCCCTCCTCCAGCCCCCTCCATCCCTCGCTCCCTCCCTCCCTCCCTCCCTCCCTTCACCTCACCTCCCCACCTCTCTGAACCCACACTATCCCTCCTCCAGCCCCCTCCCTCCCTCCCTTCACCTCACCTCCCCACCTCTCTGAACCCACACTATCCCTCCTCCAGCCCCCTCCCTCCCTCCCTTCACCTCACCTCCCCACCTCTCTGAACCCACACTATCCCTCCTCCAGCCCCCTCCCTCCCTCCCTCCCTCCATCCCTCCCTCCCTCCCTCCCTCCCTCCCTTCACCTCACCTCCCCACCTCTCTGAACCCACACTATCCCTCCTCCAGCCCCCTCCCTCCCTCCCTCCCTCCCTCCCTCCCTCCCTCCCTCCCTCCCTCCCTCCCTCCCTTCACCTCCCCTCCCCACCTCTCTGAACCCACACTATCCCTCCTCCAGCCCCCTCCCTCCCTTCACCTCACCTCCCCACCTCTCTGAACCCACACTATCCCTCCTCCAGCCCCCTCCCTCCATCCCTTCACCTCACCTCCCCACCTCTCTGAACCCACACTATCCCTCCTCCAGCTCCCTCCCTCCCTCCCTCCCTCCCTCCCTCCCTCCATCCCTCCCTCCCTTCACCTCACCTCACCTCCCCTCCCCACCTCTCTGAACCCACACTATCCCTCCTCCAGCCCCCTCCCATTTTGTGATGTTTTTGTTCGTTTTGGACTTCGGTGAGGGGTTTTCCGGCTGTTCGGGCACACACCATTTTCTCTGGAGGCAAGCTGAAGTTCGGAGCCATAATCTACTCCCCTTCGTCAGTGATTGGTCAACAGTAGGGATTCTTCAAGACAGTCTTTGTTGTCGTTCAAGGAGAGACGATTCGTTTTCATGCAAATTAAGATCTCTTTGGCAAAAACTTAAACAATTTCAAAATTAATGACAGATTTCCTGCCCCCTCCCTCCCCTCTTCCCTCCCTCCCTCCCTCCCTCCCTCTCTTCACCTGCCACCCCTCTTAGAGCCCACACCATCCCTCCTCCAGCCACCTCCCTCTCTCTCATCACCGACACCCCCATCTGTCCTCTCTCATTTCAGACAGGCAGTGAGGAGGCCTGCCCCTGCCTGCTTGCTGAGAGGCAGAGGGATCCTTCCTTGTTATTCTGTTGGCAGTAACAGTGTGTGTGATGTCACCGTGGTGTCATCCCTCGAACGCTGTCTGGCTGGCTCGCTAACTGGCACACTGGCACCCACTAATACATTCTTAATTCTTTGATTTTCAATTCTTCTTCTCCTCTCCCAAGAGTTTTCCTCCTGTCAACTGTTAAATAATTCAGTGGCAACATCATAACCCTTCCCCCCAAAAAAACAAAATGAGCGCTTCAGGCCTTTCTTTGTCCTGCGCAGCCACGTTGCCAGCCATGTATGGAATGAGAAGCACTCCTGGAACGTTTTCCGCTGGGGTTAGCACAGGGCGGATATTTCAGAACTGTCCACTGTGTGTGTGTGTGTGCGTGCGGATGGGCGGGTCCTGAGGAGGATGATGAAGACTCCCAGCCTGTGGTCGCTCTCAGTGTGTCCGCACTAGCAGTGTCCCCAGATGGCCCCGCACTGTATGCTGCAACACACACCTCACTGCACCACTATTAATGGTCTAGTGGACACAGCATCCTCTACAGCACTCACCAGCAGTGTTATTGGGATTCGTTACTTTAAAAAGTAATCTAGTACATATTACTCCTTTTAGATTTAACAAAAGTAATCTCGTTAAGTTTCATGGAAAGTAATGGGATTCCACCATAGGCCTTGCTACCGGTAGGCTGTCAGATGAGCTAAGGTATAGATTTCCTTTTTTAGTAGGCTAATTTTCGCCATTGTTTGGTCGATTTGGTTTGACTTCCATGCATCCTTGATGATCAGTAATTTTTATTTGATTGTGACTTATTTCAATGCATTAACCTATTACAGTACCAGTCAAAAGTTTGGACACACCTACTCATTCAAGGGTTTTTCTTTATTTTTACGATTTTCTACATTGTAGAATAATAGTGAAGACATCAAAACTATGAAATAACACATATGGAATCATGTAGTAACCAAAAAAATAGTTAAACAAATCATAATATATTTTATATTTGAGATTCTTCAAATAGCCACCCTTTGCCTTAATTGACAGCTTTGCACACTTGGCATTCTCTCAACCAGCTTCACCTGGAATGCTTTTCCAACAGTCTTGAAGGAGTTCCCACATATGCTGAGCACTTGTTGGCTGCTTTTCCTTCACTCAGCAGTCCGACTCATCCCAAACCATCTCAATTTGGTTGAGGTCGGGGGATTGTGGAGGCCAGGTCATCTCATGCAGCACTCCACCACTCTCCTTCTTGGCCAAATAGCCCTTACACAGCCTGGAGGTGTGTTTTGGGTCATTGTCCTGTTGAAAAACAAATGATCGTCCCACTAAGCCCAAACCAGATGGGATGGCGTATCGCTGCAGAATGCTGTGGTAGCCATGCTGGTTAAGTGTGCCTTGAATTTAAATAAATTACAGACATTGTCACCAGCAAAGCACCATAACACCTCTTCCTCCATGCTTTACGGTGGGAACTACATATGCAGAGATCATCCGTTCACCCACACCGCATCTCACAAAGACACGGCGGTTGGAACCAAAATTCTCCAATTTGGACTCCAGACCAAAGGACAAATTTCCACCGGTCTAATGTATATATTGGTTGCAAAAATGTTGTATAATCATTTAAATTGAAAAATTGTAGGTTTTGAATCCAGCGTCGTTTTGTGTATCATTTAATAAACCCTGTGCCATGGAATCACTACCTGGAAAATCTCTTCCCAACTATTTTATGCATGTTTCTGATTTAAATTTGTAACAAATAGGGCATTTTCATAGACTGTAAAGCCAGATCAGTGGTTATTGCAAAAAGCAGGTTAACCCACAAGAGTCGATTGGTGTGTCAATCTTAACATTTTACATTATTTGGTACATTATCGTCATTTAGCAGACGCTCTTATCCAGAGCGACTTACAGTTAGTGAGTACATACGTTTTCATACTTTTGTCCCCGTATTGGTCCCCCTTGGGACTCGAACCCACAACCCTGGCGTTGCAAGCGGCATGCGCTACCAACTGAGCTACACGGGACTTAAGTAACATAATAAAAAAAATCCCCATCAAAATCTGTCAGTTTAAGCTCGAGATATGTGGCTTTGTGGAGTAAAGTGGAATGTTTACCCTCTCAGACGCTCTCGTAAAGAAAACCTAAAGCAAAGGAGTTTTAAGTTGCGTAACTAACGGAGAGCTGAAAGTCCTGCTGCCGTGTGTGTGTGTATATATGTGGTAGTTGGAGCTGTGAGCCAAGTTGTTTTGACAATGCCTGTTTATGAGCTGGTTGTGTCCGAGTCTGGCTGCGCTGCGGCGGGTTATTTTTACCGTGGGCTGGGGACCGGCGACCAGGGAAAGGAGCTACTATAGCAGGATCTCTGACTGTGAACTAGGTCGTTGTTAGAAAGGGGTCATCCCACCAGGCAGGTGCTATATGCTACTGGGAGTCAAGCCAGCACAGTTCAGTGAGTAGCAGGAATGTGGCTGTCCTCTATGTGCAGCCGGCCGGCCGTACAGAGGCCCCAATGTATTGTGACTGTGTGACCCAGCCAGCCTCTCCCCTCTCCCCTCTCCCCTGCTCACCAAACACACAGAACGACACAGAGCTTTGCCACAGCAGCCTCTCCCCTCTCCCCTGCTCACCAAACACACAGAACGACACAGAGCTTTGCCACAGCAGCCTCTCCCCTCTCCCCTGCTCACCAAACACACAGAACGACACAGAGCTTTGCCACAGCAGCCTCTCCCCTCTCCCCTGCTCACCAAACACACAGAACGACACAGAGCTTTGCCACAGCAGCCTCTCCCCTCTCCCCTGCTCACCAAACACACAGAACGACACAGAGCTTTGCCACAGCAGCCTCTCCCCTCTCCCCTGCTCACCAAACACACAGAACGACACAGAGCTTTGCCACAGCAGCCTCTCCCCTCTCCCCTGCTCACCAAACACACAGAACGACACAGAGCTTTGCCACAGCAGCCTCTCCAATCCCCTCACTTGGTTCTGCCTGTTCCTGTTCCGTCTGGGGTGTCTGTCTCCGTCTGGGGTGTCTGTCTCCGTCTGGGGTGTCTGTCTCCGTCTGGGGTGTCTGTCTCCGTCTGGGGTGTCTGTCTCCGTCTGGGGTGTCTGTCTCCGTCTGGGGTGTCTGTCTCCGTCTGGGGTGTCTGTCTCCGTCTGGGGTGTCTGTCTCCGTCTGGGGTGTCTGTCTCCGTCTGGGGTGTCTGTCTCCGTCTGGGGTGTCTGTCTCCGTCTGGGGTGTCTGTCTCCGTCTCTGTCTCCACGGCGGGCTGCTGTTCGCACCGGTGGACCAGAGGACTCCCAGCATTGGTGCTGGACCAGCTCTGGTTACCTTTACCGGGAGCCCTGCCTTAACCGGGACCCAGATCCTAACCGCTGTCTGCCTATATCCCCCCAGAGTTACCTGGGAAACACAGGAGATATTCTGGCTCCGAGGCGCTATGCTCGGCACTTTGGGAAGGCTGTCTAGAACTTCAGGATAGATCCATCGGTGGCTTCCGGATGTTTGCCCCTCCCACCCAAATAAATGAAATGAATCTGACACAAATTACAAACGTTCAGTTTCTAGCTAGTGTTGGTTGGAAGAGCAGAGCTGTATTTGACCAATAGGAGTGAGATGACCAGCTGAATGGCTAAGGGATACACAGTAACCCATTTGATCCAGATGATTAGTTTTATCTACAGTCCAATCGGATACAAGACCGAACTCAGACAGCTTTACACTGAGGATTGTACAAATGTTTTCCTCCTGTATTGAGTTTGAATTCTTACCTTCATCCCTCTCTCTCTCTCGCCCCGCCCCTTCCTCATTCCCCCCCCCCCCCCCAACAGTGTGTCCCTCCACCTGTAAGCATCGGGCCTGTACCCGACATGGCCACTGCTGCCACGACCAGTGCCTGGGAGGCTGCTCGGAGTCAGGCAACGCCAGCCGCTGTGTGGCCTGCCAGAACCTCCAGCACCAGGACACCTGCGTGGACCGCTGTCCCCAGGGATACTACACCTTCAAGGGCTGGCGCTGCGTCTCTCTCTCCTTCTGCCAGGACCTCCACAACCAGTGCAAGAACGGAAAGGGCAACGACTGCCACGAGTACGTCATCCACAACGGAGCCTGCATCCCAGAGTGCCCGTCAGGATATACCACTATCAACTCTACTACGTAAGTCTTAGATATATATATAACATGACAGCCATATACCACTATCAACTCTACTACGTAAGTCTTAGATATATATATAACATGACAGCCATATACCACTATCAACTCTACTACGTAAGTCTTAGATATATATATATAACATGACAGCCATATACCACTATCAACTCTACTACGGAAGTCTTAGATATATATATATAACATGACAGCCATATACCACTATCAACTCTACTACGTAAGTCTTAGATATATATATATAACATGACAGCCATATACCACTATCAACTCTACTACGGAAGTCTTAGATATATATATATAACATGACAGCCATATACCACTATCAACTCTACTACGTAAGTCTTAGATATATATATATATATAACATGACAGCCATATACCACTATCAACTCTACTACGGAAGTCTTAGATATATATATATAACATGACAGCCATATACCACTATCAACTCTACTACGTAAGTCTTAGATATATATATATAACATGACAGCCATATACCACTATCAACTCTACTACGTAAGTCTTAGATATATATATATAACATGACAGCCATATACCACTATCAACTCTACTACGTAAGTCTTAGATATATATATATAACATGACAGCCATATACCACTATCAACTCTACTACGTAAGTCTTAGATATATATATATAACATGACAGCCATATACCACTATCAACTCTACTACGTAAGTCTTAGATATATATATATAACATGACAGCCATATACCACTATCAACTCTACTACGTAAGTCTTAGGTATACAGTTCCTTCAGAAAGTATTCCTACCCCTTGACTTATTCCACATGTTGTTGTGTTACAGCCTGAATTCAAAATGGATTAAATAGATTTGGTTTCTCACCCATCTACACACAATACTCCATAATGACAAAGTGAAAACATGTTTTTAGATTTTTTTTTTCAAATGTATTGAAAATGAAATACAGAAATGTCTCATTTACATAAGTATTCACACACCTTTGCCAGCGATTACAGCTGTGAGTCTTTCTGGCTAAGTCTCTTAAGAGCTTTCCACACCTGGATTGTGCAACATTTGCCCAAAATTCTTCAAGCTCTGTCAAGTTGGTTGTTGATCATTGGTAGACAGCCATTTTCAGGTCTTGCCATAGATTTACAAATAGATTTAAGTCAAAACTGTAACTCGGCCACTCAGGAACATTCACGGTCTTCTTGGTAAGCAACTCCAGTGTAGATTTGGCTTTGTGTTTTAGGTTGTTGTCCTGCTGAAAGGGGAATTCATCTCCCAGTGTCTGGTGGAAAGCAGACTGAACCAGGTTTCCCTCTAGGATTTTGCCTGTACTTAGCTCCAGTCCTGGATACTAATATGGTGCCGATAGACATTGCCTCCTTGTTTGAGGATCCAAAGCATTTCGTTTTTTAAAATGTTATTTCTCACGTTATTAGCCCAGAACGTTCTTTACATTATTACATACAACCAGAAAGAGCTTTTAGATATCAGAGAGGCGGTAACTCACCAGCATTTCTACCAGGAATACGACTTTCCTGAATTGGATCCTTTGTTCATACTTATCCCAGAGGCTGCTGCAAGACATCACCGCCGGAGAAGAGGTATTCGGAGTGGACTTCTGGTCCGACTAAGGAGTTTTGCACACCATCCACCGCTTCCGAGTATATTACTAGCTAATGTTCAGTCCCTGGACAATAAAGTAGACGAGCTCAGGGCGAGGATCTCTTTTCAGAGAGACATCAGGGACTGTAACATACTCTGTTTCACGGAATCATGGCTCTCTCCGGATATACTGTCCCCGTCCATACAGCCAGCTGGGTTTTCAATACATTGTGCGGACAGGAATAAAGAACTCTCTGTGAAGAAAGGCGGAGGTATATGTTTCATGATTAACTACTCATGGTGTGATTGTGGTAATGCACAGGAACTCAAGTCCTTTTGTTCACCTGACCTAGAATACCTCACAATCAAATGCCGACCGCATTACCTCCCTAAAGAATTTTCTTTGGTCATCGTCACAGCCGTGTATATTCCCCTCAAGCCGATACCACGACAGCTCTCAAGGAACTACACTGGATCTTGTGCAAACTGGAAACTGCATATCCAGAGGCCGCATTTATTATAGCTGGGGACTTTAATGCAGCAAATCTCTACCGAAGTTCTATCAACACATCGCCTGCAGTACTCGCGATTCAAAAACTCTTGAACATTGTTACTCTCCCTTTCCGGGATGGCTACAAGGCCCTCCCCCGACCTCCCTTCGGCAAAGCAGATCACGATTCTATTTTGCTCCTCCCTTCCTATAGGCAAAAACTAAAACAGGAAATACCTGTGCTAAGGTCTATTCAACGCTGGTCTGACCAATCGGAATCCATGCTTCAAGACTGTTTTGATCACGTGGACTGGGACATATTCTCCGGTTTGCCTCTGAGAATAACATTGACGTATACAGTGCCCTCCACTATTATTGGCACCCCTGTTTAAGATGTGGTCGAGGACTTCCAAAAATTCTCCTTTTTTTTTAAACAACATAGAACCCAAATGCAAAAAAAGAGAAAAATCCAACCTTTTATTTAAGTACATTACTTTGGTGGTTAAAAAAAAAATCACACATTTAGAAAAAAAAAAACTTGAAATCATGTGTCCCACAATTATTGGCACCCCTAACAATTCCGCTGAAAATTTTAATTGATTTTTTAAAAAATATATTTTTCTGTAGTTGCTAAAGTTGGTCAGGGTATCTAGGAACTTTTAATTAGTAATTCATGACTTCCTGTTTCCCTGGGGTATAAATATGACGTGACACAGAGGCCTAATTCTCTTACCCATTTGTCAACATGGCAAAGAAAAAGCCTTTTCTCACTAACACTCACAAACGTAAACGTCTGGAGTTTGCTAAGCGGCACTGGGACTTTTTGGCAACAAACACTCTAAGTGGGTCTGGCGTAAAACAAAAGATGAGTATGCCGAAAAGCACCTCATGCCCACCGTGAAGTATGGTGGAGGATCTGTGATGCTGTGGGCCTGTTTCTCTTCCAAAGGCCCTGGGAACCTTGTTAGGGTGCATGGCATTATGAACGCTTTGAACTACCAGGACATTTTAAATAAAAACCTGATGGCCTCTGCCAGAAAGCTGAAGATGGGTCGTCATTGGGTCTTTCAGCAGGATAATGATCCAAAACATGTGGCAAAATCTACACAAAAATGGTTCAGCAGTCACAAACTCAAGGTCCTCCCATGGCCATCTCAGTCCCCAGACCTCAACCCAATCGAAAACCTGTGGGGCGAGCTAAAGAGGAGAGTGCATAAGAGAGGACCCAGGACACTGGATGATCTAGAAAGATTGTGCAAAGAAGAATGATCAAAGATCCCTCTCTCTGTGTTCTCCAATCTTGTGAAATGTTATAGGAGGATATTAAGTGCTGTCTTGTTGGCAAAAGGGGGTTGTACAAAGTATTAACATCAGGGGTGCCAATAATTGTGGGACACATGATTTCAAGTTGTTTTTTTTCTAAATGTGTGATTTTTTTTTTTTACACCAAAGGAATGTACTTAAATAAAAGGTTGGATTTTTCTATTTTTTTGCATTTGGGTTCTATGTTGTTTAAAAAAAAAAGGAGAATTTTTGGAAGTCCTCGACCACATCTTAAACAGGGGTGCCAATAATTGTGGAGGGCACTGTATACTGACACAGTGACTGAGTTCATCAGGAAGTATATAGGGGATGTTGTTCCCACTGTGACGATTAAAACGTATCCAAACCAAAAACCGTGGATAGCTGGCAGCATTCGCGGAAAACTGAAAGTGCGAACCACCACTTTTAACCACTGCAAGTTGACTGGGAATATGATTGAATACAAACAGTCCAGTTATGCCCTTCATAAGGCAATCAAACAGGCAAAATGTCTCAGAGAAGAGACAAAGTGGTAGTCCCATGTAGCTCAGTTGGTAGTATGAAAAATAAAACATTATAATAATTGTATGCACTCACTAACTGTAAGTCGCTCTGGATAAAAGCGTCTGCTAAATGACTAAAATGTAAAAATGTAAAGTGGAGTCACAATTTAACGGCTCAGACACGAGACGTATGTGGCAGGGTCTACAGACAATCACGGATTATAAAGGAAAACCAGCCACGTCGCAGACACCGATGTCTTGCTCCCTGTCAAGCTAAACACCTTCTTCGACCCGCTTCTGAGGATAACACAGTGCCGCCAACACGGGTTGCTCCAGAGGACTGTGTGCTCTCGTTCTCCATGGCCGACGTGATTAAGACATTTTAAGCGTGTTAACCCTCGCAAGGCTGCCAGCCCAGACGGCATCCCTAGCCAACCGCAGATCAGAGCATGCGCAGATCAGCTTGCTGGAGTGTTAACAGACATATTCAATCTCTCCCTATCCCAGTCCCCACTTGCTTCAAGATGTCCACCATTGTTCCTGTACCCAAGAAAGCAAAGGTAACTGCAATAAATGTCTATCACCCCGTAGCATTCACTTCTGTCATCATGAAGTGCTTTGAGAGGCTAGTTAAGGATCATATCACCTCCACCTTACCCGACACCCTAGATCCACTGCAATTTGCATACCGCCCCAACAGATCCACTGACGATGCAATCGCCATCGCACTGCACACTGCCCTATCCCATCTGGACAAGAGGAATAACTATGTAAGAATGCTGTTCATTGACTATAGCTCAGCATTCAACACCATAGTACCCTCCAAGCTCATCATTAAGCTTGTGGCCCTGGGTCTCAACCCCGCCCTGTGCAACTGGGTCCTGGACTTCCTGACGGGCCGCCCCCAGGTGGTGAAGGTAGGCATCAACATCTCCACTACACTGATCCTCAACACTGGGGCCCCACAAGGGTGCGTGCTCAGCCCCCTCCTGTACTCCCTGTTCACCCATGACTGCATGGCCACGCATGCCTCCAACTCAATCATCAAGTTTGGAGACGACACAACAGTGTTAGGCCTGGTTACCAACAATGACGAGACAGCCTACAGGGAGGAGGTGAGGGCCCTGGCGGAGTGGTTCCTGGAAAATAACCTCTCACTCAACGTCAACAAAACGAAGGAGCTGATCGTGGACTTCAGGAGACAGCAGAGGAACACGCCCCCATCCACATCGACGGGGCCGCAGTGGAGAAGGTGAAAAGCTTCAAGTTCCTCAGCGTGCACATCACTGACAATCTGAAATGGTCCACCCACACAGACAGTGTGGTGAAGAAGGCGCAACAGCGCCTATTCAACCTCAGGACGCTGAAGAAATTTGGCTTGACCCCTAAGACCCTCACTTTTACAGATGCACCATTGAGAGCATCCTGTCGGGCTGCATCACCGCCTGGTATGTCAACTGCACCGCCCTCAACCGCAGGGTTCTCCAGAGGGTGGTGTGGTCAGCCCATCGCATCACCGGGAGTACACTGTCTAAAGTCCTTAAAGTCCTGGCTGACCTCACAGCAGAGATGTTAAAGTCCTGGCTGACCTCACAGCAGAGATGTTAAAGTCCTGGCTGACCTCACAGCAGAGATGTTAAAGTCCTGGCTGACCTCACAGCAGAGATGTTAAAGTCCTGGCTGACCTCACAGCAGAGATGTTAAAGTCCTGGCTGACCTCACAGCAGAGATGTTAAAGTCCTGGCTGACCTCACAGCAGAGATGTTAAAGTCCTGGCTGACCTCACAGCAGAGATGTTAAAGTCCTGGCTGACCTCACAGCAGAGATGTTAAAGTCCTGGCTGACCTCACAGCAGAGATGTTAAAGTCCTGGCTGACCTCACAGCAGAGTTTAGATGAATATGACAATAGAGGAGGAGGTCAAAACATCACATGTCTGTCTCGCTGTCTGATGTCCCCTGACCTGGCTAGGACGTATAGTGTCTACTCTACACACACCACATACATACATAAATACACTCCTTACTGTATACTCCAAATCTCTGACTGACTAGGCCTGGGCCTCCTGGCCTGCTAATGGGCCGGGCTGGAGCGGAGTAACAACACCAACCGTGTGCCATGCTCCTATTTGACACCAGAGACTGTTCCCTTTGTGGCTCTGAGTGACTGGTCACCTGACGCTTTCACAGTAAACAGCAGGCTCTGGAACAGCACGGGCACAGAGCCTCTGTTGGTTTTCATTGGGCTGCGTCCCAAATGGCACCCTCTTTCCTACGTAGTCCACTTCTTTCGACCTATAGGGCTCTGTTCAAAAGTAACTAGCCTGTACAGGGAATAGGGTGCTATTTGGGACGCATTCTCAGGACATTTGGCTTTATTTTCGACAGTTTAAACAGTTAAGTCTCAGAAAGAGACTGGTTTAGCAGAGATGAGGAGACATGACGTCTTCCCAAAGCCACACGCTGGCCCGTGATTGATGGTGTTGGTGTGTTGATCGTGTAGCTTAATGTGTTCTGGGAAGGCAGCGGGCCGCTGTGGACTGAACGTGTTGCTGAATGTGTTAGCCAGCGTCTCCAGTGTTTGCTGCACTGTGTTGCTTTTTTCCAGAGGACAGCATTGGTCTGAGCGCTGTTTAGCTTTTTCCAGAGGACAGTGTTGGTCTGAGCGCTGGGCTAGTCTAGGGAAATGCCCACCGTCCAGGTAGGTAAAGGTAGAAATACATTTGTTTAGGAGGCAAACACCACACACACACACACACACACACACACATACACACAAACACAAACATACACACTGGAAGTCCTGGAATGTACACTCTCTCATACTGAACACCAGAGCTGGGACCAAATCACTATTATTCGAGTCACAAGCAAGTCACAAGGACCAAGTCTCAAGTCGAATCCCAAGTAGAACGGGTCAAGACTCGAGTCAAGTCCAAGTCGTACATTCTAAGAGCAAGTTGAATCGAGTTTAAGTCAAGTAAAATAAAATATATCCATGCAACGACTTGTTCAACTACAAATCTTTGTCTATTTGTTGAGGCTACCAGACAGCCCTTTACATTATTTAGTCTACAACACATTTTCATTAGCCCATGTAACTGTAAAATAGGGACCTAGTAGCAGTCGTAAGGGCATGAAATCAGCAGAAGGCAAGGCAGGTTGACGTGATGGCAAGGCAGGTTGACGTGATGGCAAGGCAGGTTGACGTGATGGCAAGGCAGGTTGACGTGATGGCAAGGCAGGTTGACGTGATGGCAAGGCAGGTTGACGTGATGGCAAGGCAGGTTGACGTGATGGCAAGGCAGGTTGACGTGATGGCAAGGCAGGTTGACGTGATGGCAAGGCAGGTTGACGTGATGGCAAGGCAGGTTGACGTGATGGCAAGGCAGGTTGACGTGATGGCAAGGCAGGTTGACGTGAAGGCAAGGCAGGTTGAGTGTACTTTTATTTACAGCTCGTGGTGATCCAATGGTGAAAGCGCCATATCATACAAAATATACAAGTAGATTTATCAAATACACATGGGCAATAGCCCAAAACAAATAGCCTCTGTATCAGGCTTAACCTGTCCAATCTGAACGGACACAGGTAAAGGGCAAGACTGCACAGCCTCCCCTTGAGAAACCAAATTGAATCTGTCTGACAGGAGCTCAAACAGGTAGGCCTACATAATATAACCACTTGGACCCCAGGACCATACAATTACCCAATTGGCAATTACAACCAATGAACGGGTTCTACAATGTAAAAAGGCAATTTATATAATACATTGGTACATTCTTCTTAATCAGACTTAATGATTATTAACGATATTTCAACACCATGCATACATGGAACAGTCATTTTATCTTATTCAACGTTCTGACTCCAAAGCCACGTAGCCTATTTCTATGAGCACTGAACTGCGCGTTTCTATTACACACAACAAACATGACAGAGACACAGTTACACGGAACTCCGACATAACCCAGGAAATATTAACAAAGGAAACCATACATTGAATTAAATAAACAGAACTTCTACCTCATGAGTCTTGCCATGTCCACTATAAACATCGCGCCCACTCAGAGCAGGGGTAAGAAATGGTTAGCTAAATGAAAATGTATCGTAGGCCTATCAAACATGAAACAGTGTTGTCTACGTGTTGCAATAAAAGGTACGGGGATGGAATGATGAAACACTAGCAATTATTGTAGTATTAGATGGAATATAGATTGACCACATAGGGCCTTTGCGTTTAAACATGTGAAAGCAACAGTAAAAAATGTCAACAAGAGACAAAAATATACTCTCCACTGGCGGGAGTTTGGAGAGCGCACATGAAGAGCCTCACCACGGTAATAATTCATTTTAACAACAAATTCCAAAATGCAAGCTCCATAAGTAAATTATCAATTTCAAGCAATTGTTACATACCAAAAGACCAGTAGGCCTATGTTAGTAATTGTTGCCCCATTGCTGGTGAGCTTTGTAATGTAAACCGTTAACATTCTTGATCACCAATCAACTTTTGGAGCTGGATGTTAAACGCATGGTCTCCCGAGTGGCGCAGTGGTCTAAGGCACTGCATCGCAGTGCTAGCTGTGCCACTAGAGATCCTGGTTCGAATCGAGGCTCTGTCGTAGCTGGCCGTGACCGGGAGACCCATGGGGCGGCGCACAATTGGCCCAGCGTCGTCCAGGGTAGGGGAGGGAATGGCCGGCAGGGTTGTAGCCCAGCTGGTAGCGTTTGCAACGCCAGGGTTGTGGGTTCGATTCCCACGGGGGGCCAGTATGATTTTTTTTTAAAATAATAATAATTTGTATGCACTCACTAACTGTAAGTCGCTCTGGATAAGAGCGTCTGCTAAATGACTAAAATGTGAATGTAATGTTTATTTATTATGGCTTTCCTCTCTTCCTACAATTTGACGTCTGCGCTGCACCCCGATCCGATCCTATAGCTCCCAAATACTCAACTGGCAGACCGGGGACCGGATCCGGACAGAAAACGGGGTCAATACGGACCCCTGGTATCATATAAACACACATAAGACATGGAAGAAGGCGTAGAATTGCAGGAAATAGGCTTTAAAACAGCAAAAACAATCTCTGTCCCATGCTAAATGTGTAGAAGTGCGGGAAACTAGTTTTAAAACTGCAACATTTTCTCTCTGCCAACAACAGGGGTGTGAACAGTTTGGAGTCGCATGGGTTATTTAGGGCGGCAGGTAGCTTAGTGGTTAAGAGCGTAGTGCCAGTAACCGAAAGGTCGCTGGTTCTAATCCCTGAGCCGACTAGGTGAAAAATCTGTCGATGTGCCCTTGAGCAAGGCACTTAACCTTAATTGCTCCTGTAAGTCGCTCTGGATAAGAGCGTCTGCTAAATGACTAAAATGTAAAATGGTACTTGAGTACCCCTGCTATAGCTGTAGAGCATATCAGCAATCTGTTGGCTATCTCACCCGACCAGTGTTGATTGACAGTTTGCTGGTCCAATCAGAGTGCTGAGTGTGCGTTTCACTAGCCAATCTGTTGCAGGTTATTTCTGCAAGGGCGACGCTGCAGCTACTGTCTCTGGCTGCGTGTAGAGTCATCCACGTAGACTCTGTGACACAAAATGAGTGACAAAACATGACAAAACCTGGCCAGATCATTTCAAGTCATCAGTCTCATGTCAAAGTCGAGTCCCGAGTCTTGAAGCTCCAAGTCGAAGTCAAGTCTCAAGTTATTTTATTTTCTGTCAAGTCTAGTCTCAAGTCATCAAATTTGTGAATCGAGTCAAACTTAAGTCCAAGTCATGTGACTCAAGTCCACAACTCTGCAGCTTCAACATTCCTCCACTTCATTCCTCAACCTATTAAGCCTGACCTTAGGACCTTTCTAGAGCCACAACCCCAGGGAAACACCCTGGGACCTTCAATTCCTTCCTGACATTTTACCCACTGCTGATGGCTTTCCTCAGCATTTAGCCAACTAACAGAGATTACTAGGTGCTTCAGGCTATGAGGAAGAGAGATTCACAAAGTGTTCCGAAGGACATTTCTTAAAATCTCATACTACAGTACATACTCAGAGAGATTCAGGCTCATAGTACGGTACGTTCTTAGAGAGAGAGATTCTGGCTCATAGAACGGTACGTTCTCAAGAGATTCACACACATGCCATCCAGTATGATAAGGAAGTTGCTAGATGATTATTTTCCATTCTGCAGCCGTTACGACATCAGGGACTGTTGAAGTTCTCCGCTGCTGGGCCGAGGGAGGGAGCGTCCGTAACCAGACACACAAATCACCCTCACAGACACACAGACAGGGCTGGGGCTGGGGTGCTGGCTGGGGCTGGGCCTCAAGGGGCTGGCTGTGGCTGGGGCACTGACTGGGGCTGGGCCTCAAGGGGCTTGCTGTGGCTGTGGCGCTGACTGGGGCTGGGCCTCAAGGGGCTGGCTGTGGCTGTGGCTGGGCTGGGCAGAGGCTGTGAGTGGGGGGCTGGGGCAGAGGGAGGCTGGGATGGCGAGACACTTTCTACATGCTACCTTTTCTTGAGCTAGGCTTGAAATCAGCCATCAGGGGTTAAGAGCGTTCAGCCCGTAACCCAAAGGTTGCTGGTTTGAATCCCCGAGCTGACTAGGTGAAAATTCTGTCTGTGCACTTGAGCAAGGTACTTAACCCTAATTGCTCCTGTAAGTCATTGGATAAGAGTGTCTGCTAAATTACTAAAATGTTATGTAAATGACAGAGGAATCACTGTGCAATCCTATCCCATCTCTCTCTCCACCAACCGCTAGCACAGCGGTTAGGCCGCTCTGCTTTCTAGACATTTCCGCGGCGTTCGTTCTGCCTTTCCACATGAATATCCATGACGACAAGCACGAATGAGGAATTTGCTCATCTTTCCTTGAAACACTGACGGCACTGCAGCAGCCCTAAGTCAGTCTGCAGAGTGCGGAGGTTCTCCGGGCTGCAGCTAAATACTAAAAGATTTTCCCATGAGGCTCAGGACAGGTAGGCCCCAGGAAGTGGTGTTTTTCCTGTCCAAGGTCACAGTGAGATGGATCAGAGAGTGTCTGTGTGTTTTGTTCAATACAACTACTTTAACATGTATTATTTCTATGCTCCAGAGCATTAAGTTAGAAAGGTTCATTTATATATTACATTTTTTCTTTCCCTTGATCATTATATAGTTTTTCCACTAGGCCAAATTTAAAGTCAGTGGAAAATCAAGCTGATTTGGCTGATTTGGTGTAAAGTAATAGAACCTGGATAAGATTGAACCGCTAATAATTAAGCAGAATTTAGTTCAATAGGAAAGGAACTGGGTGGCAACCCCAGGCCAAACTCTGGCTCAGAAAAACTGATTCTCAACCACTGTTGTGTTTCAAAGAGTGGCGTCCAAACTTTTTGGGGCGTTTGGGGAGGGGTGGAACAGTGCCTACAGAAAGTGTACACCCCCCTTGAACTTTTCACATTTCACATCAGTGCGATTGAAATAGATTGAATTTCTTAAAAAATGTAATTGATCTACAAAATGTTCCAGAATGTCTAAATGAAAATACAATTATACAAATGTGTACAAATTAATAAAAACTAAATAACTAAAATATAGTCATTACATAAGTGTTCACCCCCTTTGTTTAGGCAAGCCTAAATGAGTTCAAGAGTACAATTTGGCTAACAAATCATGTATTAAACCCAGACACATCAAAGATGCAGTTGTCCTTCTGAACTGAGCTGCAGGACAGGAAGGAAACTGCTTAGGGATGTCACCATGAGGCCATTGGTGATTTTTAAACGGCTACAGAGTTCAAGGGCTGTGATGAGAGAACTGAGGATGGATCAACAACATTGTACTGACTCGACAATAATGACCTAAATGACAGAGTGAAAAGAAGAATACAAATATACAGAGTATTCCAAAACATGCATATGTATGCAACAAGGCACTAAAGTAATACTGGAAGAAGGAAAAAACATGGCAAAGGAATACACTTTTTGGCCTAAATGCAAAGCCTTACGTTTGGGACAACACATCACTGAGTAACTGCCTCCTTATGCTCAGTCATGGTGGTGGCTGCATCATGTTATGGGTATGCTTGATATCGGCAAAGACTGGGGAGTTTTTAAAGATGAAAGGATGGAGCTAAGCACGGGCAAAATCCTAGAGGAAACCCTGCTTCAGTCTGCTTTCATTCACCTTTCAGCAGGACAATGACCTACAACACAAAGCCAAATCTACACTGGAGTTGCTTACCAAGAAGACAGTGAATGTTCCTGAGTGGCCAAGTTACAGTTTTGACTTAAATCTGCTTCAAAATCTATATAATAATATAATAATATAATATGTAAATAATAATTATTAAAATCTATGGCAAGACTTGAAAACTGCCATCTAGCCATGATCCCCAACACCTTGACAGAGCTTGAATAATTTTTTTAAGGGGCAGATATTGCACAATACAGGTGTGCAAAGCTTTTATGAGACTTACCCAAGAAGACTTACAGCTGTACTCGCTGCCAAAGGTGTTTCTAACATGTATTGACTCAGGGGGTTGAATACTTATCTAATCAAAGTATATTCTTTATTTTATTTTATTAATCATAAAAATAATGTTATTTATTACCAACAGAGAATTAGGTCGCCAGAGAATGGTAATCCATGCTGCTGAACTAGCACGGGAACAATAGCCTGCTTTGTCTGGCAGCGGTGGACTCAGGACTGCTTTTAAATAGGTGGCTGTTAAGGGGGCTGTTTGACGCCATTGTCTCCCCCCATCGTTGAGTTTTGGAAGCCTGATTGGATTTCTGAAACTCTCCCTCTCTTACCTCTCTTATCCGTCGCCCCCTCCTGGGTATGTTCATACCAGGAATAATTTGTCGGAATTTGCTTGTTTCTCGCAGAAGCCACCTTGGAATGGTCTGCTTGGGGAAGTTAGTCAGTCTGTCAGTCATGCAGCAATAACTCTTGTTCTATAATACGGCCCCACCGTCTCCCCTCTAAGCCTCACCCCTATAACCCCCACTGTCTCCCCTCTCAGCCTCACCCCTATAACCCCCACTGTCTCCCCTCTCAGCCTCACCCCTACAACCCCCACTGTCTCCCCTCTTAGCCTCACCCCTACAACCCCCACCGTCTCCCCTCTCAGCCTCACCCCTACAACCCCCACCGTCTCCCCTCTCAGCCTCACCCCTACAACCCATATCGCCTCCCTCTCACCCCGGTTCCTCTCCCCCGGTCCCCTTCTCTCCCTCCATTTCTCCCTGTTTGTTTCCAGATGAGCAGCTAACGGCGAGATAGAGGCATTTCTTAGCATTAAGTAGTGTGACACTGGGGTTACGATCTGTTGAGGTGTGTGTGAGCACTGTAGACTAGAGCGAGGTTGGACGAGGGCCTTTTAGCTCATGTCTAAAACAGATACAGAACGTGTGGAGGAGATGGCTGCTCGGTCCCTGGCTGCTCAGCGGCGGCTGTTTTGTGAATGAACTGGCAAGTCCCTTTTTGCTCGGTCCCTGGCTGCTTGGTCCCTGGCTGCTTGGCGGCGGCTGTTTTGTGAATGAATTCCTGAAAGGCAATGCTATCAGAGCTCGGCAGATCAGCTCTCTGTATCAGAGGAGAAGAGAGAAAGACACTCACTGCGCCTTACCACAAAACACTTCCACTACACAACCACTTCCTCTCTCTCTCCCTGTTTCTCTCTCTCCCTTTTGTTTCTCTTGTCACTCACTCTCGCTCTCCCTTTCGTACACACTCCCTTTCTTGCTCTCTCTCTCTCCCCTTCTCACTCGCTTCCTGTCTTTTTTCAATTAGGCACTCTACCCATCTTTTATTGACCAATGTTGACATCTTTCAGAGAGAGAGAGAGAGAGAGAGAGAGAGAGAGAGAGAGAGAGAGAGAAGTTGGTACTCCAGCCATGTTGTTGTGCTGTTAGAGCTCTAAACTACAAAGGGAAGAGGGGGATGAGGAAGTATCCCAGCTAGCTACTGCAGATGAGGGCCGTTACATCATCTAATTCCCCAATAAGCCTTTGGCTTCATTTAATGAATTATCAAATTGAATTTAGAGAATTATACAAATCCCTGGATATCTGCACTCATTCAAAATGTATCATTCTATTTCAAGGTGTTGTTTGATAGTTGTTAAACATCAGAAGGAATTATTATTATAATTGGGTTTTACTGTACTTGGGGAGCGTACTGCAGAAACTGATGTCTAAATCACCTCTTATTATTTCATGGCTTCAAAGGAATCAGACCCATAGAAGTATAATCTCTTCTATTTCTGTGATCACATTGGTTGTGAATAAAACCCCATTCACAGACAGTTGGACTGTAAGTTGGCGTTCAAGTGAGAGATTCCCTAGCAACCGGTGATCCACATGATGCTGTGGTCCTGGTGAATGGCTCTTTCAGACGTGATCCATTACTTCTCCTTGAGCTGAGGAGCGGTCTCCAAAGCTGCTTGGCCCATGTTTACTTTGGAAGGAAAATCAGTTCCTCTGGGTAGGGCTGTGGCGGTCATGAAATGTTGTCATCTGGTTATTGTCATGCAAAAGACTGCCGTCTCACGGTAATTGACCGTTAATTAATATTAATTAGTCTAAGGCACTGCATCGCAGTGCTAGCTGTGCCATTAGAGATCCTGGTTCGAATCCAGGCTCTGTCGTAGCCGGCCGCGACCGGGAGACCCATGGGGCGGCGCACAATTGGCTGAGCATCGTCCAGGGTAGGGGAGGGAATGGCCGGCAGGGATGTAGCTCAGTTGGTAGAGCATGGCGTTTTCAACGCCAGGGTTGTGGGTTCGATTCCCACGGGGGGCCAGTATGAAAAAAAAAATGTATGCACTCTCTAACTGTACGTTGCTCTGGATAAGGGCGTCTGCTAAATGACTAAAATGTAAATGTAACACTTTTAGCATCTCCAGGCCTCCATGCATACAAGCCGCTGATGCGCGCCTTTGGAACATCTACGTTTAAAAAAGTAGAATAAATCAATGTAATATACACCATCACAATAAATCCCTTTTTTATTTTAGTCAGGTCTAAAGAAACATGATATGAAGAAAATGTATTTCAGAAGAACAGAATAGGAGTTGGCCTACTCTATGTTATCTGGCTATGCTCCATGCCATAGGCTGTAGGCTTGTTCATTTAGCAGTAAGTGAACAAGCCTACTTATAAGTCCCCTGACATTATTTGATATTATATGATTTTGTGTAAGAAGAATATCATTTAACTTAGCTGAATAAAATATTAATAATATTATTCCCATTCCAGAGCGAGTGCGCATATGAAGTGGCTATGTTGAGTGTAAAAGTGATCATTTGAAACAGGTCCTATATGCTAGATTGAGTTATTTAGCAACTTTAGTTGTGAATGATACAAACCTTAAAAATCTAAACATATATGGGCTGCACAATGCAACTATAGGCTATTGATGATTAGACAAAGTTGCAACAAAAAAAAAGCTTGATCATATATTCACCCATCAGACTATTCTCAATTTAATATTTTCTTTACTAATATGTAAAATATATTTTGATTTAGAATGGCCCATTTATCAAATGGTCAGGAACAGGGGCAGGGGAAAAAGACATGTCATCCATATGCACTCGAATAGCGAATGGAGGCCACTGGTTCGTTTTTTTTCTCACTCAGACCTCGTAGGCTACGCAGGTTATTTCACTCCACACATCACCCACTGTTTTGAGGAGCCTGCAGCCTCTCGCTGTGCAACAGGTGATATTCTGCCCAAACTCTGTATGCCATGGGCTCTCCAACCCTGTTCCTCCAGCTACCCAGTACTCTGTATGCCGTGGGCTCTCCAACCCTGTTCCTCCAGCTACCCAGTACTCTGTATGCCATGGGCTCTCCAACCCTGTTCCTCCAGCTACCCAGTACTCTGTATGCCATGGGCTCTCCAACCCTGTTCCTCCAGATACCCAGTACTCTGTATGCCATGGGGCTCTCCAACCCTGTTCCTCCAGCTACCCAGTACTCTGTATGCCATGGGCTCTCCAACCCTGTTCCTCCAGCTACCCAGTACTCTGTATGCCATGGGGCTCTCCAACCCTGTTCCTCCAGCTACCCAGTACTCTGTATGCCATGGGCTCTCCAACCCTGTTCCTCCAGCTACCCAGTACTCTGTATGCCATGGGCTCTCCAACCCTGTTCCTCCAGCTACCCAGTACTCTGTATGCCGTGGGCTCTCCAACCCTGTTCCTCCAGCTACCCAGTGCTCTGTATGCCATGGGGCTCTCCAACCCTGTTCCTCCAGCTACCCAGTACTCTGTATGCCATGGGCTCTCCAACCCTGTTCCTCCAGCTACCCAGTACTCTGTATGCCGTGGGCTCTCCAACCCTGTTCCTCCAGCTACCCAGTACTCTGTATGCCTTGGGGCTCTCCAACCCTGTTCCTCCAGCTACCCAGTACTCTGTATGCCATGGGCTCTCCAACCCTGTTCCTCCAGCTACCCAGTACTCTGTATGCCATGGGCTATCCAACCCTGTTCCTCCAGCTACCCAGTACTCTGTATGCCATGGGGCTCTCCAACCCTGTTCTTCCAGCTACCCAGTACTCTGTATGCCATGGGCTCTCCAACCCTGTTCCTCCAGCTACCCAGTACTCTGTATGCCGTGGGCTCTCCAACCCTGTTCCTCCAGCTACCCAGTACTCTGTATGCCATGGGCTCTCCAACCCTGTTCCTCCAGCTACCCAGTACTCTGTATGCCATGGGCTCTCCAACCCTGTTCCTCCAGCTACCCAGTACTCTGTATGCCATGGGGCTCTCCAACCCTGTTCCTCCAGCTACCCAGTACTCTGTATGCCATGGGCTCTCCAACCCTGTTCCTCCAGCTACCCAGTACTCTGTATGCCATGGGCTCTCCAACCCTGTTCCTCCAGCTACCCAGTACTCTGTATGCCATGGGCTCTCCAACCCTGTTCCTCCAGCTACCCAGTACTCTGTATGCCGTGGGCTATCCAACCCTGTTCCTCCAGCTACCCAGTACTCTGTATGCCATGGGGCTCTCCAACCCTGTTCCTCCAGCTACCCAGTACTCTGTATGCCATGGGCTCTCCAACCCTGTTCCTCCAGCTACCCAGTGCTCTGTATGCCATGGGGCTCTCCAACCCTGTTCCTCCAGCTACCCAGTACTCTGTATGCCATGGGCTCTCCAACCCTGTTCCTCCAGCTACCCAGTACTCTGTATGCCATGGGCTCTCCAACCCTGTTCCTCCAGCTACCCAGTACTCTGTATGCCATGGGCTCTCCAACCCTGTTCCTCCAGCTACCCAGTACTCTGTATGCCATGGGGCTCTCCAACCCTGTTCCTCCAGCTACCCAGTACTCTGTATGCCATGGGCTCTCCAACCCTGTTCCTCCAGCTACCCAGTACTCTGTATGCCATGGGCTCTCCAACCCTGTTCCTCCAGCTACCCAGTACTCTGTATGCCATGGGCTATCCAACCCTGTTCCTCCAGCTACCCAGTACTCTGTATGCCATGGGGCTCTCCAACCCTGTTCCTCCAGCTACCCAGTACTCTGTATGCCATGGGCTCTCCAACCCTGTTCCTGCAGCTACCCAGTACTCTGTATGCCATGGGCTCTCCAACCCTGTTCCTGCAGCTACCCAGTACTCTGTATGCCATGGGCTCTCCAACCCTGTTCCTGCAGCTACCCAGTACTCTGTATGCCATGGGCTATCCAACCCTGTTCCTCCAGCTACCCAGTACTCTGTATGCCATGGGCTCTCCAACCCTGTTCCTGCAGCTACCCAGTACTCTGTATGCCATGGGGCTCTCCAACCCTGTTCCTCCAGCTACCCAGTACTCTGTATGCCATGGGCTCTCCAACCCTGTTCCTCCAGCTACCCAGTACTCTGTATGCCATGGGCTCTCCAACCCTGTTCCTCCAGCTACCCAGTACTCTGTATGCCATGGGCTCTCCAACCCTGTTCCTCCAGCTACCCAGTACTCTGTATGCCATGGGCTCTCCAACCCTGTTCCTGCAGCTACCCAGTACTCTGTATGCCATGGGGCTCTCCAACCCTGTTCCTGCAGCTACCCAGTACTCTGTATGCCGTGGGCTCTCCAACCCTGTTCCTCCAGCTACCCAGTACTCTGTATGCCATGGGCTCTCCAACCCTGTTCCTCCAGCTACCCAGTACTCTGTATGCCATGGGGCTCTCCAACCCTGTTCCTGCAGCTACCCAGTGCTTGATTTGGGAAACCAAGTGAAATCTGTTCGGGAACGTCGATAGTAACATGTTTTTTCACAACGAAACAAATGTCATTATACTGTTGACTCTGCCCGCTGGAAAAAGGAATGAAGGAGAGAGGGAAGGGGATAGAAATGCACGGTGGTGAGATATTCTATAGCTAAAGGTAATGTCAGCCTATTAACTATGAAAATATATAAAAAAATGCCCTATTACTCGGCTATTCAAAATCAAATACAAAGTCACTGTAATTCTAGGCTTACTCTGAATTTGTTTAATTTTGGAGTATAGGCTAGACTAATTATGTACCAAAGACATCTTAAATAACAAATAATAATAAATATTATTTTTCTGCCATGTGTAATATTTAGTAGACTATGTATTGTATAATGGCACAATCATTTTAATTCAGTTTTATTTTTTTCGGGCTTGGGCTCATATACAGTGCCTTCGGAAAGTATTCAGACCCCTGGACTTTTTCCACATTTTGTTACGTTACAGCCTTATTCTAAAATGGATTCAATTGATTTTTTTTCTACTCATCAATCTACACACAGTACCCCATAATGACAAAGCAAAAAAACGTTTTTTTTTATAGATTTTTGCTAATTTATAACAAAACAAAAATGGAAATATCACATTTACATAAGTATTCAGACCCTTTACTCAGTACTTTGTTGAAGCACCTTTGGCATTGATTACAGCCTTGAGTCTTCTTGGGTATGACGCTACAAGCTTGGCACACCTGTATTTGGGGAGTTTCTCCCATTCTTCTCTGCAAATCGGCTCAAGCTCTGTCAGGTTGGATGGGGAGCGTCGCTGCACAGCTATTTTCAGGTCTCTCCAGAGATGTTCGATCGGGTTCAAGTCCAGGCTCTGGCTGGGCCACTCAAGGAAATTCAGAGATTTGTCCCGAAGCCACTCCTGTGTTGTCTTTGCTGTGTGCTTAGGGTCGTTGTCCTGTTGGAAGGTCAACCTTCGCCCCAGTCTGAGGTTCTGAGCGCTCTGGAGCAGGTTTTCATCAGGGATCTCTCTGTACTTTGCTCCGTTCATATTTCCCTTGATCCTGACTAGTCTCCCAGTCCCTGCTGCTGAAAAATATCCCCACAGCATGATGCTGCCACCACCATGCTGCACCGTAGGAATGGTGCCAGGTTTCCTTCAGACGTGACGCTTGGCATTCAGGCCAAAGAGTTCAATCTTGGTTTCATCAGACCAGAGAATCTTGTTTCTCATGGTCTGAGAGTCTTTAGGTGCCTTTTGGCTCCAAGCGGGATATCATGTGCTTTTTACTGAGGAGTGGCTTCTGTCTGGCCACTCTACCATAAAGGCCTGATTGGTGGAGTGCTGCAGAGATGGTTGTCCTTCTGGAAGGTTCTCCCATCTCCACAGAGGAACTCTAGAGCTATGTCAGAATGACCTTCGGGTTCTTGGTCACCTCCCTGACCAAGGCCCTTCTCCCCCAATTGCTCAGTTTGGCCGGGGGCCAGCTCTAGGAAGAGTCTTGGTAGTTGCAAACTTCTTCCATTTAAGAATGATGGAGGCCACTAGGTTCTTGGGGACCTTCAATGCTGCAGACATTTTTTGGTACCCTTCCCCAGATCTGTTCCTTCGGCACTATCCTGTCTCTGCAGTCTACGTACAATTCCTTCGACCTCATGGCTTGGTTTTTGCTCTGACATGCACTCTCAACTGTGGGACCTTGTATAGACAGATTTGTGCCTTTCCAAATAATGTTCAATCAATTGAATCTACCACAGGTGGACTCCATCAAGTCAATGGATCAATGGAAACAGGATGCACCTGAGCTCAATTTCATGTCTCATAGCAAAGGGTTTGAATACTTATGTAAATAAGGTATTTCTGTTTTGTAATTTTATAAATTGGCAAACATTTCTAAAAACCTGTTTTCACTTTGTCATTATGGGGTATTGTGTGTAGATTGCTGAGGACATTTATTTTTAAATCCATTTTAGAATAAGGCTGTAACATAACAAAATGTGGAAAAAGTCAAGGGGTCTGAATACTTTCCTAAGGCACTGTATAGGCCTATGCATAAGCTCTGTTTTGAATTAATCTTCACCTTAGAAAGCACTGTCCAGGCTTTGAAACAACATCCAACACGACCATGTTTTCCACTCAGTTTCAACCTGCTGTTGAACTTCTTTCTTCAAATTGATCGATCACAGTGTGATGAGTTTTAAAAAGCATGATACTGTTTTGATGAGTGTTTGAACACTCAAACACCTTTGGGATGAATTGGAACGCCGACTGCGAGCCAAGGCCTAATCGCCCAACACCAGTACCCGACCTCACTAATGCTCCTGTGGCTGAATGGAAGCAAGTCCCCGCAGCGATGTTCCAACATCTAGTGGAAAGCCTTCCCAGAAGAGTGGAGGCTGTTATAGCAGCAAAGGGGGGGACCAACTCCATATTAATGCCCATGATTTTGGAATGAGATGTTCGACGAGCAGGTGTCCACATACCTATTTAGATGTAGTGTAGTTCAACCTCTTTTCTCCTTTGTCCGCGCCTCTTGTAAAATACCTTCTTTTCAGAAGAGCATGAACGGGCCTACTCGTCCCAGTGCCAAATGCCTTCCGTCCTATTCCATTCCTGTCAGATAGGGCTGTCACAAACATCCAAGGCATTTTGATATAGAGGTGACAAGAGAAAGTGTTTCTGTTCTGGGGACGTTGTTCACCTGTTGGGTAATGAAGTGACGTGGGCCTGAAAGAACATTAAAGTTTGGGCATGTCTTGAGGAATATCTCAAACTTGACAGCACTGATTTTGGATCACCCAGACAAGTTATTTCATTCCTTTTCTTGGATTCAATTCCATTTCCTTATTAGCTAGCTTATTGTGACGGCGCCATGTGTAATGGGTGTGACAGTGTTCCGTAACGGGTGTGTGTGTGTGTTTCCCTCTCTGCAGGTTGAACTGTACTCCGTGCGCGGGGCTGTGTCCTAAGATGTGTGCGGGGGTGAAGACAGTAGACTCTGTGACAGCAGCCCAGGCTCTGAGAGGATGCACCGTGCTCAACGGCAGCCTGGTCATCAAGATCCGTGGAGGAAGTAAGTACAGTACACCCTCACTACCAACCACCCTCACTACCAACCACCCTCCCACTACCAAACAACCACCCTCATTACCAACCAACCACCCTCACTACCAACCACCCTCCCACTACCAACCAACCACCCACCCTCACTACCACCTACCCGCCCTCACTACCAACCACCACCCTCACTACCAACCAACCACCCTCACTACCAACCACCCTCACTACCAACCACCCACCCACCCTCACTACCAACCACCACCCTCACTACCAACCAACCACCCTCACTACCAACCACCCTCACTACCAACCACCCACCCACCCTCACTACCAACCAACCACCCACCCTCACTACCAACCAACCACTCTCACTACCAACCACCCTCCCCCACTACCAACCACGCTCACTACCACCCTCCATCACTACCAACCACCCTCACTACCACCCACCCTCACTACCAACCACCCTCACTACCAATCACCCTCACTACCAACCACCCTCACTACCACCCTCCCTCACTACCACCCTCCCTCACTACCAACCACCCTCACTACCACCCTCCCTCACTACCAACCACCCTCACTACCAACCACCCTCACTACCAACCACCCTCACTACCACCCTCCCTCACTACCACCCTCCCTCACTACCAACCACCCTCACTACCACCCTCCCTCACTACCAATCACCCTCACTACCAACCACCCTCACTACCACCCTCCCTCACTACCACCCTCCCTCACTACCACCCTCCCTCACTACCAACCACCCACCCACCCTCATTACCAACCAACTACCCACCCTCACTACCAACCACCCACCCTCACTACCAACCAACCACCCTCACTACCAACCACCCTCACTACCAACCACCCTCACTACCACCCTCCCTCACTACCAACCACCCTCACTACCACCCTCCCTCACTACCAACCATCCTCACTTCCAACCAACAAACCACCCTCACTACCAACCACCCTCACTACCAACCACCCTCACTACCAACCACCCCACTACCAACCACCCCACTACCAACCACCCTCACTACCAACCACCCCACTACCAACCACCCTCACTACCAACCACCCCACTACCAACCACCCTCACTACCAACCACCTCACTACCAACCACCCTCACTACCAACCACCCTTACTACCAACCAACAAACCACCCTCACTACCAACCACCCTCTCTACCAACCACCCTCTCTACCAACCACCCCACTACCAACCACCCCACTACCAACCACCCCACTATCAACCACCCCACTACCAACCACCCTCACTACCAACCACCCCACTACCAACCACCCTCACTACCAACCACCCCACTACCAACCACCCCACTACCAACCACCCCACTACCAACCACCCCACTACCAACCACCCTCACTACCAACCACCCTCACTACCAACCACCCTCACTACCAACCACCCCACTACCAACCACCCTCACTACCAACCACCCTCACTACCAACCACCCCACTACCCAATATATAATTTGGTCACTTAACAGACTCTCTTATTGATATTTCCAGGTGTTCAAAATGCTTCATATTGAAAGGAATTGAAACTCACCTCATCCACTACCTGAACTGACTGTTTCCTCTCGCTACATCAGTCAATATAGCAGCAGAGGTTGACTGATTGACTGACTTACTGTTTCCTCTCATAGCAGCAGAGGTTAACTGACTGACTGTTTCCTCTCATAGCAGCAGAGGTTAACTGACTGACTGTTTCCTCTCATAGCAGCAGAGGTTAACTGACTGACTGTTTCCTCTCATAGCAGCAGAGGTTAACTAACTGACTGACTTACTGTTTCCTCTCATAGCAGCAGAGGTTAACTGACTGACTTGACTGACTGTTTCCTCTCATAGCAGCAGAGGTTAACTGACTGACTGTTTCCTCTCATAGCAGCAGAGGTTAACTGACTGACTTGACTGACTGTTTCCTCTCATAGCAGCAGAGGTTAACTGACTGACTTGACTGACTGTTTCCTCTCATAGCAGCAGAGGTTAACTAACTGACTGACTTACTGTTTCCTCTCATAGCAGCAGAGGTTAACTAACTGACTGACTGACTGTTTCCTCTCATAGCAGCAGAGGTTAACTGACTGACTGACCGACTGTTTCCTCTCATAGCAGCAGAGGTTAACTGACTGACTGACTGACTGTTTCCTCTCATAGCAGCAGAGGTTAACTGACTGACTGACCGACTGTTTCCTCTCATAGCAGCAGAGGTTAACTGACTGACTGTTTCCTCTCATAGCAGCAGAGGTTAACTGACTGACTGTTTCCTCTCATAGCAGCAGAGGTTAACCCATTACAGTCTAATCCCTGTCTAAACCGGGGGAGATGTATACAGAGCATTCGGAAAGTATTCAGACCCTTGACTTTTTCCACATTTTGGTACATTACAGCCTTATTCTAGAATGGATTAAATTATTTTTCCCCCCTCATCAATCTACACACAATACCCCATAATGACAAAGCGAAAAAAAATTAGCATTAAAAAATACCCTTTGCTATGGGACATGAAATTGAGCCCAGGAGCATCCTGTTTCCATCGATCATCCTTGAGATGTTTCTACAACTTGATTGTAGTCCACCTGTGGTAAATTCAATTGATTGGACATGATTTGGAAAGGCAGAAATCTGTCTATATAAGGTCCCACAGTTGACAGTGCATGTCAGAGCAAAAACCAAGCCATGAGGTCGAAGGAATTGTCCGTAGAGCGCAGAGACAGGATTATGTCGAGGCACAGATCTGAGGAAAGGTACCAAAACATTTCTGCAGCAGGTCCCCAAGAACATAGTGGCCATCATTCTTAAATGTAAAAAGTTTGGAACCACCAAGACTCTTACTAGAGCTGGCCGCCTGGCCAAACTGGGCAATTGGGGGAGAAGGGCCTTGGTCAGGGAGGTGACAAGAACCCGATGGTCACTCTGACAGAGCTCCAGAGTTCCTCTGTGGAGATGGGAGAACCTTCCAGAAGGACAACCATCTCTGCAGCACTCCACCAATCAGGCCTTTATGGTAGAGTGGCCAAACGGAAGCCACTCCTCAGTAAAAGGCACATGACAGCCCGCTTGGAGTACAAAAGTATTCAGACCCTTTACTCAGTACTTTGTTGAAGCACCTTTGGCAGCAATTACAGCCTAGAGTCTTCTTGGGTATGACGCTACAAGCTTGGCACACCTGTATTGGGGAGTTTCTCCCATTCTCCTCTGCAGATCCTCTCAAGCTTTGTCAGGTTGGATGGGGAGCGTCGCTGCACAGCTATTTTCAGGTCTCTCCAGAGATGTTCGATCGGGTTCAAGTCCGGGCACTTGTCACAAAGCCACACCTGGCTGTGTGCTAAGGGTCATTGTCCTGTTGGAAGGTGAACCTTCGCCACAGTCTGAGGTCCTGAGCGCTCTGGAGCAGGTTTTCATCAAAGTTAAGGGGTCTGAATACTTTCCGAAGGCACTGTATACTTCCATTCATTTTTGCAACTGACATGTACGTGTTTGTGAGAGTCTCACCTTTCCACAGAGGGGTATGTTACTGTGTAGCCCAAACCGTTTGGACGCTACAGACAGAAGTTGGCAGATCGTCTGTATCGACTTCAGACGAGTCCCAAGTCGCTTGTGGTGGTCGTAGAGCAAAACGGAGACCACCATGGTGTTCGTGAGAGTGTCATCTTTCATAACAAACACCGCTCTAGCTCTGTCACCTTTCACCGCAGATGCGGAAGTGTGACATCAGCTGAAGCGAGGGATTGAGACGCATCCAACGCAAAACAGATACCTCTAGCTTAAACTGACAGATTTTTATGGAGATATTTTTATTATGCTAATTATATTTCAGCGGGGGCGCGGACATCGACTCTAGGGGGTTAAGTAACTAACTGACTGTTTCCTCTCATAGCAGCAGAGGTTTAACTGATTGACTGACTGTCTGTTTCCTGTCTCTACATCAGACAACATAGCAGCAGAGCTAGAGGCTAACCTGGGTCAACTAGAGGAGATAACAGGCAACCTGACCATCAAGAGAGCCTACGCCCTCGTCTCTCTCTCCTTCCTCCGCAAGCTACGCGTCATCCGGGGAGAGACGCTGACCCAAGACGGGTAGGTCTCGGGTAGTAGTGTACTATATAGGGAAAAGGGTACCATATCAGATTTGGGTTTGAAACGTTGTCCGAATTAACATTGTACTTCGGAGCATAGACCAGTGTGCAGATTTATATGAATGTTTTGTGTCTACTGCTTTAGGGCTGACTCATTTGTTCATTTTCTCAAACTCTCTCTCTATCAGGAACTACTCGTTCTACGCCTTGGACAACCAGAACCTGCGTCAGCTGTGGGACTGGAACAAACATAACCTGACTATCCTCCAGGGGCGCATGTTCTTCCTTCACAACTCCAAGCTGTGCATGTCTGAGATCCGCAAGATGGAGGAGGTGACAGGCACTAAGGAGAGAGAAATCAAGAATGAAATCGGCAGGACCAATGGAGACCAGGCCTCCTGTAAGACCAGCCAACGTGGAACTTTAGACAAAAATGTCTCGATTCGGTCTTGTGTAGCAAAATTTGAAATTGTGTTTTTTTTACTTTGGATAAAAGTAGAGACTCAGTGCTAGAAAACGGTATATCATACACTACAGCTTTGAAAGCTGATAAACTTGTTACCTCACTTTTGAGAAAATGGCCCTTGAATGTTTTGGTACCTACTGGAGAGCTCTTCTTTGTCTCCACCCATTCAGCATCGTTCACACCCTCTTAAGCTTTAGCCCCACCCATCTCTTTAAGGATTCACATGTGAGGCCATGTACTAAACAACCAAAGATATCAAGACTAAAGGCTGGTTTATACTACGGGTGTGTTTGTAAATTTAACCTGGAGTGCCAGAGTGTGCTCTGGGCGTTCGTAAACTCAGAGCGTTGTCAAATTGTCCGTTCGTAAATTCAGAGTGTTTTGCTCTCAGAGCGTTCAAAGTGCACACTGGACGCTCTGACCGAGGAGTAGGGTTGATCCGAGCGTTCTGACCCTAAAAACAGCAGTCAAGCATCCAAGCTAACGTTGGCTAGCTTGCTAGCTACTTCCAGACACAAATGAGAGAACAGCTCACTCTGACCGTTTTACTCGCCCTAGCAGAGCTGATTTGGCAGTTTTTATATTATCCAGAGCGTTGGTGACTGCAACTGTGCTGCTTGCAACAATTTTATTACGCTTTTTTGCCAATGTTTACTGACACCAGCCATATTCAACGGGTGTTGAGTGTTTGTAAATTCGTCAGTTATTCTGCGCTCTGGCACACTGAGACGAGAGTGCTCTGAAATCGGAGTAGAATTTACCAGCTACATCTATCGACAGTTGTTGCAGTGACATCATAAACATTCTATTGAAATAGTTACTTGCATAGTGGAGTCTTTTGTTTAGACATGTAGCTAGCTAAACAATGAACCATATTCCCAACTCGTAACATTACCACCCTGCATGAATCTGCAGGTAGCTAACCAACCAGGTTCAATGTTAGCTAGCTAACATTAGGCTATAACTAGCAATGCAAATGGCTCTGAGATACGAATAATATTACTACACAGATCATACACGTAATGTTAGCAAGCTAGCCAGCCAGCTAACGTTAGCTAGCTAGCTAACAGTACACTTTAACTTGAAATGAAAACGACTTTCTAACAAAATTAGAAATGTGTAATATCTGAAAATGTAGCTAGCTAGACTATCTTACCCGGATACATGGATGGACGCTTCTCCCTCTCTGTCACGGATGCCATGATTGCCCTTAGTTTGAAGATGTAATCCGGAGACTGGTATTTTATACAACAGCCTTCTGTGTGTTCTCTTTTTGACCTCATCTGCATATTTGCAATCAAACGCCAGAAACTCGGTCCTCCAGAAAGTGGAGAGCAACACTTATGCAGTTCTACTACGTGATATCTTTCAAAAAAGTTGCGTTAGAAAGGATTACCGACACATACTGACCAGCTCACGTTATAGACAGAAGCGTGCTACATGGCAGACCAATCCGAACTCATCTCTCGGCATGTACAGCCCACTCATTAGCTCAGCCAATCATGGCTAGCGGGAAGGTTTCTGTCTTTTTCCGTGGCTAAACCAACTAGGCTCGTAATTTAACAATTGTATTAATATTTACAGATGGCATACAAGTTTGTTATTAGGTCACATGAAAGTTCACGTTCCAGAATTTACTTTAAAATGGCGCTCCTGTGAAGTAGTGACGCACGACATATGCCTAATTTCCTGAAACGAGTGACATATAGTCGTCATGTAGCAGACACTTTTACCCAAAGTGACTTACCGTTAACATTTACTATCAAGTATTTAATGGTCCTTTATGGCTCAGTTGAGCATGGTGCTTGCAACGCCAGGATTGTGGGTTAAGAGTCCCGCTTGGGCCACCCATACAAAAATGGATGCACGCATGCATGACTGTAAGTTGCTTTGGATAAATGTGGTCAGTAGGTCAGTCGTCCACTCTGTATTTACGTTGTAGCACTGAGCTGTTTTAGTTACCTCTTCTACAATATTGCTATTCTCTCACCTCCCTGATTCGCCCTGATCACTCCTCTCCTTTAGCTCTGTCTGTCTCTGTTTCTTGGTCCCCAGGTGAGACCCAGATCCTGAATTTCACCACGGTGCGCACACAGTCGGACAAGATCCTCATCAAGTGGGAACCCTTCTGGCCATCAGACTTTAGAGACCTGCTGGGCTTCATGGTCCTCTACAAAGAGGCGTAAGTAGGAAACAATACATGAGTAAATTAGTAACCTTGTCCCATAGGGCAGGAGCCGATCTCCTGTTTCTGTAGCCAGAGGCAGCTTAGTGACCTTGTCCCACAACAAGTCAGTTCGTCAAATTTCTACCCTGCTAGAGCTGCCCTGGTCAACTGTAAGTGTTGTTATTGTGAAGTGGAAACATCTAGGGGCAACAACGGCTTAACCGCGAAGGGGTAGGTTATACAAGCTCACAGAACGGGACCGCCGAGTGCTGAAGCGCGTAGCGCGTAAAAATCATCTGTCCTCGGTTGCAACACTCACTACCGAGTTCCAAACTGCCTCTGGAAGCAACGTCAGCACAATAATTGTTAGACCGGAGCTTCATGAAATGGGTTTCCAAGCCAAGCCAAGCGTCGGCTGGAGTGAAGCAAAGCTCACCGCCATTGGATTCTGGAGCAGTGGAAACGCGTTCTCTGGAGTGATGAATCACGCTTCACCAAATCTGGGTTTGCTGGATGCCAGAAAAATGCTACCTGCTTGAATGCATAGTGCCAACTGTAAAGTTTGGCGGGAAGGAATAATGGTCTGGGGCTGTTTTTCATGGTTTGGGCTAGGCCCCTTAGTTCCAGTGAAGGAAAATCTTAATGCTACAGCATACAATGACATTGTAGACGATTCTGTGCTTCCGTCTTTGTGGCAACAGTTTGGGGAAGGCCTTTTCCTGTTTCAGCATGACAATGCCCCTGTGCACAAAGCGAGGACCATACAGAAATGGTTTGTCGAGATCGGTGTGAAAGAACTTGACTGGCATGCACAGAGCCCTGACCTCAACCCCATCGAACACCTTTGGGATGAATTGGAACGCCGACTGCGAGCCAGGCCTAATCGCCCAACATCAGTGCCTGACCTCACTAATGCTCTTGTGGCTGAATGGAAGCAAATCCCCGCAGCAATGTTCCAACATCTAGTGGAAAGCCTTCCCAGAAGAGTGGAGGATGTTAAAGCAGCAAAGGGGGCACCAACTCATGAAACATGGGACCAACACATTACATGTTGTTTATATTTTTGTCCAATGTAAGTACAAATAATTTGCAAATTGACCGCAAGAAGCTCAAACAGATATGTTTGACTAAAACATAATCAGTTTAAACCTTGCTTACATTTGTATACGATCACGTCTCTCTATTATGTGTAGAGAATATTTGAGAACATATTTCTTAAATTAAAATCACTTGGAGCTGATTTCCTGGTGTTTCACCGTCTTTTAGGTCCAACAAAGAAAATAAAACATTTTTTTTTTGTTGCTCAGAAAGCTTGGGGGGCCAAAAGCTTGGGGGGCCAAAAGCTTGGGGGGCCAAACCCTGCTGTAAGGGGTCGAAAGTGTTGAATAGTAAAGGTGTGTAGTTAAATAGGAGGAGCCTTGACTAGAATACAGTGTGAAGTGGGTGAAACAGTATGTAAACATTATTAAAGTGACCAGTGTTCAATGACTATGTACGTAGGGCAGCAGTCTCTAAGGCTATGTACATAGGGCAGCAGTCTCTAAGGTGCAGATTAATAGTAGCGGGTGGTAGCCGGCTAGTAACAGAAACAGTCACGTCTCTAGTATTAGTATGTTAGTGTCTCTCTCTCCTCTCCATCCCCAGGCCTTATAAGAACGTGACAGAGTTTGATGGCCAGGACGCGTGCGGCTCAAACAGCTGGGTGATAGCTGACGTAGACCCTCCACCACGGGCCACGGAGGGGAAGGAGCAGGTGGAGCCTGGCTTCCTCATCCATCCTATGAAGCCCTGGACACAGTACGCCATCATGGTCAAGACCCAGCTCTCCGCCTCAGACGAACACCAGGCCCACGGGGCCAAGAGCAAGATCATCTACGTCCGCACCAACGCCACCAGTGAGTCTCAAACATAGTCCTCCGTCCTTACAACATTCTACTACTGAGTCTCAAACATAGTCCTCCGTCCTTACAACATTCTACTACTGAGTCTCAAACATAGTCCTCCGTCCTTACAACATTCTACTACTGAGTCTCAAACATAGTCCTCCGGCCTTACAACATTCTACTACTGAGTCACGAACATAGTCCTCCGTCCTTACAACATTCTACTACTGAGTCTCAAACATAGTCCTCCGTCCTTACAACATTCTACTACTGAGTCACAAACATAGTCCTCCGTCCTTACAACATTCTACTACTGAGTCACAAACATAGTCCTCCGTCCTTACAACATTCTACTACTGAGTCACAAACATAGTCCTCCGTCCTTACAACATTCTACTACTGAGTCACAAACATAGTCCTCCGTCCTTACAACATTCTACTACTGAGTCTCAAACATAGTCCTCCGTCCTTACAACATTCTACTACTGAGTCACAAACATAGTCCTCCGTACTTACAACATTCTACTACTGAGTCTCAAACATAGTCCTCCGTCCTTACAACATTCTACTACTGAGTCTCAAACATAGTCCTCCGTCCTTACAACATTCTACTACTGAGTCACAAACATAGTCCTCCGTCCTTACAACATTCTACTAGGGAGTCACGAACATAGTCCTCCGTCCTTACAACATTCTACTAGGGAGTCACAAACATAGTCCTCCGTCCTTACAACATTCTACTAGGGAGTCACGAACATAGTCCTCCGTCCTTACAACATTCTACTAGGGAGTCACGAACATAGTCCTCCGTCCTTACAACATTCTACTAGGGAGTCACGAACATAGTCCTCCGTCCTTACAACATTCTACTAGGGAGTCACGAACATAGTCCTCCGTCCTTACAACATTCTACTACTGAGTCACGAACATAGTCCTCCGTCCTTACAACATTCTACTACTGAGTCTCAAACATAGTCCTCCGTCCTTACAACATTCTACTACTGAGTCACAAACATAGTCCTCTGTCCTTACAACATTCTACTACTGAGTCTCAAACATAGTCCTCCGTCCTTACAACATTCTACTAGGGAGTCACAAACATAGTCCTCCGTCCTTACAACATTCTACTACTGAGTCACGAACATAGTCCTCCGTCCTTACAACATTCTACTAGGGAGTCACAAACATAGTCCTCCGTCCTTACAACATTCTACTAGGGAGTCACGAACATAGTCCTCCGTCCTTACAACATTCTACTAGGGAGTCACGAACATAGTCCTCCGTCCTTACAACATTCTACTAGGGAGTCACGAACATAGTCCTCCGTCCTTACAACATTCTACTAGGGAGTCACGAACATAGTCCTCCGTCCTTACAACATTCTACTAGGGAGTCACGAACATAGTCCTCCGTCCTTACAACATTCTACTAGGGAGTCACGAACATAGTCCTCCGTCCTTACAACATTCTACTAGGGAGTCACGAACATAGTCCTCCGTCCTTACAACATTCTACTACTGAGTCACGAACATAGTCCTCCGTCCTTACAACATTCTACTAGGGAGTCACAAACATAGTCCTCCGTCCTTACAACATTCTACTAGGGAGTCACGAACATAGTCCTCCGTCCTTACAACATTCTACTAGGGAGTCACGAACATAGTCCTCCGTCCTTACAACATTCTACTAGGGAGTCACGAACATAGTCCTCCGTCCTTACAACATTCTACTACTGAGTCTCAAACATAGTCCTCCGTCCTTACAACATTCTACTAGGGAGTCACGAACATAGTCCTCCGTCCTTACAACATTCTGCTAGGGAGTCACGAACATAGTCCTCCGTCCTTACAACATTCTACTAGGGAGTCACGAACATAGTCCTCCGTCCTTACAACATTCTACTAGGGAGTCACGAACATAGTCCTCCGTCCTTAGAACATTCTACTAGGGAGTCACGAACATAGTCCTCCGTCCTTACAACATTCTACTAGGGAGTCACGAACATAGTCCTCCGTCCTTACAACATTCTACTACTGAGTCTCAAACATAGTCCTCCGTCCTTAGAACATTCTACTAGGGAGTCACGAACATAGTCCTCCGTCCTTACAACATTCTACTAGGGAGTCACGAACATAGTCCTCCGTCCTTACAACATTCTACTAGGGAGTCACGAACATAGTCCTCCGTCCTTAGAACATTCTACTAGGGAGTCACGAACATAGTCCTCCGTCCTTACAACATTCTACTAGGGAGTCACGAACATAGTCCTCCGTCCTTACAACATTCTACTACTGAGTCTCAAACATAGTCCTCCGTCCTTACAACATTCTACTAGGGAGTCACAAACATAGTCCTCCGTCCTTACAACATTCTACTACTGAGTCACGAACATAGTCCTCCGTCCTTACAACATTCTAATAGGGAGTCACAAACATAGTCCTCCGTCCTTACAACATTCTACTAGGGAGTCACGAACATAGTCCTCCGTCCTTACAACATTCTACTAGGGAGTCACGAACATAGTCCTCCGTCCTTACAACATTCTACTAGGGAGTCACGAACATAGTCCTCCGTCCTTACAACATTCTACTAGGGAGTCACGAACATAGTCCTCCGTCCTTACAACATTCTACTACTGAGTCACGAACATAGTCCTCCGTCCTTACAACATTCTACTAGGGAGTCACGAACATAGTCCTAAAAAATAATAAATGCATAGCCACTGGTGATGCCATAGAGTTTTCCAGCCCATATCACCTTGAATAGCAGCATTTGACATGTATTTACCCACACCAAGGTCAAATCTGCAGCACGGTTAAAAACGGCATTAACACCAGTATAATTTGTATCCCCATACTGCTCCAGCATAAATAATACTAGGTAGCACCAATGAATCAAACAGTTAAGCGAAACATTTAAAAGGTAGGCCACCCATGACTTTACTCTTTACAATGATGGCACTAAGGGCACGATTTACATGGTTAGCTCTATGGTTAGCAGACACAGCGTAATCCTAGATAACAGACTATAGAAACTGGCTGTTATCCACCAATAGGTCCCCTCCAGCCCCTAGTCTGACAACAAACCCTGCTCTAACTCCTAACGATGTTGTTGTTGTTTCAGAGCCGTCAGTGCCGCTGGACCCCATCTCCTCGTCCAACTCGTCCTCTCAGATCATCCTGAAGTGGAAGCCCCCCACGGACCCCAACGGGAACATCACTCACTACCTGGTGTACTGTCAGCAGCAGCCGGAGGACAGCGACCTCTACAAGTTTGACTACTGTCAGAAAGGTGAGACAACAGAGGATTGTCATTATTCACATGATTATTTCATATTACAGTTAAGAAAAGATCAATCAATCATGTCAGATGATCTGATGGTCTTGTCTGATGATCTGTTGACCATTGAGAAAGGGGTTTTTAGGGTCATCCCCTATTTTGGTGCAGATGTGACCGTTGGGACCATTGGGATTCAGTTGGGATGTGACAGTTGGGACCATTGGGATTCAGTTGGGATGTGACAGTTGGGACCATTGGGATTCAGTTGGGATGTGACAGTTGGGACCATTGGGATTCAGTTGGGATGTGACAGTTGGGACCATTGGGATTCAGTTGGGATGTGACAGTTGGGACCATTGGGATTCAGTTGGGATGTGACAGTTGGGATTCTAACTGTCTGTCTGTAGGAATGAAGCTGCCGTCGCGGGCGCCCACCCACCTGGACACTGAAGAGGAGCATAAATGGAACCAAACAGACGAGCCTGGGCCAGGGCCAGGAAGCCGCTGCTGCTCCTGCCCCAAAACAGAGACCCAGCTCAAGAAGGAGGCTGATGAGTCTGAGTACCGCAAGACCTTCGAGAACTACATCCACAACGAAGTGTTTGAACCCAGGTATGATTATAGCAGAGTTACCTCCATAATGAAGTGCTTGAAACCAGGTATGATTATAGCAGAGTTACACTACATGATCAAAAGTATGTGGACACCAGCTCGTAAAACATCTCATTCCAAAATCATGGGCATTAATATGGAGTTGGTCTCCCCCTTTGCTGCTATAACAGCCTCCATTCTTCTGGGAAGGCTTTCCAATACATGTTGCTGCGGGGGCTTGCTTCCATTCAGCCACAAGAACATTAGTGAGGTCGGGCAATGATGCTGGGAAAATAGGCCTGGCTCACAGTCAGCGTTCCAATTCATCCCCTGTGCAGGCCTGTCAAGTTCTTCCACATCGATCTCGACAAACCATTTCTGTATGAACCTTACTTTGTGCATGGGGACATTGTCATGCTGAAACAGGAAAGGGCCTTACCCAAACTGTTGTCACAAAGTTGGAAGCACAGAATCGTCTAGATTGTAATTGGATGCTGTAGCGTTAAGATTTCCCTTCATTGGGACTAAGTGGCCTAGCCCGAACCATGAAAAACAGCCCCAGACCATTATTCCTCCTCCACCAAACTTTAGAGTTGGCAGTATGCATTGGGGCAGGTAGCATTCTCCTGGCGTCCGCCAAATCCAGATTCTTCCTTCGGACTGCCAGATGGTGAAGTGTGATTCATCACTCCAGAGAACGCATTTCCACTGCTCCAGAGTCCAATGGCGGCAAGCTTTACACCAATCCAGCCGACGCTTGGCATTGCGCATGGTGATCTTAGGCTTGTGTGCGGCTGCTCAACCAAGGAAACCCATTTCATGAAGCTCCCAACGAACAGTTATTGTGCTGACGTTGCTTCCAGAGGAAGTTTGGAACTCTGTAGTGAGTGTTGCAACCGAGGACAGATGATTTTTATGTCCTACACGCTTTGATCTTGTGTGGCCTACCACTTCGCAGCTGAGCCATTGTTGCTCCTAGACGTTTTCACTTCAAAAGAAAAGCACTTACAGTTGACCAGGGCAGCTATAGCAGGGCAGAAATTTTACAAACTGACTTGTTGGAAAGGTGGCATCCTATGACGGTGCCACATTGAAAGTCACTGAGCTCTTCAATAAGGCCATTCTACTGCCAATGTTTGTCTATGGAGATTGCATGGCTGTGTGCTCGATTTTATACACCTGTCAGCAACGGGTGTGGCTGAAATAGCCAAATCCACTAATTTGAAGGGGTGTCCACATACTTTTGTATATAGAGTGTACCTCCATACCAAAGTGTTTGAACCCAGGTGTGATTATAGCAGAGTTACATTCACAAAGTGTTTGAGATCATATGAGAACAGTAGTACCGTCACAGTTAGGTGTTGAGATCAGGTATGAGAACAGTAGTACCGTCACAGTCATGTGTTGAGATCAGGTATGAGAACAGTAGTACCGTCACAGTCAGGTGTTGAGATCAGGTATGAGAACAGTAGTACCGTCACAGTCAGGTGTTGAGATCAGGTATGAGAACAGTAGTACCGTCACAGTCATGTGTTGAGATCAGGTATGAGAACAGTAGTACCGTCACAGTTAGGTGTTGAGATCAGGTATGAGAACAGTAGTACCGTCACAGTTAGGTGTTGAGATCAGGTATGAGAACAGTAGTACCGTCACAGTTTGGTGTTGAGATCAGGTATGAGAACAGTAGTACCGTCACAGTCAGGTGTTGAGATCAGGTATGAGAACAGTAGTACCGTCACAGTTAGGTGTTGAGATCAGGTATGAGAACAGTAGTACCATCACAGTCAGGTGTTGAGATCAGGTATGAGAACAGTAGTACCGTCACAGTCAGGTGTTGAGATCAGGTATGAGAACAGTAGTACCATCACAGTCAGGTGTTGAGATCAGGTATGAGAACAGTAGTACCGTCACAGTTAGGTGTTGAGATCAGGTATGAGAACAGTAGTACCGTCACAGTTAGGTGTTGAGATCAGGTATGAGAACAGTAGTACTGTCACAGTCAGGTGTTGAGATCAGGTATGAGAACAGTAGTACTGTCAGTTTGGTGTTGAGATCAGGTATGAGAACAGTAGTACCGTCA
>NC_139993.1:62397402-62438287 GCF_964263955.1 Coregonus lavaretus | reverse complement strand
AACTCTTTTTTCCTTTCTCTGTGTCTCCTCTCCCAGTGCGTCTGAGCCAGAAGGACGGCCAGATCGTGGCGGATCTGACAGAGAAGCTGCAGCTGTTTTCAGACATGGGAGAGTCTGGTCCTGGGGATACGGCCTGCCGCTCCCACCTGCTGCTGCGAGGTGACGCCTCAGACCTCCACCAGGGGGAGACACTGCTCAAGGGGGCCATCACCGATGGTACAACACACACACACACACACACACACACACACAAACACCCAAACACCCACACACACCAGAGTATGTGAGCGGAGATGAGCGGTCGGATATCCCGCTCATGGAGTGGTGCTTGCACCCCAGAGTATTTTAATAAACAACATGAAAAGGTGACTGTAAGAAGCGCTCATCATTTCAAATAGGCTACATGTCGTATTAAACAGCATATAAACACTCTAAATATGTCAGGAGACAGACAGGGAGCCTAAGAAGGAATGAAAAATAATTATTTAGGCTATATTATTTCAATTATTTCAAGGCTATAGCCTACAAACAAATCAATTGTGGAGCATTTGCGAGAGCGACACACTAGACTGGCAGGGACATTAAGCACTCAGCATTTAAACAACATTTTGTTTTATTAAATCATTATAGTCTGTAAATTGCACATATAGGCTCTGACTCACTTAGAATTAATTACAAATTAAACAAAAAATGCCTTATTAGGCTCCATCTACAGTGCCTTTTGAATTCATTTTTAAGAAATACGAGTTTGGATAGAGTCTATGGCTTCAGGCTCATCGATGGTGCCTGGAGATCAGGCCATCAGTGGAGAATACCACTGCAGAGTCACTGGGGTTGCTAAAAACCCATCACCTTGATTTTACACCTGTCTGCTTCTTTTTGAAAACAGTAGCTAAAGCAAGAGGTTATGGCAGCACACAAGTAGACTACAAATGCATGCTGGGCCGGGCACGCCCTGAGCTGGTGGTGCCAAATTGCAGCGGGTGAGAAGGTTGACGCTACAGCTTTGGGGAAACTTGCTCAGTGCTCCAGTCAAATTGAGCACGCTTCACTCCACTCATATACTCTTGACACACACGCACACTTACACACACACACACACACACACACACACACACACACACACACACACACACACACACGCACACTTACACACACACGCACACACACACACACACACACACACACACACACACACACACACACTTACACACACACACACACACACACACACACACACACTTACACACTCTTATACACACACACTTACACACACACACACTAATTCACACACACACTCTTATACACGCACACTTACACACACACACACACACACACACACACACTTACACACACGTATATACACACACACACACACACACAAGGTACAACACACACACACAAGGTACAACACAGGAAACACACAACACAGTACAGTCCAGAATATACAGACAGCACTTCACTGAAGGTAAAATACAATGGCTGCTGTTATAGTGTATACGGTTCTGGCTCTAGCTGAGAACAACATAACATATGATTAAACTTATTCACAAATCATTGAAATCAAATCACGCTTTATTTACAGTGAATTCTGAAAGTTTTCAGACCCCTTGACTTTTTCCACATTTTGTTACGTTACAGCCTTATTCTAAAATTGATTAAATAAATAGAAATCTTCATCAATCTACACACAAAACCCCATAATGACAAAGAGAAAACAGGCTTTTAGAAATGTTTGCAAATGTATTACAAATAAACAGATACCTTATTTACATAAATATTCAGACTCTTTGCTATGAGACTCAAAATTTAGCCCAGGTGGATCCTGTTTCCATTGGTCATCCTTGAGATGTTTCTACAACTTGATTATTGGAGTCCACCTGTGGTAAGTTCAATTGATTGGACATGATTTGGAAAGGCACACACCTGTCTATATAAGGTCCCTCAGTTGACAGTGCATGTCAGAGCAAAAACCAAGCCATGAGGTCGAAGGAATTGTCTGTAGAGCTCCGAGACAGGATTGTGTCGACGCACAGATCTGGGGAAGGGTACCTAAACATTTATTCAGCATTGAAGGTCCCCAAGAACACAGTGGCCTCCATCATTCTTAAATGGAAGAAGTTTAGAACCACCAAGACTCTTCCTAGAGCTGGCCGCCCGGCCAAAGTGAGCTATCGGGGGAGAAGGTCCTTGGTCAGGGAGGTGACCAAGAACCCGATAGTCACTCTGACAGAGCTCTAGAGTTCCTCTGTGGAGATGGGAGAACCTTCCAGAAGGACAACCATCTCTGCAGCACTCCACCAATCAGGCCTTTGGTGGAGAGACCTGAAAATAGCTGTGCAGCGACGCTCCCCATCCAACCTGACAGAACTTGAGAGTATCTGGGAGAAACTCCCCCAATACATGTGTGCTAAGCTTGTAGGAACATAGCCAAGAAGACACCAGGCTGTAATCGCTGCCAACGACAACTTATGTAAATTAAATATTTCCGTTTTTGTTGTGCAAAAATGTCTAAAAACCTGTTTTTGCTTTGTCGTTATGGGGTATTGTGTGTAGATTGATGAGAAAGAAAGAAAAACTCCTCACTATGTTACTATAGGGGGGTCAGCTCCTCACTATGTTACTATAGGGGGGTCAGCTCCTCACTATGTTACTATAGGGGGGTCAGCTCCTCACTATGTTACTATAGGGGGGTCAGCTCCTCACTATGTTACTATAGGGGGGGTCAGCTCCTCACTATGTTACTATAGGGGGGTCAGCTCCTCACTATGTTACTATAGGGGGGTCAGCTCCTCACTATGTTACTATAGGGGGGTCAGCTCCTCACTATGTTACTATAGGGGGGTCAGCTCCTCACTATGTTACTATAGGGGGGTCAGCTCCTCACTATGTTACTATAGGGGGGTCAGCTCCTCACTATGTTACTATAGGGGGGTCAGCTCCTCACTATGTTACTATAGGGGGGTCAGCTCCTCACTATGTTACTATAGGGGGGGTCAGCTCCTCACTATGTTACTATAGGGGGGTCAGCTCCTCACTGTGTTACTATAGGGGGGGTCAGCTCCTCACTATGTTACTATAGGGGGGTCAGCTCCTCACTATGTTACTATAGGGGGGTCAGCTCCTCACTATGTTACTATAGGGGGGTCAGCTCCTCACTATGTTACTATAGGGGGGTCAGCTCCTCACTATGTTACTATAGGGGGGGTCAGCTCCTCACTATGTTACTATAGGGGGGTCAGCTCCTCACTATGTTACTATAGGGGGGTCAGCTCCTCACTATGTTACTATAGGAGGGTCAGCTCCTCACTATGTTACTATAGGGGGGTCAGCTCCTCACTATGTTACTATAGGGGGGTCAGCTCCTCACTATGTTACTATAGGGGGGGTCAGCTCCTCACTATGTTACTATAGGGGGGTCAGCTCCTCACTATGTTACTATAGGGGGGTCAGCTCCTCACTATGTTACTATAGGGGGGTCAGCTCCTCACTATGTTACTATAGGGGGGGTCAGCTCCTCACTATGTTACTATAGGGGGGTCAGCTCCTCACTATGTTACTATAGGGGGGTCAGCTCCTCACTATGTTACTATAGGGGGGTCAGCTCCTCACTGTGTTACTATAGGGGGGTCAGCTCCTCACTATGTTACTATAGGGGGGTCAGCTCCTCACTATGTTACTATAGGGGGGTCAGCTCCTCACTATGTTACTATAGGGGGGTCAGCTCCTCACTATGTTACTATAGGGGGGTCAGCTCCTCACTATGTTACTATAGGGGGGTCAGCTCCTCACTATGTTACTATAGGGGGGTCAGCTCCTCACTATGTTACTATAGGGGGGTCAGCTCCTCACTATGTTACTATAGGGGGGTCAGCTCCTCACTATGTTACTATAGGGGGGTCAGCTCCTCACTATGTTACTATAGGGGGGTCAGCTCCTCACTATGTTACTATAGGGGGGGTCAGCTCCTCACTATGTTACTATAGAGGGGGTCAGCTCCTCACTATGTTACTATAGGGGGGGTCAGCTCCTCACTATGTTACTATAGGGGGGTCAGCTCCTCACTATGTTACTATAGGAGGGTCAGCTCCTCACTATGTTACTATAGGGGGGTCAGCTCCTCACTATGTTACTATAGGGGGGTCAGCTCCTCACTATGTTACTATAGGGGGGTCAGCTCCTCACTATGTTACTATAGGGGGGTCAGCTCCTCACTATGTTACTATAGGGGGGTCAGCTCCTCACTGTGTTACTATAGGGGGGTCAGCTCCTCACTGTGTTACTATAGGGGGGTCAGCTCCTCACTGTGTTACTATAGGGGGGTCAGCTCCTCACTATGTTACTATAGGGGGGGTCAGCTCCTCACTATGTTACTATAGGGGGGTCAGCTCCTCACTATGTTACTATAGGGGGGGTCAGCTCCTCACTATGTTACTATAGGGGGGGTCAGCTCCTCACTATGTTACTATAGGGGGGTCAGCTCCTCACTGTGTTACTATAGGGGGGGTCAGCTCCTCACTATGTTACTATAGAGGGGGTCAGCTCCTCACTATGTTACTATAGGGGGGTCAGCTCCTCACTATGTTACTATAGGGGGGGTCAGCTCCTCACTATGTTACTATAGGGGGGGTCAGCTCCTCACTATGTTACTATAGGGGGGTCAGCTCCTCACTGTGTTACTATAGGGGGGGTCAGCTCCTCACTATGTTACTATAGGGGGGTCAGCTCCTCACTATGTTACTATAGAGGGGGGTCAGCTCCTCACTATGTTACTATAGGGGGGTCAGCTCCTCACTATGTTACTATAGGGGGGTCAGCTCCTCACTATGTTACTATAGGGGGGTCAGCTCCTCACTATGTTACTATAGGGGGGTCAGCTCCTCACTACTCTTGTCCTATCTTAAAGACAGCCTTAAAACATTATTAATCCATCTCTCTCTTTCTCTACTGACCTCCATCTCTCTCTCTCTCTCTCTCTCTCTCTCCCCTCTCCCCCTGCCTCCCCCTCCCCAGTGGAGAGTCTTCAGAACCTGTTGCTCTCTGGTGTGATCGAGCCAGCTCCACGTCCAGCGGAGGGCTCAGGGTCCGGGGCTCTGCCCAGGAGAGCAGACACCTTTGGGGGCTATGACAGCAGCCCCATCATCCTCAACAAGAGTGAGTCCACTCTGCTCTGGGCTGTATCCACAAAGCATCTCAGAGCAGGAATGCTGATGTAATAGCTGTCCATATAATCATTTATTATGATCTAAAAGGCGTTTCTGTCTGTGTGTGCATGTTAGAAGGCATTGTGAAGAAGATCCACAGTGGAGGGGACAAGGCCAGAGACGGGAACCAGAAAGGCCGCTCTGACCCCCAGCTTAAGAAGATCCAGGCTAGCCAGGCCCTGGAGCAGCCACAGGTGGGTGAAGTACACACACACACACACACACATACACACACACACCCTACACAATAGTCAGTAGGGTAGCTAGTGACTAGGGCAAGGCAGAAGCTGGTTTACTCCATCACTTAGGAATTTCCTATTTAGGGAAATGCTACTGCTTCCTGTTATGATTTATGTCTCATCACACGTGAAGGTTAATATCAATATGTACTTTAATCCCTGATGGGATATGTCATAAAATGTGTAATGTTGTGTGATGTACAGGCTGATGATGATGAGGAGGAGGAAGAGGCCTCTCCAGCCATCTGGAACACCATCTGGTCCAACACCTTCCCTGAGGCTGAGGTAGGAGATGTGCTCATTTCATTTGGGATTTTAACCTCTGTTAAACTTCTTCAATCCTCATGTTTTATTATGGCCTCTAAAAGGTGTACCAAGAGTGTCCAAACCATAGGTATAAAACAGTTGTATGTCTCTGGCACTAACCTAGAGTTGTCTGTTGACCTTCTCTTTCCTAACGTTCCTGTTTCTGCCTTAACCAGTTCTTTGACCGGGTGCTGATGCTGTCCCAGAGACTCTACAGCCTGCAGGTAAACAAAACCACAGCACTCACGTTTCCCTAGATACACTCACGTTTCCCTAGATACACTCACGTTTCCCTAGATACACTCACGTTTCCCTAGATACACTCACGTTTCCCTAGATACACTCACGTTTCCCTAGATACACTCACGTTTCCCTAGATACACTCACGTTTCCCTAGATACACTCACGTTTCCCTAGATACACTCACGTTTCCCTAGATACACTCACGTTTCCCTAGATACACTCACGTTTCCCTAGATACACTCACGTTTCCCTAGATAGCCTCTCGACAACCTCTCCACATCCACTTAACTGCTCATACTCCACATACATGCTAGAATGTAGCTCTCCTCCTGTCCTGTCCTGTCTGTGTGTGTGTGACTGGGCCATGAACAATCAACGGGACTGCATGTAGTTCTCCTGTCCTGTCTGTGTGTGTGACTGGGCCATGAACATCAACGTTACTGAAGTCTTCCATACTTACCAGGCCTAGACACCAAAACCTGTCTGTCTGCATGTTAAAATGACATCACATGGAGACTGCTAGACTCGCCTTTTGATTGGTTATGGTCTGTGACCACAAGCCTTACGCTTTCTAGAAGTTGACCCACATCTCTCCTCCCCTCTCCTCTCCCCCCCCCCCCCCTTCAGGCCATCATCGCCCAGCAGGACAGCTACATCGAGCTGCAACGCGCCTCCCTCAACGAGCGCGCCTCCTTCCCTGGCCGTCACCGCGGCAACGTGCTCCTGGAGCAGGAGAAACAGAGGACTCTGGTCCTGCAGAGGGAAGAGATGGCCAGCTTCCACAAGCTGCAGTCGCAGCACCGTCAGGAGCAGGTGGGGGTGGGAATCAGTGGAAATGGAAGCATCCTTCATTTGATTCCATAGTAGCCTTCCAGGTCGTCTTCATCACAGCTCTGCCGTGCAGATGATTCAACGTCACAATGCTAGAAGAAAGGAAGCACGTTAACATGATCATCATGATCATTTCTTGTTCAAAATAATGGAATGTCATATTTTGAGTTGAATGTTGCTACTGGTCTGTACAGACTATATGCTACATGGCTGTGCAATGCTAATGAAATCAACAGTTCATTAAACTAACAAACTCGTAGGCTGCCCTGATCACAGTCAAACCACATTTTATAGTAGGCTAAGAATATAAGGAAATATAACAATCAAATACAAATAATATTTTTCCCCACACAACTTGCGTCACGGCAACGTGTGGAACCGCTGTCCCAAAAATAATAAGAAGGTGATATTTTGAAACTGAGCCCAAGACAAGCCCATGCTTTGGATCCAAGTGTCTTCTTTCCTACCATCACTCCGCTTTGTTAGGGAGCATGCGTAGGGTCTTACATTTAAGAGTGTATTCATCATGATACCCAGAGAATATAATAACAATCTATATTTTCAAAAGCATGTGAGTCTAGTGATCATATTTCACAACCTCCGCAGGATTTTGGAGTTGCCTTTTTATGCGATCAAGCCAAAATAATAGACCTACACTTGATTTAGGCTACATTATAGCACGCTAAATGTTTCTGATCAGTGACAGATGAACTATACCACCTCCACTTATTTGCCCAGCCAGGGAATTAACAAAATATACAGATTTGAGATTCAGTGAAACAAAATCACATTGATTGATTTAAGACACAGGCTTTTGGTCAGGAGCCTAGGTTACTAAGCAACTGCGAGTCAAGAGCAAAATAATCCACTTGCTAAACTACATTTTAACATTCTGGCAAAATGTGTGCTAATCAGTGCTAATAATTGAGCCGACTAGACAAGGTGATTATGAGCAACACTCACATCAACTTAGCATTTCCACAGCCTAATGGTAGCCTAACCAATATCCAAACGGAGATTTAGTGAAAAGAAAATGTATTGATTTATTAAGACGAGCCCCCACGCTTGTCTAAAAGCAGCGCGAAACGGTGCTGAAATAGTTGACCACCCACGGCTAGGCTATTGCTTCAAATGTATTATATAATATAACAATTGGATGACTTTGGGAGTTTCAATAAGCAACTATTTGATGCCTTCAACAACAACAAAAAATCCCGCAAATGCGCAGAAATCTCAGTATCCTTAGCCACAGAACATTTTCGGGTTCCAGAAAATCCAGAACCGCAGCCACTCCGAAGCAAAAAGACACTATACCTGTCTGCGTGAAGTAGAGTTGAACCTTGTGTTTGTCCCCAGGCTCGCTGGGAGAAGGAGCGTCAGCGCCACCGGCTGCAGGCCGAGGACATGGAGGCGAGGCTGAGGCAGAGAGAGGAGGAGTGCAGGAGGCTGGAGGAGAAGCTGGCGGAAGACAGGGAGGAGCTGGAGAGGCAGAGAGAGACATACCAACAGGATCTGGAGAGACTGAGGGAGTCGACCCGTACCGTGGACAAGGAGAAGGAACGCCTGGAGCAGCAGAGGAAGATCAAGAGGAAGACCATTGAGGTGGGGATGACATCACATTACACTTACCTCCTATATCCATGTGCATCTCTCCGCTATCCAACCAGCACCAGTCACACATGGATAAAACACTAGCCCCAACCCCACACCTCATTGGTGGTTAACAACTAAAGCTTTGGAGTTATCTGGTGACCTACCAAGCCCGGTCCCAGTAATCAAGCCCATGACCCAAGAATGAGGGTTTCCACTAGATGGCACAAACACAAAGTCAAAATTGTCTATATCCTAAACATTCATGATTTTCTTTTAGCTTTTTGGTCTTAATTTAAGATTAGGCATAAGGTTAGCAGTGTGGTTAGGGTTAAGGTTAGTTTTTAAATCACATTTTAAGAAGATAAATTGTAGAAATAGACAGGGTTTATGACTTTGTGGCTGTGGTAACTAGTGACGACCAAGAAGGAGCCATTTTGGAAACCCACACTGATCTCTTCTCCCCATAGAGATAGACAGAAGACTCATCTTTGTATCTGTGCTATTAGATTGTCTGTGACAGCATGGCCAGCTCCGTTGATGCAATCTCCATTTTGAAGTAGTCAATTTTCTTCTTTACTATTGGCTGATCCCTCCTGATGATGCGGTTGGACATGACTCCAACAGGTTCACCAGGAGGGATCAGCCAATGAAGTTGGACGTCCCATCCAGTTGACTACATTAAAATGGTGGAAGCCATTTTGCCTAAGTGTATTTATTTAAACTGTTGTGGCTGCTCTTCAAATATCCCAAATCTCATCTCAACTGATCACACTTAGGCAATGGTTTTTTTTTTTTTTTTTTTTTTTGTCATTTAGCAGACGCTCTTATCCAGAGCGACTTACAGGAGCAATTAGGGTTAAGTGCCTTGCTTAAGGGCACATCGACAGATTTTTCACCTAGTCAGCTTGGGGATTAGAACCAGCGACCTTTCGGTTACTGGCACAACGCTCTTACCCACTAAGCTACCTGCCGCCCTGTCTCAATACACAGCACCCAGCTAGCTATTTATCACAATACACATCACCCAGCTATCTATCTATCACAATACACAGCACCCAGCTAGCGAACTATCACAATACACAGCACCCAGCTAGCGAACTATCACAATACACAGCACCCAGCTAGCGAACTATCACAATACACAGCACCCAGCTAGCGAACTATCACAATACACAGCACCCAGCTAGCTATCAATCACAATACACATCACCCAGCTAGCGTACTATCACAATACACAGCACCCAGCTAGCGTACTATCACAATACACAGCACCCAGCTAGCTGACTGTCACAATACACAGCACCCAGCTAGCGTACTATCACAATACACAGCACCCAGCTAGCTATCTATCACAATACACAGCACCCAGCTAGCTATCTATCACAATACACATCACCCAGCTAGCTATCTATCACAATACACAGCACCCCGCTAGCGAACTATCACAATACACAGCACCCAGCTTTAATATTGCAGATAGGTTGTAGCTTCCATCAATGTAATTGTCTGCTTCACTTCCAATCCCCCATACATTTTTTTGCATATACAGTGGGGAGAACAAGTATTTGATACACTGCCAATTTTGCAGGTTTTCCTACTTACAAAGCATGTAGAGGTCTGTAATTTGTATCATAGGTACACTTCAACTGTGAGAGACGGAATCTAAAACAAAAATCCTGAAAATCACATTGTATGATTTTTAAGTAATTAATTTGCATTTTATTGCGTGACATAAGTATTTGATCACCTACCAACCAGTAAGAATTCCGGCTCTCACAGACCTGTTCGTTTTTCTTTAAGAAGCCCTCCTGTTCTCCACTCATTACCTGTATTATCTGCACCTGTTTGAACTTGTTACCTGTATAAAAGACACCTGTCCACACACTCAATCAAACAGACTCCAACCTCTCCACAATGGCCAAGACCAGAGAACTGTGTAAGGACATCAGGGATACAATTGTAGACCTGCACAAGGCTGGGATGGGCTACAGGACAATAGGCAAGCAGCTTGGTGAGAAGGCAACAACTGTTGGCACAATTATTAGAAAATGGAAGAAGTTCAAGATGACGGTCAATCACCCTCGGTCTGGGGCTCCATGCAAGATCTCACCTCGTGGGGCATCAATGATCATGAGGAAGGTGAGGGATCAGCCCAGAACTACACGGCAGGACTTGATCAATGACCTGAAGTGAGTCTCAAAGAAAACCATTAGTAACACACTACGCCGTCATGGATTAAAATCCTGCAGCACACGCAAGGTCCCCCTGCTCAAGCCAGCGCATGTCCAGGCCCGTCTGAAGTTTGCCAATGACCATCTGGATGATCCAGAGGAGGAATGGGAGAAGGTCATGTGGTCTAATGAGACAAAAATAGAGCTTTTTGGTCTAAACTCCACGCTCCGTGTTTGGAGGAAGAAGAAGGATGAGTACAACCCCAAGAACACCATCCCAACCGTGAAGCATGGAGGTGGAAACGTCATTCTTTGGGGATGCTTTTCTGCAAAGGGGACAGGACGACTGCACCGTATTGAGGGGAGGATGGATGGGGCCATGTATCGCGAGATCTTGGCCAACAACCTCCTTCCCTCAGTAAGAGCATTGAAGATGGGTCGTGGCTGGGTCTTCCAGCATGACAACGACCCGAAACACACAGCCAGGGCAACTAAGGAGTGGCTCCGTAAGAAGCATCTCAAGGTCCTGGAGTGGCCTAGCCAGTCTCCAGACCTGAACCCAATAGAAAATCTTTGGAGGGAGCTGAAAGTCCGTATTGCCCAGCGACAGCCCCGAAACCTGAAGGATCTGGAGAAGGTCTGTATGGAGGAATGGGACAATATCCCTGCTGCAGTGTGTGCAAACCTGGTCAAGACCTACAAGAAACGTATGATCTCTGTAATTGCAAACAAAGGTTTCTGTACCAAATATTAAGTTCTGCTTTTCTGATGTATCAAATACTTATGTCATGCAATAAAATGCAAATTAATTACTTAAAAATCATACAATGTGATTTTCTGGATTCCGTCTCTCACAGTTGAAGTGTACCTATGATAAAAATTACAGACCTCTACATGCTTTGTAAGTAGGAAAACCTGCAAAATCGGCAGTGTATCAAATACTTATTCTCCCCACTGTGTGTGTGTGTATGTGTATGTGTGTGTGTATATATATATATTACCAGTCAAAAGTTTGGACACACCTACTCATTCAAGGGTTTTTCTTTATTTTTTACTATTTATTTACATTGTAGAATAATAGTGAAGACATCAAAACTATAAAATAACACACATGGAATCATGTAGTAACCAAAAAAGTGTTAATCAAATCAAAATATATTTGAGATTCTTCAAATAGCCACCCTTTGCCTTGATGACAGCTTTGTGCACTCTTGGCATTCTCTCAATCAGATTCATAAGATAGTCACCTGGAATACATTTCAATTAACATCTGTGCCTTCTTAAAAGGTAATTTGTGGCATTTTTTTCCTCATGCGTTTGAGCCAAACAATTGTGTTTTGACAAGGTAGGGGGGGATATACAGAAGATAGCCCTATTTGGTAAAATATCAAGTCCATATTATGTCAAGAACAGCTCAAATAAGCAAAGAGAAACAACAGTCCATCATTACTTTAACATTTACATTTTAGTCATTTAGCAGACGCTCTTATCCAGAGCGACTTACAGTTAGTGAGTGCATACATTATTTTTTGTATTTTTCATACTGGCCCCCTGTGGGAATCAAACCCACAACCCTGGCGTTGCAAACGCCATGCTCTACCAACTGAGCTACATCCCTGCCGGCCATTCCCTCCCCTACCCTGGACGACGCTAGGCCAATTGTGCGCCGCCCCATGGGTCTCCCGGTCGCGGCCGGCTACGACAGAGCCTGGATTCAAACCAGGATCTCTAGTGGCACAGCTAGCACTGTGATGCAGTGCCTTAGACCACTGCGCCACTCGGGAGGTTAAGACATGAAGGTCAGTCAATACGGGACATTTTAAGAACTTTTAAAGTTTATTCAAGTGCAGTCGCAAAAACCATCAAGCGCTATGATGAAACTGGCTCTCATGAGGACCGCCACTGGAATGGAAGACCCAGAGTTACCTCTGCTGCAGAGGATAAGTTCATTAGAGTTACCAGCCTCAGAAATTGCAGCCCAAATAAATGCTTCACAGAGTTCAAGTAACAGACACATCTCAACATCAACTTTTCAGAGGAGACTGTGTGAATCAGGCCTTCATGGTCGAATTGCTGCAAATAAACCACTACTAAAGGACACCAATAAGAAGAAGATAATTGCTTGGGCCAAGAAACACGAGCAATGGCCATTAGACCGGTGGAAATTTGTCCTGTGGTCTGGAGTCCAAATTGGAGATTTTTGGTTCCAGCCGCCTTGGCTTTGTGAGACGCGGTGTGGGTGAACGGATGATCTCCGCATGTGAAGTTCCCAACGTAAAACATGGAGGAGGTGGTGTTATGGTGTGGGGGTGCTTTGCTGGTGACACTGTCTGTGATTTATTATGAATTCAAGGCACACTTAACCAGCATGGCTACCACAGCATTCTGCAGCGATATGCCGTCCCATCAGGTTTGGGCTTAGTGGGACTATCATTTGTTTTTCAACAGGACAATGACCCAACACACCTCCAGGCTGTGTAAGGGCTATTTTACCAAGAAGGAGAGTGATGGAGTGCTGCATCAGATGACCTGGCCTCCACAATCCCCCGACCTCAACCCAATTGTGATGGTTTGGGACGAGTCGGACCACAGAGTGAAGGAAAAGCAGCCTACAAGTGCTCAGCGAATGTGGGAACTCCTTCATGACTGTTGGAAAAGCATTCCAGGTGAAGCTGGTTGAGAGAATGCCAAGAGTGTGCAAAGCTGTCATCAAAGCAAATGGTGGCTATTTGAAGAATCTCAAGTATAACATATATTTTATTTTGTTTAACACTTTGTGAAGTGCACCAGTCCCTCCTGCAGCAAAGCGCCCCCACAGCATGATGCTGCCACCCCCTTGCTTCATGGTTGGGATGGTGTTCTTCGGCTTGCAAGGTCCCCCTTTTCCCTCCAAACATAACGATGGTCATTATGGGCAAACAGTTCTATTTTTGTTTCATCAGACCAGAGGACATTTCTCCAAAAAGTAAGATCTTTGTCCCCATGTGCAGTTGCAAACCGTAGTCTGTCTTTTTTATAGAGGTTTTGGAGCAGTGGCTTCTTCCTTGCTGAGCGGCCTTTCAGGTTATGTCGATATAGGACTCGTTTTACTGTGGATATAGATACTTTTGTACCTGTTTCCTCCAGCACCAATGTACGTTCATCTCTAGGAGACAGAACGCGTCTCCTTCCTGAGCGGTATGATGGCTGTGTGGTCCCATGGTGTTTATACTTGCGTACTATTGTTTGTACAGATGAACGTGGTACCTTCAGGCATTTGGAAATAGCTCCCAAGGATGAACCAGACTTGTGGAGGTCTACAAATTATTTTCTGAGTTCTTGGCTGATTTCTTTTGATTTTCCCATGATGTCAAGCAAAGAGGCACTGAGTTTGAAGGTAGGCCTTGAAATACATCCACAGGTACACCTCCAATTGACTCAAATTATGTCAATTAGCCTATCAGAAGCTTCTAAAGCCATGACATCATTTTCTGGAATTTTCCAAGCTGTTTAAAGGCACAATCAACTTAGTGTATGTAAACTTCTGACCCACTGGAATTGTGATACAGTGAATTATAAGTGAAATAATCTGTCTGTAAACAATTGTTGGAAAAATTACTTGTCATGCACAAAGTAGATGTCCTAACCGACTTGCCAAAACTATAGTTTGTTAACGAGACATTTGTGTAGTGGTTGAAAAACGAGTTTTAATGATCATAACCTAAGGGTATGTAAACTTCCGACTTCAACTGTATGTATACATAGGGTCTCATTGCCAAAATCCCAAAGTATCCCTTTAAGCCCAGGAAGCAGCCATTCACCAGCTTTTCAAGCTTAATCATGGCAGAATACGTTCGGTACTTACCAAAGAATGGAGTTTTGCTAAGCAACTATCGTCATTACTGCCATCCCGGCCGCATGTACTTCCAGAAAAGGTCAAAATAAAGTTACATGCAACCAAATAAATGCCTTTTCTGGATCTAAGTAATGTTTTTGAGCAAGTGCGCATGCGCCAAATCCACCTCATCTGCACATCCTGCGATATAAATAATGGAATTAAAATACACACTAAATAAAGCCCATCTAGAAATATACCATCACTGTAAAAACATGTCCTATATTGGCTACTTCATGTACTTACATGAAATATTATAGCATTCCGTGTAGCGAGGGTGAAACAACAGATTAATATGACGTTCATACACTGTACGTGATTAAACAAATAAATGACCTTTCCTGCTGCTGAATCAGTCGACCTGTGGCAGCAGAGAGGGAGAGGTGAAGGCTAAAGCCCCATGCGTTTCTATGGGCTTATTTTTGGACCTACGTTTGTCTTCAACCGTTTGGGACAACGACTCCCATTGTTAGGGCGGAGACATTTATATACAGATCTCTGGTGGCAGTAATGAGGTGCAGATAAAGTGGATTTGGCGCATGCTCACTTGCTCAAAAACAATACTTAGATTATTTCCAGAAAAGGCATTTTTTTCGGCTGCGTATAACTTTTTATTTAGTCCTTTTTTGGATAAAAACATACGGCCCGGGACACCAGTAATTACAATAGTTGCTCATCGACACTCCATTCTTTGGTGAGTACCAAACCTAATTTGACATTATTAACCTTGCAAAACTGGTGAATGGCAAGTTTGAATGGCTGCTTCCTGAGAACGTCTCCTGGTTTGGGTTAGGATTTAAGGTAGGGATGTCCCAGCTAGCTAGCTAGCTATCCTATCACCCACAGCAACAGCAGGGCTGAGCACACAGGCCCTTCACAATGGCTGTTGGATAAATTGTGGAAGTGTTACCTCCTCCAGAAGGAATGTCATTCATCCCACTCCACTAGGAGTGGACAGGACAGTGTGCTTTTATTGGGACAGGAAAAGGCCTCGGGTCTGAACTCTGCAGTGAAGATTGCTGCTGCTGCTGTCGTAAAACCGCAGAGGCAAGGTCTGAATGGGGCGGCAGGTAGCTTAGTGGTTAAGAGCGTTGGGCCAGTAACCGAAAGGTCGCTGGTTCTAATCCCCGAGCTGACTAGGTGAAAAATCTGTCTATGTGCCCTTGAGCAAGGCACTTAACCCTAATTGCTCCTGTAAGTCGCTCTGGATAAGAGCGTCTGTTAAATGCCTAAAATTTTAATGTAAATAGTTTCCAATGATTAAAAATAATTAGAGGATAAAAAGTTGTTTTGAACCAAAGTCCTATTGCCACATTCTAATGATAAATGAATGCTAAAGATGATAGGCTATTTGATAAAGCCATGAAACCGTGGCGGTCAGTGCCGTTTAAGATGAGAGGATTATTTATTTTAATTTTTTTAAGATCATGGCCTTATTTCTATCACAGCATATTGGATGACTGTCATTCATATTCCATTCACTCAGCTCATTGTAACATCGATAGGTTTAGGCTGCTACATGATACTCAAATGTTCCCTATACCCATCATGAGGTTGCTACAACCTAGCCTACAAATGAAAGTTTATAACGTAGGTGCACAGGTCGAGAGACAAATTGGAGTGATCAAGGTGACAGTGACGCATTCAATACTGCCCTGCACACTCTTGCCTGCATCTAGCTGGTCTTGGGTTTTATCATTAGTCCAAACAGTTGCAAAACTTTACGTTTTTGCAACTAAAACAACAGTTTCTATTGGACAAATTCAGGTAGGTCCTGCTCCGTTTCATTATGTTTGCTTCTGTTGTAAGAAACTTTATGCAAAAGAATTGGCAGAATGAATACACCCCTGATCACCCGCAACACACAGTTCACTTTTATAGCAGCCACACAGCATCATCACTTCGCTCGTTCTATAATTCCTTCTCGGATATATGCACTCTAATCCTCTCACCTTATCCCTTCGCTTGTGGACTTCAGTGCACCGCACAACAGCTGTCTGAGACCAGGCGCAATGACCTCACCAAGCCAAACCTTCATACCATAACCGCTAACAGCTACGCATCCTACATCGTTGTCACCATATTAACGTTATAATCAACAAACTAGAACTAACACGTTAGTAAACCCACAATCCAATCCATGTGTACAATCACGCAGTACAGTGTACAGCAAGCAGTTTAGCAGTAACACCGGCAGGCCCCGGTGGCAATAAATTAATACCACCGAATGCTTACCTTGACTTGGAAGAGTTGCAGTGTTGCATAGCCTTAGCCAGCTAGCTAACATAAATAGCATTCCTCTCTGTTTGAGTCAGGTTGTTGAGTAGGCTAAATTAGCTGCATTAGCTAGCTAAGTAAGTGAAAGTTAAACTAAGAAAAGAAAGAAAGTTGTCATAATTACTGTGCAAGTCTATGGAAGGGGGAGAGAACCATGAGCCTCCTAGGTTTTGTATTAAAGTCAATGTACCCAGAGGAGGACGGAAGCTAGCTGTCCTCCAGCTACACCATGGTGCTACCACAGAGAGTGCTGTAGAGGTAACTGTAGACCTTTTAATTGCAAAACATTGGGTTTTAATCAGTTATTTGGTGACGTGAATATATTTAGTCTAGTTTTATCTAAAAAGGATAACTTTTTTTTAAATGTTTGACTATTTACATTTTTCTGAAATTCACTGAGTAGGATGATCCTCCCCTTCCTCCTCTGAGGAGCCTCCACTGCTGTAAAGGTTATCCGTATGTCTGCATACCTGCACACTTTCCTCTGCACTCTTAACTTAGACACCCTTAGTGCAGTGTTTTGATTAAGTAAAAGGATCGCTGCGTGACGCCAGAACTGTACTTCTTACCCTGACCCCCAAGGCTTGGTCTCATGTCTGACGTCTCACCGTAGTCAGTGTATTATCTTTTGTGAAATGGCGTGATTCATTCTTCCTCACCACCCCACTATATCACAGTAGCTAGGTGATGTGTGGTGAGCTTGCTGGCATACGATACAAGCGCTCCTGTGGCATCACTCAGGCGGGTCAGAGTGCTGCAGTACCTACTCCTGTGCAGTGAGTCCACTCTTCTTACTATGTAAAAGGACATAGAACATGTTTCAATCACAATATCCACTCCATTATCAATCCATGTGGTCATCAACTCCATGTCCTCCTGCCTCTCTGCCTCCTGTTCCTACTTTTTCTCTATATTTAGTTTTTGGTATATTGACGTTTATCCAGACAGGGAAGAAATTGGAGGTAGGAGAAACAGTGGGAAGGGTGGACGCTGGGATTGAAACCCTCTGCACTTCCTGGTCGGACTCTGTGATATGATGTGGCTTTCTGACAGTGTTGTTGTGGTCTGTCAGACAGACTGTCTGAGTGGTGCTACGGCTCCCTCTGTCCAGGCCTCTGGTGTCCAGGCCTCTGGTGTCCAGGCCTCTGGTGTCCAGGCCTCTGGTGTCCAGGCCTCTTAGTCACTTCCTCTCCTCCAGGTAATAACTGTTATGTTCCGTACATCAGGTCTGTAAACCTGTACTCGCTCACACCAGACCTGCTATCCTCAGGGCACACATTCTGTTGCCTTGAGTATTAGCAATCCCATGTTAGTGTGCAGTGCAGTGCTCAACTCTGACCACACTCTGAATTATGTAGCCTACGTTTAGACTGAGAAGAGGATGATTTCTAAGGCGTTTTGTGTCTTTAAATAAATGTTGGTTTCGGCCAGAGTGGGAGTGCTAGAACTATGAGCATTTCTGTTCCCTTTTTTCTTTTTTTTTGGGAGCAGTCAAGTTAGGCCCTCCTGCTTGGAACAGGAATAAGCCCTGCTAGCTATTTGGGTTAGGGGATCGCAGCCCCCTTCCCAAGGCATTGTGTATACGGAAACAGGAAACCCAACTGTCTCAGCTGCTGAATATGTGCTGACGATAAGTATCCAAGGAGTCTGATGATGAGGAAAAAGCCATAATGTATAATTAGCCGGCCAACAGGCAGGCTGTGCAACACCCTATCATTAATAGAACAGCTGGAACCCAGCCATTCCTAATTGTTTATGTGCTGTCAGTCAAGTCTTTGTGCCCCTGTATTTTACCCCTGGAAACCCTGTATTTACCATATGTTTACCATGGGCACCTTGGGAAGGAAACAATGGAACGTCTGTGTGCGTGGGGGGGGGGGGGGGGGGGTGAATGTTGAAAGAGTGATGGAGGGAGAGAGGGAGAGCAGCACAGAACCCCACTGTGCACATCTGAGTTATTACCTCGGGGCACTTCCTTGTGGGGGGGGATGGGGGGGTCTATTAACACAAACAACCCTCCATCCTGCAGAGCTGAGCAGGCTGCAGTGTTCAGTGAGGCTGAGTGTGTGTGTATGCACAAACAGACGTGCATACACACACTCAGCCTCACATACCCACTCACTCAGCCTCACATACCCACACACTCAGCCTCACATACCCACACACTCAGCCTCACATACCCACACACTCAGCCTCACATACCCACACACTCAGCCTCACATACCCACTCACTCAGCCTCACATACCCACTCACTCAGCCTCACATACCCACTCACTCAGCCTCACATACCCACTCACTCAGCCTCACATACCCACACACTCAGCCTCACACACCCACTCAGACTTATTCTCCTACACACTGACTAAGCGTGACCGACTGACACACATGACGTCTCCCGTCATCCCTTCCACCCCTCACACGGGGCCCCTTGCCCTGTGCTGCCTGGTCATGCCCTGGTTGTCACAGTAGCTGCTAGCAGGCAGGGAAAGCCCCCTAATACAGCAGGCAGGGAAAGCCCCCTAATACAGCTGGACACATCTGCTTCCTAGCCCAGCCCTCCTGGGACCCAGACCCTGGTATCCCATCTCCTCCTCCACACTCATCAATCAAACTGGAGCTGAACTGTCTGTCACTGCACAGGTTCTCACAGACACTCACTGGCCTAAGATACATGGCGGAGGGCCGGTTGGACAATAAACTGATATGGTTTATTGGCATAATACCACCTCCTACGCTTTGCTGCTTCACTCAACTTTCCTCAAAGTTGGTTATTAGTGTGATAGTGCAGACAGTGTTCTGAGCTACCCTGTAATGTCATGAGAGAGCGGCTGCAGCAGCTCCCTGCTAGTGCAAATCTGCCAGGGCGTGCGTGTGTGTGTGTGTGAGTGTGTGAGAGAGAGAGAAATCATGTTTTTCCTGTCGTTGTGTGAGCAGCATTATACCATAGTGTGCTTCTCTCTGAGAGCACATCAAAGCCTGTTCCAAACTGCCTGCTCAGCAGAAACCGTAGCATGTGTTTCTGATTTCACTTTTATCCCATAAATACCCTGCTCTTCAACAGATTGTGTTTCCTTAATGCCACAGCGGCTCTGCACCTCCTCAAGTGCTCAGCTAAGATGCTGCTGGCGCCGGGTGCTGGGCTGGCCCTTTTAGAAGCAGGGTTCAAAGATACCTCACTAGTCATTTAAACATAACAAGCAGTGCTCTCGCTCTCGCTGCACACTGCAAACCATGGCTGCCGTGCACAAACATAAAATGCCAACGCAAGAGGGATCCAATTTACATGGCAAACCCAGTTAGGTCAGAGACATAGAACAGAGATCAGCAAACTATTCTATTATGTTGTTACCACAAGTTCCATGACAACAGTACTGTCCTTATGTTGTTACCACAAGTTCCATGACAACAGTACTGTCCTTATGTTGTTACCACAAGTTCCATGACAACAGTACTGTCCTTATGTTGTTACCACAAGTTCCATGACAACAGTACTGTCCTTATGTTGTTACCACAAGTTCCATGACAACAGTACTGTCCTTATGTTGTTACCACAAGTTCCATGACAACAGTACTGTCCTTATGTTGTTACCACAAGTTCCATGACAACAGTACTGTCCTTATGTTGTTACCACAAGTTCCATGACAACAGTACTGTCCTTATGTTGTTACCACAAGTTCCATGACAACAGTACTGTCCTTATGTTGTTACCACAAGTTCCATGACAACAGTACTGTCCTTATGTTGTTACCACAAGTTCCATGACAACAGTACTGTCCTTATGTTGTTACCACAAGTTCCATGACAACAGTACTGTCCTTATGTTGTTACCACAAGTTCCATGACAACAGTACTGTCCTTATGTTGTTACCACAAGTTCCATGACAACAGCACTGTCCTTATTTTGTTACCACAAGTTCCATGACAACAGTACTGTCCTTATGTTGTTACCACAAGTTCCATGACAACAGTACTGTCCTTATGTTGTTACCACAAGTTCCATGACAGCGGTATTCTCATTTGCAACCTCAATCTAAAGCAATGTAATTGTCCTACATGAAACTCAAATATCTATATCCTGATTTGAACTTTTTGAAACTACTTGCACATGTGACTCAAAATGGCTTCTCATCCTCCAATTTTATGTTGTTAATCTTTTGTGTATGCAGTGCATTCGGAAAGTATTCAGACCCCTTGAATTTTTCCAATTTTTTTATCGTTACAGCCTTATTCTAAAATAGATTTAATTGGGGGGGGTTTCTCATCAATCTACACACAATACCCCATAATGACGAAGCAAAAACAGGTTTTTAGACATTTTTGCAAATATATTAGAGAAATAAAAATGGAAATATCCCATTTACGTAAGTATTCAGACCCTTTACTCAGTACTTTGTTGAAGCGCCTTTGGCAGCGATTACAGCCTCGTCTTCTTTGGTATGACGCTACAAGCTTGGCACACCTGTTTTTGAGGAGTTTCTCCCATTCTTCTCTGCAGATCCTCTCAAGCTCTGTCAGGTTGGATGGGGAGCGTCACTGCACAGCTATTTTCAGGTCTCTCCAGAGATGTTCGATCGGGTTCAAGTCCGGGCTCTGGCTGGGCCACTCAAGGACATTGTTTGCATAGTCAACTTACACACAGCTCTGACACACAAACTTACCCCACTAGACATGCCACCAGGGGTCTTTTCACAGTCCCCAAATCCAGAACAAATTCAAGAAAGTGTACAGTATTATATAGAGCCATTATTGCATGGAACTCTGTTCCATCTCATATTGCTCAAATAAACAGCAAACCTGGTTTCAAAAAACAGATAAAGCAACACCTCACGGCACAACGCCTCTCCCCTATTTGACCTAGATAGTTTGTGTATGTATTGATATGTAGGCAACGTGTGCCTTTTTTTTTTAATTACGTATTTCTGTCCTTGAGCTGTTCTTGTCTATTAATGTTCTGTGTTATGTCATGTTTCCTGTTTTGTGTGGACCCCAGGAAGAGTAACTGCTGCTTTTGCAACAGCTAATGGGGATCCTAATAAAATACCACCAAAAATTCAGAGACTTGTCCCGAAGCCACTCTTGCGTTGTTTTGGCTGTTGCTTAGGGTCGTTGTCCTATTGGAAGGTGAACCTTCGCCCCAGTCTGAGGTCCTGAGCGCTCTGGAGCTGGTTTTCATCAAGGATCTCTCTGTACTTTGCGCCGTTCATCTTTCCTTAGATCCTGACTAGTCTCCCAGTCCCTGCCGCTGAAAAACATCCCCACAGCATGATGCTGCCACCACCATGCTTCACCGTAGGGATGGTGGCAGGTTTCCTCCAGACGTGACGCTTGGCATTCAGGCCAAAAGAGTTCAGCCTTGAAATGTTTTGTTACCCTTCCCCAGATCTGTGCCTTGACACAATCCTGTCTCGGAGCTCTTCGGACAATGCCTTTGACCTCATGGCTTGGTTTTTGCTGAATTAATGAATGCATGCATGAATGAATGAATGCTCTCCCTTTCCCCCTCCCAGGTGATGCCCCTCTCTGGCAGTCTAAACGGGGGACTCCTGCTGGGCGTGGGCAGCAGCGTCGGATCAGACTTCTCCCACACCCTCCCCCTCCCCCAGAAGGCCCTGGTGCGTCCCAGCCACTCGGTGGCGCCCTCAGACTACCTGGAGCGTCCCGAGGTTCTGCCTCGGGGTCAGAGCACCAGCGCCAACGCCACGGCGCTGCCGGTGAAGAAGGAGGTGCCGCTCCACCTGTGCAGCACCACCAACCAGCAGCACAAGCAGGTGGGCGTCCAGCAGCAGATCCCCACCAAGCTGGCAGTGCTGAGCTCAAAGAGTTCAAAGAGTGCCAAGGCCTCCCACCGCACCGACAGCACAGGTAAGACCAGCCGCAACACACCACCACCACACACCAGTTAGTAGTAGCATACACTACGGAAGTATTGAACCCTGCAGTAGGATAGCAGGACACTCCCTAATGTTGATCTAATGTTGGTCTAATGTTGATCTAATGTTGATCTATGCTCTATTGTTGATTTAATGTTGATCTATGATCTAATGTTGATTTAATGTTGAGCTATGATGTAATGTTGATTGATCTAATTTTGATCTTTGTTGAGCTCAGGAAATGCCAATAAAAGTAAACGGTTGCACGCCATGCGCTAGTAAAGGCTGACTATGTAGGTTAAAGTCTGCCTCGCAAACACACGTGACCGCTGTCCTGAAGCGTGACCGCTGTCCTGAAGCGTCTGAGCCAGACACACGTGACCGCTGTCCTGAAGCGTCTGAGCCAGACACACGTGACCGCTGTCCTGAAGCGTGACCGCTGTCCTGAAGCGTGACCGCTGTCCTGAAGCGTGACCGCTGTCCTGAAGCGTGACCGCTGTCCTGAAGCGTGACCGCTGTCCTGAAGCGTCTGAGCCAGACACACGTGACCGCTGTCCTGAAGCGTCTGAGCCAGACACACGTGACCGCTGTCCTGAAGCGTCTGAGCCAGACACACGTGACCGCTGTCCTGAAGCGTCTGAGCCAGACACACGTGACCGCTGTCCTGAAGCGTCTGAGCCAGACACACGTGACCGCTGTCCTGAAGCGTCTTAGCCAGACACTTTCTGCCACAGTACAAAGAGAACCCTGCCTGCCCTGTGTAGTGGTGCTCTGGTCGAAACAGTGGGATTTATGCACCCTGGCTTGTGAAAACACGTTAGGTTGACATGACCTCGGCTGTATCAGGACTCTGGCCTTACTGATCCTAATGACTCTGCATCATGATCACATTAGGTGCTGTGAACTGGATGGCTCCTGGACTCAGGCCAATAAAACACTGCAATGGCAATGTAATGGCAATGTAATGGGAATCTCCTCTTTTCTCACTCTTTCTCACTGTCTTTATTGCACTCTCTTTTTCTACCACTCTCCTCTTCTCTGCCCCCCCCCCCTCTCCCAGCCTCTGTGGATATGAAGCAGATGCTGCCTATGAAGTTGTCAGCCAGAGAGGACGGTGCTCTGAAAGCCAAGCGCTCCATCAGCCCTAACCAGCAGCTTCCAAACACCCTAGTCCACTCCCAGTCCCTGCACTCGACAGGTAGCACACACACACACACCCACCCACCACTACCCCTATCTAAAACCAAATGGCTGAATGCTCTCTCTCTGGCTCTCTTTCCCCCACAGAGAACCTGCCCGCCAGCCTACAGAAGCCCCCCAGTCAGGCCTTCAACCCCCTGCACACCCAAACCCAGCCCCAGGCTCCTAACCCCCTCCACACCCAGCTCCAGCCTCCTAACCCCCTCCACACCCAGAGCCCTAACCCCACTCCAGCACAGGCCCCTGTCCACGGCCTCAGCCTGCCTCCTCCATTCGGGAGCACTGAGGACCTACACAAGGAGGATGTCATCTTCTTCTGAGTTCCCCCTCTCAGCTGCTGTGGAGCGCGGCAGACAGGGATCAAAGGGAGGCCTGTGATGTCACATCTCTAGAAACCGTTCACCGGAGCTCTGGAACACTTTTCCTTTTTAAAGATGGAATATTTTTTTTTTTTTTTAAGATAACTGTTAATTCGTTCGTAGAAGAATCTGTTTTATCATGTCTCCCTAAGACTAATGGCAATAATTGTTTTGATTCAACTGCAGATGATGACTATGAAGAAAGACAACTGATTAATATGAAGGGTTATTTTAAACATGGGGGGGTGTCAGGAGAGAGAGACTCTCTTTGGGTTGACCCATGAATGAAGTTGTCAGGAGAGAGAGACTCTCTTTGGGTTGACCCATGAATGAAGTTGTCAGGAGAGAGAGACTCTCTTTGGTTTGACCCATGAATGAATTTGTCAGGAGAGAGAGACTCTCTTTGGTTTGACCCATGAATGAAGTTGTCAGGAGAGAGAGACTCTCTTTGGGTTGACCCATGAATGAAGTTGTCAGGAGAGAGAGACTCTCTTTGGTTTGACCCATGAATGAAGTTGTCAGGAGAGAGAGACTCTCTTTGGTTTGACCCATGAATGAAGTTGTCAGGAGAGAGAGACTCTCTTTGGTTTGACCCATGAATGAAGTTGTCATGAGAGAGAGACTCTCTTTGGTTTGACCCATGAATGAAGATGTAACTATGAAGGCTTCTTTTTATCATGTGTTTCTTATTAGATAAAGACTGAACACTGGAGTGCAGTTGTAATTGACATTGTCCCCTTTTGTTGAAGATGACTTGGTTTGGTCCAGAGGTGGACAGACGGGCTAAAGAAAAATAATAATAATAAATGCCCCTAGCCAAAGATGAATTCTCTTATTTAGAATGTCATTATAATTCATACCAAGTTGATTCAATGGCTTTTAAATGCTTCAATTGTATGGTTGTTTACACCCTCATGTTATATAATGTGTGTAGATACAACCAATCTTGTTGTGTAGCGAAGATGACGTGAACATAAAGCCATGCCATTCTGTATGACCAACAATGATTAGGGATGCTGTGGCACTGGTTTATGAGTCTCCCTACCCCTAGTGTGTTACTGTCACCTCTCAATGCTGTAGTCGGCAGCAGAGCCACCATGGGGGGCAGTAAGGGTATAGTCATGCTCCAGGATGGAGACATCCGATCCTGTTTGCTTCCACCTCTGGGGAGACTGATCTCCCCCATCCAGATACTGCCTGGGTCCCAGCGGTAGACCACTCCCCATCCAGATACTACCTGGGTCCCAGCGGTAGACCACTCCCCATCCAGATACTGCCTGGGTCCCAGCGGTAGACCACTCCCCATCCAGATACTGCCTGGGTCCCAGCAGTAGACCACTCCCCATCCAGATACTGCCTGGGTCCCAGCGGTAGACCACTCCCCATCCGCACACTGCCTGGGTCCCAGCGGTAGACCACTCCCCATCCAGATACTGCCTGGGTCCCAGCGGTAGACCACTCTCATGGCATCCCCTCCTGACTTCTGCCTAGGCACATGGACCATTTCATACATAATGACAATATGGACGGGTCCACAGAATGGTCAGATAAGCAGTAGTGCAGTCACTGAAGGATTTCAAAGCTTGATGTAATGTAAAGCTTTAAACCGTTTTAAGTAACTTTTAAACAAGCCAGTATCTTACAAATGTAAGACGTATCAGTCAGTTTTTATTGATTGATTGAAGCCCCAAACTTTAATTTAAAAATCAGCCATTTTAAGTTTGGTGTGATTTGCATCTGACACTTCATTGGCAGCAGGTCCTAAATCACAACATGGTTTCCACACATTTCCCTCAGCCTGCCAGACTAATGTATTAGTCTGAAGAATGCAGTGGGCCTCAAGCAGGAGTGTCTAGTTTTCCCCAATTATTATTTTTTTATTTTTACTAAACTATTTAGTTAGCTCTGTGTCTGTATATCTGGGCCTGTATAGATGTATATATGTAGTGAAATACATGTCTGTAATAGGGAGGACGAAAGCAATCCCTGACCGATTTGACGTGACTTTGACGTAAATTTTGATCACCTGTTAATCTGAGCTTTCAGGACAAGTCTTGTTCAAGTACATTCTGTTTTTGACCCTATATTTCTTATATACAGGTAACTGCCAAAACAAAGGACACTTGAGTAAATGAGGGATACAAAGTATACTATATATACAAAAGTATGTCAAAATAGTGGATTTTTTTCGCCAGTTTCAGCCACACCCGTTGCTAACAGGTGTCAAAAAAAAAAATTGCACACAGCCATGCAATCTCCATAGACAAACATTGTCAGTAGAATGGCCTTACTGAGGACCTCCGTGACTTTCAACGTGGCACCGTCATAGGATGCCACCTTTCCAACAAGTCACGTCTAGGAACAACGACGGCTTCAGCCGCGACGTGGGCCACACCAGCTCACAGAGCAGGACCGCCAAGTGCTGAAGCGCTGCTCGTGGTGGCCCAATGCCCTATTAAGACACTTTATGTTGGTATTTTCTTTAGTTTGGCAGTTACCTGTGCATTTTGTACATATAACCTCTCTGCATGGACAGCATTTGAGTTAATATGGGTATGGAGGTGGATAGTCCTCTGATTGCTCTGAGTTAGCAACATGTTAGTTTAGCTACTGGACCACCTGCCTAATTCTGACTCCGGTGACATTTCATAACTCCACAAGAAACACGAATAAGCTATAATTCAGTTTTGTGGTACAGACGTTTTCATTTCTTAACCCGTGTTTCTTGGAAACAATGAAGGCAAAGTTGGCTCTTATTTTATACTGAACAAAAATATAAACGCAACGTACAACAATTTCAACGATTTTACTGAGTTACAGTCAATTGAAATACATTCATTAGGCCCTAATCTATGGATTTCTCGACTGGGCAGGGGCGCAGCCATGCGAGGTCCTGGAAGGGCATTTCCCCACAAAAGGGCTTTACTACAAACAGGAATACTCCTCAGTTTCATCAGCTGTCCGGGTGGCTGGTCTCAGATGATCCCGCAGGTGAAGAAGCCGGATGTGGAGGTCCTGGGCTGGCGTGATTACATGTGGTCTGCGGTTATGACGCCGGTTGGACATATTGCCAAATTCTCTAAAATGACGTTGGAGGCTTATGGTAGAGAAATTAACATTCAGTTCTCTGGCAACAGCTCTGGTAGACATTCCTGCATTCAGCATGCCAATTGCGCGCTCCATCAAAACTTGAGACATCTGTGGCATTGTGTTGTGTGACAGAACTTCACATTTTAGAGTGGCTTTTTATTGTCCCCAGCACAAGGTATACCTTTGTAATGATCATGCTGTTTAATCAGCTTTTTGACATGCAACACCTGTCAGGTGGATGGTTTATCTTGGCAAAGGAGAAATGCTCACTAACGGGGATGTAAACAAAAACGTTTTTGAGAAATAAGCTTTTTGTGTGCGTATGGAACATTTCTGGGCTCTTTTATTTCAGCTCATGAAACATGGGACCAACACTTTACGTGTTGCGTTTATATTTTTGTTCAGTGTACATCTGGTGCTCTTATTTTTGCCATTATAACACCAACATTGTGTAGCATTAGTTGACGACTAATTCACCCACTCATTTCACCTGGTTAACCAAAGAGACATTTCATATTTGACTTAATGCTTTATGGTGTCGTATTGAAACCGATATGAAGGGTTATTGTTGGAGATGACGTGGTGGAGAATCATCGCTTGGTTTGAAGATTCATCTAAGGTCCATGTTTTAAAGATGTGAGGGATGTCACTGGTCTGAGAGATGATTCATCTAAGGTCCATGTTTAAAGATGTGAGGGATGTCACTGGTCTGAGAGATGATTCATCTAAGGTCCATGTTTTAAAGATGTGAGGGATGTCACTGGTTTGAGAGATGATTCATCTAAGGTCCATGTTTAAAGATGTCACCGTTCCTAAAATCTTACATTTCCTCTAGCTGTACTGGACTACTGGAATCTGAATCGCTCGTGTCTTACTCAAACAAGAGAGCGGTGTGTCTGTGTGTGTGTGTGTGTGTGTGTGTTAGAATACCCCTCAACGTTATCAATACTTCCTAACTGAAAGTAATCTAGAAGTTGTTTTATTTCTTTGATTGTGTGTTTCTGCAGATCCAAGTATAATGATCTGTAATGTGTAAATAACCAAGGTCATGTTGTGTACTGCCAATTACACTAGTCACTTTGGATAGTAGCTTACTTGAATGAAATGTCCATAATAATAATAATAATAATAATAATAATAATAATGCATAATAATAAATTGTATCTACCGCTTGCTGTCTAATGTTGACGTTTGAGGCGGCACACAGCAAGAAAGATGGTTTTTGTACCGTTGTATTTGATTCACTGTCAAACGTAGAGACCTATAGACACATGAAACTGCTGCCTTAGAGAAATCTGCATTTTAGTAATAAATGTTTTAACCATGTGTGGGTTTGTTTATTTGCTAGGGAATGTTGAGTCTTTATTACGTATTTCTCAGCATGATCGCCTTAACTTTCAACTGGGAAGGTAACTAGCAAACTGGTATGTCATTTAATTTTGTGGTTTATTTCAAAGGATATGGCTTTTTCTTTTCCTAATTTTTTTTTCTTCAGTTTCCTAAATATCCTGGAAGTTTAACTATTTGCAGTAGGGCAAGTTTTGTATATTGTAATGCCCTGGCCAGTATATTAATTAAATCTTCCATGAAAATACATTGTCTAGACCAGGGGTGTCAAACTCATTCCATGGAGGGCCTAGTGCAGCGTTTCCCAAACTCAGTCCTCGGGACCCCAAGGGGTGCACGTTTTTTGTTTTTTGCCCTAGCACGACACAGCAGATTCAAATAATCAAGCTTGGAATGAGTTTGACACGTGGTCTAGACTGTCTTAAGAGTGGCTGTCATGGCATTCTATGATGTTATTGGCAAAATGGAAAAGCAGAAAAGAACCGTGTGAAATGTGTTGGCAGTCTGTCTGGTCTTCCTCATTTGTAGTGCTGCTGCAGACAAAGGGCTATTTTCAGGTGTTGTGGTTTTGCTGTTGGGTCCCTGCAGGACACCAGGGCATCCAGTCCCTCTGCTATTCCGAGAGGGATGATGCCTCTTGTGTGATTTGTTGGTTCTTTTTGTCTTCTCTGGCTTGTGGAGAATAACTGCAGCTCGCTCTCCTCTCTCTCTCCACATGCAACAGTTTGGAAGCATACTGTGTGTGAATTGCCTGAAGTCAGGAGTGCCTGTTGTTCTCATCTTACCCTGCTGATGGTCTAAGAGGCCTGTGGTGTGATGTGATGACGTTGCTCCTGGGCGTCACAGAAGCTTGTTGAAAGACACACAATGCTGACTATCTCCAACCTGGTCTCATATACTAGACGTAACATAGTAAACGTAAATACGGAAAAAACACTCAAATTAGTACCGTTTATGTTACGGTTGGTATGGTTACATGAGACAGAAGGTTACTTAAGGCAAAAAATAAAGTAGGGTGGTTGGTTGGGCATATAACGCAAACGTCTAGCAACTCAAAGGTTGCGTGTTCGAATCTCATCATGGACAACTTTAGCGTTTTAGCTAATTCGCAACTACCTACTACTTTTGAGCTACTTTGCACCTACTTAGCATGTTAGCTAACCCATCCCCTAACCTTAACCCTTTAACCTAACCCCTAACCTAGCTAATGTTAGCCACAACAAATTGGAATTCGTAACATATACATTTTGCAAATTCGTAACGTTGTACGAATTGCTATTTGTAAAATACGAATTGTAATTCATAACATATCATATGAAATGGATGATGGACATCCACAAATTAATACATACCATACAAAACATAATATAATATATCATACTAATTGGACTGTCCCAGATGTACGTTTACTATGTAACGTCTACCCCTGAGTCCAGGTTGCCATCTTTCCTCCACTGGTAACATCCAGGGGCCATACTTGCAAACTTTTGCTTAGACCATGGTTTAAAGTTAAACCATTGGTCTAAAATGGCTAAATTAGCCACGATGCTGAGGACGACCAGCTGAGTAGATAGATATATACGTTAACAAATTCCGTCTCGGCTAATTAAAATCGGCCACGTTTCACTAAAGCATCCTTAGCAAAATTCCACCTACAGGTTTAGATCCGGTGTTGTGATACTGATTGTCGCGACAGATGGTTTGTTTACGTTTCTACCATTGTGGCTAGATGGAGTAGGCCTACAGCGCCAACTAGTGGTTGCGTCAGGGACAATAGTTGTTGACAACTGTAGCATTGTAGCTAAGCCTAACCCTAAGCCTCCGCACGTGGTGCGGAGACAGATTCTCGCCACGCCACCTGGTAGGAGCGACCTGTCAGGTAGGATGCAATCCAAGAGTGAGCCGCGCCGGAGATGCCCAACTCGGAGAGGGTGGAGAGGAGGATCTGATGGTTCACAGTATCAAAGGCAGCAGACAGGTCTAGAAGGATGAGAGCAGAGGAGAGAGAGTTAGCTTTAGCAGTGCGGAGAGCCTCCGTGACACAGAGAAGAGCAGTCTCCGTTGAATGACCAGTCTTGAAACCTGACTGGTTTGGATCAAGAAGGTCATTCTGAGAGAGATAGCAGGAGAGTTGGCTATAGACGGCACGCTCAAGAGTTTTGGAGAGAAAAGAAAGAAGGGATACTGGTCTGTAGTTGTTGACATCGGAGGGATCGAGTGTAGGTTTTTTGAGGAGGGGTGCAACTCTCGCGAAGATGGAAGGGACATAGCCAGCGGACAAGGATGAGTTGATGAGCGAGGTGAGGTAAGGGAGAAGGTCTCCGGAAATGGTCTGGAGAAGAGAGGAGGGGATAGGGTCAAGCGGGCAGGTTGTTGGGCGGCCGGCAGTCACAAGTCGCAAGATTTCATCTGGAGAGAGAGGGGAGAAAGAAGTCAAAGCATAGGGTAGGGCAGTGTGAGCAGGACCAGCGGTGTCATTTGACTTAATAAATGAGGATTGGATGTCGTCAACCTCCTTTTCAAAATGGTTGACGAAGTCATCCACAGAGAAGGAGGAGGAGGATTCAGCAGGGAGGAGAAGGTGGCAAAGAGCTTCCTAGGGTTAGAGGCAGAGGCTTGAAATTTAGAGTGGTAGAAAGTGGCTTTAGCAGCAGAAACGGAGGAAGAGAATGTAGAGAGGAGGGAGTGGAAAGATGACAGGTCCGCAGGGAGTCTAGTTTTCCTCCATTTCCGCTCGGCTGCCCGGAGACCTGTTCTCTGAGCTCGCAATGAATCGGGGAAGAGATGATATGATAGGACAACGACCCTAAGCACACAGCCAAGACAACACAGGAGTGGCCTCGGGACAAGTCTCTGAATGTCCTTGAGTGGCCCAGCCAGAGCCCAGACTTGAACCCGATCGAACATCTCTGGAGAGACCTGAAAATAGCTGTGCAGCGACGCTCGCCATCCTACCTGACAAAGCTTGAGAGGATCTGCAGAGAAGAATGGGAGAAACTCCTCAAAAACAGGTGTGCCAAGCTTGTAGCATCATACCCAAGAAGACTCGAGGCTTTAATCGCTGCCAAAGGTGCTTCAACAAAGTACTGAGTAAAGGGTCTGAATACTTATGTAAATGTGATATTTCTGTTTTTTTGTTTTAATACATTTGCAAACATTTCTAATAACCTGTTTTTGCTTTGTCATTATGAGGTATTGTGTGTAGATTGATGACGGAAAAAAACAATTTAATCAATTTTAGAATAAGGCTGTAACGTAACAAAATTTGGAAAAAGTCAAGGGGTCTGAATAATTTTCCGAATGCACTGTACTATAAGTTTAGATAGCTTGCTAGACTAACTGACCAATCTAGTCCTGCATAGGGGAAATACGGTTATATTTAACATTCCTGTCCTGTACAGGGGGAATACGGTTCTATTCAACATTCCTGTCCTATACAGGGGGAATACGGTTCTATTCAACATTCCTGTCCTATACAGGGGGAATACGGATCTATTTAACTGTCTTGTCCTGTACAGGCTGAATATGGTTCTATTCAACTGTCTTGTCCTGTACACAGGGTATACGGTTCTCTTTAACAGTCCTGTCCTGTACAGGCTGAATATGGTTCTCTTTAACAGTCCTGTCCTGTACAGGCTGAATACGGTTCTCTTTAACAGTCCTGTCCTGTACAGGGGGAATAGGTTACATAACTATGCTGCAGGTTCCAGGAAAGATAATGTCATGTCCTTTTTACTTTGAAGTTCTTTATTAGGGGACTGTAAACTCTGTTTACTGACTCAACAGTACATTTCCCTAGTTACCGCTATAACTCTAAGTGTGTTTTACTGCTGTAGGGCACATACTACTACTATAGAACTAAAGCAAGGCTTGTGATGCGTTGTTCTTGAAACCTGCTCCCCTGATGGCTGATCATGTTGCACAGTGGGAGTGCAGAATAAGCAAGATCTCCACAATGCTTCTGCAATAGATGCCGAATGACCATCAGATCAGGTGTATTCCAGTGTTACAGTAGATAGGCACTTAGACTAAATCCCTCTGAAAGAGGAAGTATTCAAACAAGGTTTGCGGACTTACTCACTGTGTACGTTGCGTTTACCCTGCTCTGCACTCAGCTGCTGGCCAAGTGTTGGCTCGTTGATCTAGTGCTCTATTCAATCCGCTTCGTGGAAATTCAGCTTTACAGCATAATTGAAATTTAAAGGTAATGTTCCCGCTTCAGTAGAGACTGCATTCATGACAAACGCTTCATGTGTCGGCTCAATCGAAAATTACCTTTACATTTTCTATTGCAGAATCTGCAACGCTTCAGCTTAGAGCTCCTAGAGTCACTCTCCCACATTAATTTAAAGTACAGAACAGGACAGAACAGATGCTGTCATTTTCTGATAAGCCTGTTTTTGGGCAGAGAATAATACTGTATAATATATGCCATTTAGCAGACGCTTTTATCCAAAGAAACTTAGTCATGTGTGCATACATTTTACGTAAGGGTGGTCCCGGGAATTGAACCCACTACCCTGGCGTTACAAGCGCCGTGCTCTACCAACTGATCTACACATGCTTTATTATCCATTTATACAACGGGTGGGTCTAATTCTGAATGCTGATTGGTTAAAACTGCATTCCAGCCGGTGTCTATTCCACAAGTTACCACCGGCTAAACCTATGACGTTAAAATGCCTATTTACTCTGTTCCATCTGACTACGCAATCCACTGTCTCCTCAGCCCAGCCAGGCAATTTATATACTTGATCTCCACTATAAAAAGCATCTAGACATTGTCTCACATTTCTTTTAGACTAACATTTCGTTTTCAACAGCGGAGATTTGTATAAACCTTGCTGTATGTCTCTCCGACATTTGCAACATTGTTTCAATATTCAAACTCAATCTCCAGCTGTCTCATAGTAATGAACGAGTTGGGACGAGACAGACAGACAGGCAGGCAGCTTTTCTCAGCCAGTCAAAATCATGAATAAGGATCATTTTTATGGATATATACAAAGTAATGCCAATAGAAAAGTGCAGCTAGTTTGCTGTCTTTCCAGCTTCAGTTTGAAGTGATTGTGTTAGCTGTGTTGTTGGCTAGCTCCTCTGAACAACAGTGTCCTGATGAGAGAGCACATTTTCTACGCCAGGCGAAATCGCGCATCATTAGCTCATTGTTATGGATGTATCCAAATAAATGTCACTAGAAAACAGCTTAAACAAACGCAAATGAAGCTACTTTACTGTTATTCTGGCTGCACTGTTTGACGTGACTGTAAGTTAGCCGTAGTTGGCTAGCCAGCAAGCAAGGGATAAGAACGTTGCCAGCCAGTATGGCAATAGAACATTTAGAATGAACGACTGGGTCGCGTCCATAGATACAGAACAAAAGACTGAACGACTGGGTCGCGTCTCTGGCAACTGAACCGACAGAACGAACGACCAGCCGGCTTGGGTAGCAACCCTAGATTTGTGTCGGGACTATATCTTGCGGAAGGATGAAATAGTATGAATAAATTCATCAAAATATATTTTAGAAGTTTGTAATGGATCATCTGAAACAACTTTGACGTCAAAGACGAATTAGTGCTGGTATAGAGAGAGCGTAAGTGGGAAACACAGGAGGGTACGTTACGCTTGGTGATTGTATCCTATCCTCCTGAGTTGGCTGTGTCAAACGAGTGCATTGCAAACATTGGTCTATGTGGTATGTTTTTGTGAGTACTGATGCAGTCTCTGTAGTTTAGCACAGTGGAGTAATGCAGAAATATCCTTAATCCTCTTTATAGGACCCTGCACTTGAAGAGCTCTTTAGGAGCCTGTCCTGCTCTGTTGTACTCTGCTCTGTCCTGTCCTGCTCTGCTCTGCTCTGTCCTGTCCTGTCCTGTCCTGTCCTGTCCTGCTCTGCTCTGCTCTGCTCTGTCCTGTCCTGTCCTGTCCTGTCCTGCTCTGTCCTGTCCTGTCCTGCTCTGTCCTGCTCTGCTCTGTCCTGTCCTGTCCTGTCCTGCTCTGTCCTGTCCTGTCCTGTCCTGTCCTGCTCTGTCCTGCTCTGCTCTGCTCTGCTCTGCTCTGCTCTGTCCTGTCCTGCTCTGCTCTGCTCTGCTCTGCTCTGTCCTGTCCTGTCCTGTCCTGTCCTGTCCTGCTCTGCTCTGCTCTGTCCTGTCCTGCTCTGTCCTGTCCTGTCCTGTCCTACTCTGTCCTGTCCTGCTCTGCTCTGTCCTGTCCTGTCCTGTCCTGCTCTGTCCTGCTCTGCTCTGTCCTGTCCTGTCCTGTCCTGTCCTGCTCTGTCCTGTCCTGTCCTGTCCTGTCCTTCTCTGTCCTGTCCTGTCCTGTCCTGTCCTGCTCTGTCCTGTCCTGTCCTGCTCTGCTCTGCTCTGTCCTGCTCTGTTCTGTCCTATCCCTAAGGATGTGTATATATAAGACATTTTTTAAAGTCAAGTACTGGAATTCTTTCTGAATGAATAATACATTTGTCCCAGTATTTCTCTATGTATTCTTTCTTGTATGTATTTGCTTCAGTCAGCAGGGAAATCAGTGACTGTCTGCATGTGCTGCGCCGTCCCAGAGGCCTCTTGGCTCATCTTTTAGTTGGAGCGCAAGCCTTTCAAGAGAGCCAAACAGACTGCAAAACAGGGCTCCAAATGGGCAAACTGGGGCGTGAGTAACGGTATCTTGCAGTAGCTGAACGCAGGCAGCCCTGCACCACAGGGGTCCTCAGACACCAAACCACTCACTGAGTTAGGAGCTGGAACAGAGCAGTCGCCCAGACACAGCCAGCCAACCTCCCACAGTCATGGCTGTTGTGCCCCGCCAACCGCAGCCAAAGAACCTCCAGGCTTCTGGCTGCAATAAAAACAGCGGAGGGAGGGAGGGAGGGAGGGAGGGAGGGAGGGAAAGATACAGAGAGGCAGGCAGAAGCAGCTCTGAGAGTGGCAGTCCGAAACAGAAAGTATGTGTATGTGATTGTGTCTGGGGGTGTACTCTACAACACTCTGAGAGGGAACACAGCAGTCCCATGCTGCTAGCCGAACACTCAGAGAGGGAACACAGCAGTCCCATGCTGCTAGCAGAACACTCAGAGAGGGAACACAGCAGTCCCATGCTGCTAGCAGAACACTCAGAGAGGGAACACAGCAGTCCCATGCTGCTAGCCGAACACTCAGAGAGGGAACACAGCAGTCCCATGCTGCTAGCCGAACACTCAGAGAGGGAACACAACAGTCCCATGCTGCTAGCCAAACACTCAGAGAGGGAACACAGCAGTCCCATGCTGCTAGCCGAACACTCAGAGAGAGGGAACACAACAGTCCCATGCTGCTAGCCGAACACTCAGAGAGGGAACACAGCAGTCCCATGCTGCTAGCCGAACACTCAGAGAGGGAACACAGCAGTCCCATGCTGCTAGCCGAACACTCAGAGAGGGAACACAACAGTCCCATGCTGCTAGCCAAACACTCAGAGAGGGAACACAGCAGTCCCATGCTGCTAGCCGAACACTCAGAGAGGGAACACAACAGTCCCATGCTGCTAGCCGAACACTCAGAGAGGGAACACAGCAGTCCCATGCTGCTAGCCGAACACTCAGAGAGGGAACACAGCAGTCCCATGCTGCTAGCCGAACACTCAGAGAGGGAACACAACAGTCCCATGCTGCTAGCCGAACACTCAGAGAGAGGGAACACAACAGTCCCATGCTGCTAGCCGAACACTCAGAGAGGGAACACAGCAGTCCCATGCTGCTAGCCGAACACTCAGAGAGGGAACACAGCAGTCCCATGCTGCTAGCAGAACACTCAGAGAGAGGGAACACAGCAGTCCCATGCTGCTAGCCGAACACTCAGAGAGAGGGAACACAGCAGTCCAGTCCAGCAGCATCATGGCCTCCTGCCAACCTACTATTATATAAACAGTAGCGCTGCCAACAGAGACTCGCTGGACAGTCTGGATGGTCTGGGGGGTCTTGGTGGTCTGGAGGGTCTGTAGGGTCTTGGTGGTCTGGAGGGTCTGGAGGGTCTGGAGGGTCTTGGCGGTCTGGAGGGTCTGGAGGGTCTTGGCAGTCTGGAGGGTCTGGAGGGTCTTGGTGGTCTGGAGGGTCTGTAGGGTCTTGGCGGTCTGGAGGGTCTGGAGGGTCTGGAGGGTCTGGAGGGTCTTGGCGGTCTGGAGGGTCTTGGCGGTCTGGAGGGTCTGGAGGATCTTGGCGGTCTGGAGGGTCTGGAGGGTCTTGGCGGTCTGGAGGGTCTGGAGGGTCTGGAGGGTCTGGAGGGTCTTGGTGGTCTGGAGGGTCTTGGTGGTCTGGAGGGTCTGGAGGGTCTGGAGGGTCTGGAGGGTCTTGGCGGTCTGGAGGGTCTGGAGGGTCTGGAGGGTCTGGAGGGTCTTGGTGGTCTGGAGGGTCTGTAGGGTCTGGAGGGTCTTGGTGGTCTGGAGGGTCTGTAGGGTCTTGGCGGTCTGGAGGGTCTGGAGGGTCTGGAGGGTCTGGAGGGTCTGTAGGGTCTTGGCGGTCTGGAGGGTCTGTAGGGTCTGGAGGGTCTTGGCGGTCTGGAGGGTCTGTAGGGTCTGGAGGGTCTTGGTGGTCTGGAGGGTCTGTAGGGTCTTGGCGGTCTGGAGGGTCTGTAGGGTCTGTAGGGTCTGTAGGGTCTGGAGGGTCTGTAGGGTCTGGAGGGTCTGTAGGGTCTGGAGGGTCTGTAGGGTCTGGAGGGTCTTGGCGGTCTGGAGGGTCTGTAGGGTCTGGAGGGTCTTGGCGGTCTGGAGGGTCTGGAGGGTCTGGAGGGTCTAGAGGGTCTTGGCGGTCTGGAGGGTCTTGGTGGTCTGGAGGGTCTGGAGGGTCTTGGCGGTCTGGAGGGTCTGTAGGGTCTGGAGGGTCTTGGCGGTCTGGACCACACCTAGTCACTCTGTTGTACATCTGTCTTTTAGGGAGCTGGTCTCTTGTGCAAGGAGCCGAGTTTATGTAATTGGAACACAGACAGACAGATTTGCATGCACACATCCTCTTACTTTATACTGTATGTCCTTTGTTTCACTTTAGAATACTGTTATGTTAAGGAAACTTGGCACTATCTCATACTGTATGTGCTTGGATTTCCTGCCAATTGCAAATATTACAAATTACAATGTATGTGGAGTTGTCTCTGTGGATCTATGGTGGAAACAGTCCAAGATTGCCTAGCCACATATAGCGAATAAAAGAGCACTGCGTTTTGGTTAAGATACAGAACAGTAAAAACCTCTCCTCCTTCTCTTCCTCCCTCTCCTCATCCTCTCCTCTCTCCTCCCCATCCTCAGTCACCTCCCTCTGTTTTAATTATCCGCTCTGCTCCTGATTATTTCATCTGACAACCAATCAGATTACAACTGTCTTTCTTTTCCTTTTTGCGCGGGAGCTCACACACACACACACACACACACACACACACACACACACACACACACACACACACACACGGTCAGACACACACACACATTCACACACACACAGAGAGTCAGACACCCATGCGAGGTTCGTTAACAAAGTCGACGTGCGGCTGAGTCCTGAGTCTCTCCTGTTAATGTGTCTGCTGCTTCATTAAACTCTAAACCCTGTTCTGAATGAAGGAGGATGACACACTTCTACCCCAGAGAGAGGGACAGATGCAGACAGAATGGGGACACTTGTGTCTCTCTATTGTATTATTCATCAGGGGGTGTCACTTTGGATCTGAGTGTTGGTTCAGACGAGCACGCCGTCTGACTGGCAGACTGGCTGACTGGCTGACTGCTCCAGTCTAGTCACAGCCGGCCTGATTTTCATAATTCTGAATCAGTGGAGCTGGAGCTGCATCTGCCCACCCAACTGAGGGCTCAGGGGGGGGGGGGGGTGGAAAGGACACCCCTTTGAAGCCTTTCTGGGGGTCTGTGCCTTTCTGGGGGTCTGTGACTTTCTGGGGGTCTGTGCCTGTGATTGGCGAGCCAGAGCGTTGTGTACTCAGCTGTGCCCTGGGGCGAGTCTGTAGAGCCCTCCCTCTGAGCCTGTTCAGCCCAACTGGGAATCATTCCCTGTTTTATTAATGAAACTCACAGAGGAAATGTAAATTAAAGCCCACACTGCTTCCCAAAACAAAGGCTTTACTGTGGCTTGGTGACCAACGGGAAGGAAAATAGTTTGTGCCACACGCATGAGTCCAAATATGCCCAGCTTGCCTGGAATGTCTGTTTGTGATGGTAGTCCACTCTTGCTGCCCACCATGATTGACACTCATTTGGTCAATAGCTTGAAACCCTTTGGACCAGCAGGTAGCTTAGTGGGTAAGAGCGTTGTGCCAGTAACCGAAAGGTCGCTGGTTCTAATCCCCGAGCCGACTAGGTGAAAAATCTGTCGTTGTGCCCTTGAGCAAGGCACTTAACCCTAATTGCTCCTGTAAGTCGCTCTGGATAAGAGCGTCTGCTAAATGACTAAAATGTGAAATGTAAATGTTATGTCAAATCTTCATATCAATGATGCTACCTCAAAAGTCATCACATCACTCTTAAATGTATTCAACCAGATAAGAACACCTACTCTTTTACATTGACGACCTGAACATAGAGGTGGGAAGACTTTCTGCAGAATGCACTCTGGTGTTGTGTATACAAACTTATTTACGGGGTGGATTTGAAGACAGATATTCCATCAGCTCTCTGATGATGAGGTTGCTATAGTGGCCGTGATGAGGAATGTGAATCTGGAGGCAAATTGTAGTAAAAATAACAAGGGTTTGTGTTTTCTGAACTGACTGACAGTAATTGCTTTGAGAGTACCAGGGGTAAGGTGTGTGTTTTAAAGAGCAGCCAGCCAGCCACGCACAAACCTAAACCTGAGGCCATTAAACTGTAACACAGAGCCGGCTCCATCAAAGACATGAACCAACACAATAAACTCCCTGTCACAACGTCTGTCAGCAGGGCTCTGCCTGCCTACCCTCTCTCTCTCTCTTCCCTCTCTTCTCTCTGCAATTTACTAGGTAATTGCCCCATTGTGTAAACAGCGATTACCATTGCCAAACGTTGCTTCGCCTGAAAGCTTCTTCCTGTCACAAGTAGTCCTCCTGCTCCTCTGTTCAAAGCCCAGGCTCTCGCCTGCGCAGTCAGGTTTAAAAAATAATAATAAAAAAACTCCAGTTCCTCTGGCCAAGACAGAGGCAGTTTGAACTAGCCTGACGAAGTGCCAGAAACACACACAAACCTCCTTGTGTGTGTTTCTAATGCAGATTGATTGCGTTTTTTTATTGCTCTGAGTCAAGCTTGAATGAAACAGCACTACCTTTGTTTGAACAGTGGGAAAAACATTTGTGGGCCATGCAGGTTGTTTGGAGAGAGAGTCCTTTGCCTTGAATAAACCATGCTCCCAGATTCGCCTTGTCTTTGCATCTGTCTTTTTAAGCAAGGTAGTTTGTAAACGTTGTTATATACAACCAGACCGATAAGAAAAAGGTTGAGACCACTGTTGCACACATCTTCATGGCCACAACCCGGCTCAACCCAAACCCTAACCCTAGCTTCATGGCCACACCCCGGCTCAACCCTAACCCAAACCCTAACCCTAGCTTCATGGCCACACCCCGGCTCAACCCAAACCCAAACCCTAACCCTAGCTTCATGGCCACACCCCGGCTCAACCCAAACCCTAACCCTAGCTTCATGGCCACAGCCCGCCTCAACCCTAACCCAAACCCTAACCCTAACCCTAGCTTCATGGCCACACCCCGGCTCAACCCTAACCCAAACCCTAACCCTAGCTTCATGGCCACACCCCGGCTCAACCCTAACCCAAACCCTAACCCTAACCCTAGCTTCATGGCCACGCCCCGGCTCAACCCTAACCCAAACCCTAACCCTAACCCTAGCTTCATGGCCACACCCCGGCTCAACCCTCACCCAAACCCTAACCCTAACCCTAGCTTCATGGCCACACCCCGGCTCAACCCTAACCCAAACCCTAACCCTAACCCTAGCTTCATGGCCACACCCCGGCTCAACCCAAACCCTAACCCTAACCCTAGCTTCATGGCCACACCCCGGCTCAACCCTAACCCAAACCCTAACCCTAGCTTCATGGCCACACCCCGGCTCAACCCTAACTCTCAACCCTAGCTGTTGATCTTCAGCTTTGGATCTAAATGGAATGTACCCCAGGTATATCCCTTCCAAAACATTATGAATTTTCCTACTCTTACCTTACAGTCTCTCAAGTACCTACTAGCATTGTTGTAGTACTCGAGTCCAGGATTCGGACTTGGCTCGGACTTGAGTCACGATTTTCATGACAGGTGTTGCAAC
>NC_139993.1:62263830-62397202 GCF_964263955.1 Coregonus lavaretus | reverse complement strand
CTTCAGTAATGAGACTGATGTGGTGGAGAGTCTGGATGCCATCTACAACACAGGAACTTTTGTACAGATCCATGAGATGCAGGACCTTGGTGACAAGCTGAGGATGATTGTCATGGGCCACAGAAGGTAGGGGTATAAAAAACGTACTCCGCATGTTATGTTACCTTTTGATATTTCATCTGTACAGTATGTGTCGTTGCCCATTTGAAACGTACGCACTGAACAAAATACTCCTTTCTCTCTGGTAGAATCCGCATCACCAAGCAGATGGAGGTGGAGCCGGATGAGCCTGCGTCTGAGTCTGTCTCTGCCACTGAACCAGGGAGCCAGCCCAATGTCCCACGCCGGAAGCCCAAGAGAAAAGAGCGTAAAGAACCAGCCACCCTGGTCGAAACCATGGAGGAGAAGGTGCAGGAGGCAGAGCTGGTGGTAGAGACACTCCCTCTGCCCTCCTCTGATATCCTGATGGTGGAGGTAGACAATGTGGTGCACCAACAGTTTGAGGTCTCAGAGGAAGTCAAGGTAGGCATTAGGCAAAATACAGTGCCTTCGGAAAGTATTCAGACCCCTTGACTTTTTCCACATTTTGTTACGTTACAGCCTTATTCTAAAATTGATTAAATATTTTTTTTTTCTCAGCAATCTACACACAATACCCCAAAATGACAAAGCAAAAACAGGTTTGTAGATTTTTCCCCCCAAAACGTATTTAAAGAAAACAAATACCTTATTTACATAAGTATTCAGACCCTTTGCAATGAGACTCGAAATTGAGCTTAGGCGCGTCCTGTTTCCATTGGTCATCCTTGAGATGTTTCTACAAGTTGATTATTGGAGTCCACCTGTGGTAAATTCAATTGTTTGGACATGATTTGGAAAGGCACACACCTGTCTATATAAGGTCCCACAGTTGACAGTGCATGTCAGAGAATAAAACCAAGCCATGAGGTCGAAGGAATTGTCCGTAGAGCTCCGAGACAGGATTGTGTCGAGGCACAGATCTGGGGAAGGGTACCACAACATTTCTGCTGCATTGAAGGTCCCCAAGAACACAGTGGCCTCCATCATTCTTAAATGGAAGAAGTTTGGAACCACCAAGACTCTTCCTAGAGCTGGCCGCCCGGCCAAACTGAGCAATCGGGGGAGAAGGACCTTGGTCAGGGAGGTGACCAAGAACCCGATGGTCACTCTGACAGAGCTCCAGACTTCCTCTGTGGAGATGGGAGAACCTTCCAGAAGGACAACCATCTCTGCAGCACTCGACCAATCAGGCCTTTTTGGTAGAGTGACCAGACGGAAGCCACTTCTCAGTAAAATACACATGACAGCCCGCTTGGAGTTTGCCAAAAGGCACCTAAAGACTCTCAGACCATGAGAAACAAGATTCTCTGGTCTGATGAAACCAAGATTGAACTCTTTGGCCTGAATGCCAAGTGGCACGTCTGGAGGAAACCTGGCACCATCCCTAAGGTGAAGCATGGTAGTGGCAGCATCATGCTGTGGGGATTTTTTTTCAGCGGCAGGGACTGGGAGACTGGTCAGGATCGAGGGAAAGATGAATGGTGCAAAATACAGAGAGATCCTTGATGAAAACCTGCTCCAGAGCACTCAGGACCTCAGACTGGGGCGAAGGTTCACCTTCCAACAGGACAACAACCCTAAGCACACAGACAAGACAACGCAGGAGTGGCTTCGGGACATGTCCTTGAGTGGCCCAGCCAGAGCCCAGACTTGAACCCGATCAAACATTTTTGGAGAGAAGAATGGGAGAAACTCCCCAAATACAGGTGTGCCAAGCTTGTAGCGTCATACCCAAGAAGACTCGATGCTGTAATCTCTGCCAAAGGTGCTTCAACAAAGTACTGAGGAAATGGTCTGAATACTTATTTACATTTGATATTTCCTTATTTTTTAATTTTTTTTATTGGCAACAATTTCTAAACCTGTTTTTGCTTTGTCATTATGGGATATTGTGTGTAGATTGATGAGGGGGAAAAAACTATTTTAGAATAAGGCTGTAACGTAACAAAATGTGGAAAAAGTCAAGTTGTCTGAATACTTTCCGAATGCGCTGTAACATCTCCCCTGGTTTTGGTCCAATATTTCCACACCACAAAGAATTAAGTGTTTGTTTACATTTATAATGTTATAACATTGGAGTACAACAAGCTTCTATTTTGGTTTCTGATGAGGTGTGACAGCTGAACTAAGCACATGAGGCATTTTATAAGTTATATTACATTTACATTTTAGTCATTTAACAGACGCTCTTATCCAGAGCGACTTACAGTAAGTGAGTGCATACATTTTCTTGATTCTTCATGAATCAATGGGTGTGTGTTTAATATATCATTAATTTATAAGTCCAAAAATGGTTGTAGCAACTGCAGATTGCCCCTTTTAACCAGGCATTCTAGCAGGGTGTCAGTGTAGCTGTTGGGGTTTTTGTTTGTTTCAATTGAAGAAAAACATAAGTGCATGTGCTTTGTTTTATGAAGGCCCTGACAGCGGAGATCGTGAAGACCATCCGTGACATCATCGCCCTTAATCCACTTTACAGGTAATTACGTCTTTCTTTACAAATAAATAATTGTCCTTCAAAATACCTTGGAAAGTCATGTCTCTCCCAATGTCTAGATGGCGCTAGTAATGAACGCATTAATAGGCCAGAACTCTGTTTATTTTTAACGACTGTGAATGTCACTGACACTCATAAAAATAAAAGGTTTTTACTTCAAATGCCCACACGTTTCGGCCTCCTCCCTTTTTTTAATGCATGAGACTGTCTGTCAAATGACTAACCTGGTAATTGTATCGGTCTGTCTGTATGCATGCAGAGAGTCTGTTCTTCAGATGATGCAGGCTGGGCAGAGAGTAGTGGACAACCCCATCTATCTGAGTGACATGGGAGCGGCTCTCACAGGGGCCGAGTCACACGAGCTACAGGACGTCCTGGAAGAGACCAACGTAAGTGGACAGGGATTATCCTTACCAACAAACATGCTCTTTACAATATTTTCTTTACCTTTTCTCTCCATGGGATGTTCAAACTAAAAGAAGAAGAGATTTCCCATGAGTACACACAACATGTTCAATATAATATTCTCGGTGCTTTTAATGACAACCATTTTCCAATAACTTTTTAACGCTCTCCTCAGATTCCCAAACGTCTGTACAAGGCTTTGTCGCTGCTGAAGAAAGAATATGAGCTCAGTAAGTTGCAGCAGCGCCTCGGCAGGGAGGTAAGTGACGTCTTCCTCTTTTAGACAATTTTGAGATGTACAGTACCTCTTCAAAACCATTTTTTTCATCACCTCAAGCTCTTTGCAAAATGTAATGACACATTTTACAGTAAAATGGTGACCTAAATGAATGGGAAATATGGTCCGGGCAGGCACCAATCCAATATGACGACTTTGCCATTCCTTGCACAGAATTTAAAAAATATGAAAATGATATAATGATTGTGACGTTGTATTATTCTCTGTGTCAGGTGGAGGAGAAGATCAAGTTGACCCACAGGAAGTACCTCCTGCAGGAGCAGCTGAAGATCATTAAGAAGGAGCTGGGCCTGGAGAAGGAGGACAAGGACGCCATAGAGGAGAAGTTCAGGGAGAGGCTGAAGGAGCGCACCGTGCCCCAGCACATCATGGACGTCATCAACGAGGAGCTCAACAAACTCGGCCTGCTGGACAATCACTCCTCAGAGTTCAAGTCAGTCCCTGAACCCCAAATAAACCCCTAGACCATCCCTGCCCCCTGGATGTGGCGATCTGAGAGGATTGGATAGGTGTACTGTAAGCAATATGGCGACAATTCCACCTGGCCTATCAGAGGGCAGAATGGAACTACCACCATAATGCTTAAACCTATCCAATCCTCACAGATCTATATGTAGGTGCCATGGGGGTAGGGGCTAGGGGTTGATTTGGGAATCAGGGAGTGACCTCAGCGTTTGCCTCACCTTTTGAACTATCACTCAGAAAGAGCATCGTTTTTTTGTTGTTGTATCTGTCCTATTTTAAACAAACTCAAAAACAACAAAAAAACGATTGAACATGGCTCTTCTATTGAACTGTTGGTTCTGTGTGCAGTGTGACCAGGAACTATCTGGACTGGCTGACCTCGATGCCCTGGGGAACTAATAGTGAGGAGAACCTGGAACTCAAACGGGCCAAAGAGGTGCTGGAGGAAGACCATTATGGGATGGACGACGTCAAGAAACGCATTCTGGTGAGAGAATTGCACTGTGGGATCACCATGGTTACAATCTGACAGTGGATGACAGTTGGACTTGTGGATGTGAAAAATCTAATAATCTGTTGCCAAATATTTCCTTAATTAAGAAAATTCAAAGTTTCCTCTTGACCTCACCCATCTTCTTCTCTTTCTTCCTGCAGGAGTTTATTGCAGTGAGCCAGCTGAGAGGCTCAACCCAGGGAAAGATCCTGTGTTTCTATGGCCCTCCTGGTGTAGGAAAGACCAGTATCGCCCGCTCCATCGCCAGAGCACTCAACCGAGAGTATTTCCGTTTCAGTGTTGGTGGTATGACAGATGTCGCTGAAATCAAAGGCCACAGGTATGTACTGTTAGCTACTGTTAATTGCTCAATTAAACAATTCTGTCCGCATTAAAATACTATACAATCCAAAGTTGAGGGTAACTATTATTTACGGTACTTGTGTGTTGTGTGTTTTCAGGAGAACGTATGTGGGAGCCATGCCTGGAAAAATCATTCAATGCCTCAAGAAGACAAAGACTGAAAACCCACTGGTCCTTATTGATGAGGTGAATAAAGAAACTCTATGGAGTCAGCTCTAGCTTTATTTGATTGACAGAAATGTAGTTCTGCGTTGTTTGTATCATTTAGTATTCTTGGTGAAGGAGGTGATCGACCGTTCTGTGTTTATTCTTCCAGGTTGACAAGATAGGTCGTGGTTACCAAGGCGACCCGTCCTCAGCTCTGCTGGAGCTCCTGGACCCGGAGCAGAACTTCAACTTCCTGGATCACTACCTGGATGTGCCTGTTGACCTGTCCAAGGTAGGTGGACACACCTGTTAGGTTGGACCTGATCCTGATCCTGGAGGGCTTCAGCCCAGCACATAAAATGAATAGGTCATGTTCTTGAATCGAGCGGTTTGTGTCCTTGTGTTCTCTCCAGGTTCTGTTTATCTGCACTGCCAATGTGACTGACACCATCCCAGAGCCCCTGAGAGACCGTATGGAGATGATCAACGTGTCTGGATATGTGGCCCAGGAGAAACTAGCCATCGCTGAGGTAATGTGTTTTCACATTAGATTAAATCGGACAGCTGTCTCTGCGCTGAGAAGACAGTCCGCAAACATGCTTTAACAAAACAACCACCCCTTCTTATGGCAAACATTGAGTCATTAACCATGTTTCCATCCAAACATTTTTATGCAAGTAAAGCACCTGTGAAATATAAAACTCATGACAGGCCTGACAGAAACAGCAAATTCTCGGTCAACTTTCAAACCAAAAAAAGTTTCCAATGCCATTTCTCGCATTATCTATGTAATCTACCCACAATATGATCCACCCCTGTCGAACATATTTTGGTGGTTAACATTTTAATGTTTTTTTTTTTTTTGCAATATTTGATAGAAGTAAACTGCAGTCATGCAATGATGCTATGTCCTGTGGTCCTGTGGTCCTCCCACTAGGACGTGGAAAAGCATGCACAGTTTATTAGCTACAGATGATTCAAGTTATGATGAATGTCACAGTGAGGTGGGGATGAGTTTGACTCTCATCTCCAATAGATTGGTGCGCCTTATTCGAGTTCTAGAAAAACATTCCTTTGTCTGATTTAGTGTTGGTTTACTTCCTGTCTTTTAAGTGTGGGTTTTTCTTTTGTTTGCCTCTTGGGCAAATTTTGTGGGCGTTGTCTTTTAGGTTCCAGTTGTGTTGCTAGTCAACTTTCAGTGAACACCCCCATGAGTGTATTTTTAAGAACACCTCTTAAAACCCCCCCGTTTTGGTTCTTTGTCAGTGGCTCTCTGTTAGTTCCCCCTTCTGTTTGAGCGACCTTTTGGTTTTCTTGCTGGGGAACATAACAAAATAGGGGCTCGTCTGGGATATTGTTTCCCATGAGTATGGTAGTTGCTCTAGTCACCTACTCTGAAGCTCTTCTGTGCCCAGATATTCGAGTGTTCAAAATGCTCTTTTGGGTAGAGTTTGTCACTGGCATCCACCTTGAGGGGTTAGAAGATTGGTGGAATCATAGATATTGAGGGGCTGAATTTGTATGCTGGTGACATGATGATTGGTGCTTGGCTGCCAATTTAACCAATACGACCAGTAGGGGCAAATTTGCTGTTTATCGCAAGACTTGTGTCAAAACCGTCAACAGAGCTGAAAATGGGACGGAAACGTTAAATGAAAAGTTACTTTTGAATCACGACAAGCCAGTTTGGATTTCTGTTGGTAAAATGCGCATATCTTTTTGTGCGAATATTAGAATATTACTATATTTAGACAAATGGATGGACACCTAGCTATTGGTGGTATCTCCATCTCACAGTAACTCTCTGTCTCTCTGTCTCTCTGTCTCTGTCTCTCGCTCTCTCGCTCTCTCTCTCACTCACTAACTAACAGAAGTACCTGGTACCCCAGTTGCGTACTCAGTGTGGGCTGACTGAGGATACCACCACCATCTCCCCAGAGGCTCTGAACCTTCTCATCAGACAGTACTGCAGAGAGAGTGGAGTCAGGAACCTACAGAAACAAGTGGAGAAGGTCAGGCCAAACTTCACCGTCTGACTGCATGTATTAGTGGCTATTCTATATCTATCGCTGCCAAAGGTGCTTCAACAAAGTACTGAGTAAAGGGTCTGAATACTTATGAATACTTTATTTTTAATACATTTGCAAAAATGTCTAAAAACCTGTTTTCACTTTGTCATTATGGGGTATTGTGTGTAGATTGATGAGGGGGGGAAAAATATATTTAATCCATTTTAGAATAAGGCTGTAACGTAACAAAATGTGGGGGTCTGAATACTTTCCGAATGCACTATGGGGTTAATCCTAACTTTGAAGTCTCATTTTCACTTATTCGATTTAAGTTTAAATTAGGATTCTCCCCTAATGAAAGGAAATAATTCTACTTTAGGATGTTGCTGATGTCTCGTATCATGTGTCCAGGTGTTCCGGAAAGTGGCGTTCCGTATAGTGAGTGGGGAGGAGACGGCGGTCCAGGTTACCCCTGACAACCTGCAGGATTACGTCGGCAAGCCCATCTTCACTGTGGATAGAATGTATGATGTCACACCGCCTGGTGTTGTCATGGGCCTGGCATGGACAGCCATGGGTAAGAACGTGGGCAGAGATGTAGAAGAGAGGTGTGTTTTACAACCAGCATTATGCATAGAGAACAACACAAACGTCGCTCTGATCTTAACCCCCTAGAGTCTTAGCCTGGGGGGTAGGGGGGGGGGGGGGGGGGTCGTGTGGGGGGTCGTAGATCAAAACGTGTTCGTGAGAGTCTCGTCTTTCCATAGAGGGGTATTATTCGATTTTAGGCCAAACCGTTCTAACGCTACAGATGGTTTTGTGAGAAGACATCTTTTTGGAATTTCTCCTGGTCTGATAAACACTGCTGTAGCTCTGCAACCGCAGACACGCAAGGGTAACGTCGGCGGCTGCGATGGATCGAGACGCAGCCCATGCAGATAACTCTAGCTTAAACAGATGGATTTTGATAGGGGATATTTCTTTATTATGCTAATTAGATTTTGCGGACACGTGGACATTGACTCTGGGTTTTTAAAGTCCCCTCCATCTTTCCTCTCCAGGTGGCACCACGCTGTTCATCGAGACGTCCCTGAGACGGCCGCGGGACACTGGCGGTAAGGATAAGGACGGCCCCAGGGATGGGTCGCTGGAGATCACAGGGCAGCTGGGAGATGTGATGAAGGAGAGCGCTAAGATCGCCTGTACCTTCTCCAGGGCCTTCCTCATGAAGCAGCAGCCGGACAACGACTTTTTCTCTGGCTCCCACCTCCATTTGCACGTCCCTGAGGTAGGGGTGTTGTCCTTAGACTGTAGCAGTGTTGACGTTTGTCTTGTAAACACCTGTATCTGCACACCCCTTCTGTTATCTGATATCTTTATGCCATATCCATCAATCACCCATTTACAGTATTCTATGAAAAGGGACCTTCAATGTACACAACATCCACTGTATACAAGCCAAATCGAAAGGAACAGTGTTCTGTATAGATTTTTATACATAATCACAACGTCACGAAACAGCGTCTCCTCTCTCCCTGTATGGCTGCTGTGGTTGTTTACAGGGTGCTACCCCCAAGGACGGGCCCAGTGCCGGCTGCACCATCGTCACGGCCCTGCTGTCCCTGGCAACCAACACGCCAGTGCGGGAGAACGTGGCCATGACGGGAGAGGTGTCCCTGACCGGAAAGATCCTGCCTGTGGGAGGCATCAAGGAGAAGACCATTGCTGTGAGTCACGTCACTCTTAATAACACTGTTTAGTTACCTGGGAGCTTAAGTGTGATTGAAAAAGAGAATGAAATGTACTTCAAGTAGGCTGTTACTTTACATACTATAACAACGTAACTTATGAGGTGAGATACTTGATCAACAATGGCTTCATAACATACAGAAGACACCTTTGCCATTTATTGCTAATTCCTGCAGAAAGCACACAGGCTACTGGAAAGACTGATATACAAACCATATGTTTTGCATATGACATTCAAGTTTAATTTATGGTTCAATCTTTTCCTTCTAAAAGCATGTTTATAATAAATCATGAGGATACAATGTTAGTCTGAAACTTGAAATGACTGTGGAGTATGGTTGTGTATGGGGATTTATCTGAACTTGTATTATGCTGAACAAAAATATAAACGCAACAATTTCAACGATTTTACTGAGTTACAGTTCATATAAAGAAATCAGTCATTTACATTTTAGTCATTCAGCAGACGCTCTTATCCACAGCGATTTACAGGAGCAATTAGGGTTAAGGCCTTGCTCAAGGGCACATCGACAGATTTTTCACCTAGTCGGCTCGGGGATTAGAACCAGCGACCTTTCGGTTACTGGCACAATGCTCTTAACCATTAAGCTACCTGCCGCCCCTCATGTCAATTGCAAATGTTGCATTTAATCAGTCAATTGAAATAAATTCATTAGGCCCTAATCTATGGATTTCACATGACTGGGCAGGGGTGCAGCCATGGGTGGGCATAGGCCCACCCACTGGGGAGCCAGGCCCAGCCAATCAGAATGAGTTTTTCCCCACAAAAGGGCTTTATTACAGACAGAAATATTCCTCAGTTTCATTAGCTGGTCTCAGACAATCCCGCAGGTGAAGAAGCTGGATGTGGAGGTCCTGGGTTGGCATGGTTACACGTGGTCTGCGGTTGTGAGGCCGGTTGGACGTAGAGAAATTAACATTCAATTATCTGGCAACAGCTCTGGTGGACATTCCTGCAGTCAGCAGCAAATTGCATGCTCCCTCAACTTGAGACATCGTGTTGTGTGACAGAACTGAACATTTTAGAGTGGCCTTTTATTGTCCCCAGCACAAGGGGCACCTGTCTAATGACAATCCTGTTTAATCAGCTTCTTGATATGCCACACCTGTCAAGTGGATGGATTATCTTGGAAAAGGAGAAACGCTCACTAACAGGGATGTAAACAAATTTGTGCACAACATTTTGAAGCTTTTTGTGCGTATGGAACATGTCTGGGATCTTTTCATTTCAGCTCAGGAAACATGGGACCAACACTTTACATGTTGCGTTTTTATATTTTTGGTCAGTAGTTTTAGTAGCAGTCTCCTCGTGCATTTTGAACATTCCTCCCTTCTCTCCATCTTTCCCCAGGCGAAGCGTGCCGGTGTGACCTGCATGATCTTACCGGCAGAGAACAAGAAGGACTTCTCTGACCTGCCAGAGTTCATCACGGAGGGCCTGGAGGTTCACTTTGTGGATCATTACAGCAAGATGTACCCCATCGTCTTTCCACAACACTGAATCATGACGCTATGAAACAGACACTGGCACCTAAGCTGCCAGCACTGTTGGGGGTCAATTCAGGAAGAACACTGAAATTCCCAATTATCTTCAATGAGGAAGATGTTGAATTGGAATTTGGTTTACTTTTATGTATCGACTGGAATTAAAAATGGAATTCACCCCAACCCCCGATGGATAGAACTGGTTAGATCTACATTCACATTGAAGGACTTTGTCATCACTGAACTATGAAAGCAGATTTTTCTGATCAGTTGTTTTATTTGGTCGTACATTCACCCGCTGTTAAAAGCACCACAACTAACAGTGTGAGACAGCTGTGTCACGAGGAGAGTTGTATACGAGTCCCCTGTAGCTCAGTTGGTAGAGCATGGCGCTTGCAACGCCAGGGTTGTGGGTTTGTTTCCCGGGGGGGGGGGGGGGGCAGCATGAAAATGTATGCACTAACTGTAAGTCGCTCTGGATAAGAGCGTCTGCTAAATGACTAAAATGGTAATTGTATAGCCAATCAGTTGGACCACAGACAAAGCAGGGGGTCTTTTCAGGAGGGTGAAACAGAACATTTCAGCTAGGAACATATGATTGTCTATCATGTAGAAGGAATTTTCAGATCATATTAAGTTGCATTTCTATATCACCAATGTTCATGTTAACCCCCAACCCCCCAAATATCCCTCTTCTGTGTTAAAGATCCCCAAAAACTACCATCACAGTTGGGGTGATGTTTTCGCTGCTACGCAGCCTAGACTTAAGATATCTTTTTTTTAGTGATCAAATGTTGCATTTAAAAACTGCTGATAAACTTGCGTACTGTCATTTTTCCTTAATGTTGAAGTTTGTTCCCACTTGATCAGCAATGGTTTCATAACATACGGAAGACACCTTTGCCATTTATTGCCAATTTCTTCACACAGGCTACTGGTAAGACTATTGGCTAGCCCATCATTTGGCATGTGTAAGAGCACCTGCTGGACCCTGGATAAGAGCGTCTGCTAAATGAAGTAAATGTAAAAATGCAGACAACTGTACTACTCATGGCATTCTGTAAAGTACACTACCCAGTCAGAGTAGTCCTTCAATTAATAAAATAAGTCTTACAGAATATTTAGACAACTCCAGGTCTGTATTCTAGTAAAAATTCATGACTGGAAAGACATGCAGCCTACAGTATAAATTGAAAATGGCTCCCCTCTGCAGATTGAGATGTAGTTTAAATCTCGCCAATCATAGCACCACTTCATCATTCTAAAATGAGAAACAATGAAGGAATCGACAAACTTTAAATTGTTGATACAAATATTTATTTGCAAGAACAACTTAATCCTTCTTGGCAGCGGCCTTCCTCATGGCAGCCAGGACGTTGCTGAGCTCCTCCCTCTTTCTCTTGGCGCGGATGTGAGTTCCAATCTGAGGAGAAACCCAAAGGGTACATTAATGGAAGAGGGAAGACCCAACACAAGATGCATGCGCAACTTTCACAGCAGGTGAACTACCATGCTCAGGATGACGTCAACACTGGCCCCGTGTAGCTCAGTTGGTAGAGCACGGCGCTTGCAACTCCAGGGTTGTGGGCTCGTTTACCACGGGGGAGCCAGTATGAAAATGTATGCATTCACTAACTAAAGTCGCTCTGGATAAATGACAACAACAAAAACCCCACTAAAGCATGTCTCTGGGACAGATAAATCAGGTATAAGTTCAGTAACGAACATGTATTGGGATAGCAGTTCCATAAATGCTAAACTAGTCTTGAGAATGAACTGATTGGACAAACTATAGGACAGAATAAGGCTACTGATCCAATAGATGCTCCACGATGTAAACAGTCAACCAGGGTGACAGCTGCGAAAAATGCAGGACATTTCCACAAACCCTTAACAGACGTAGTAACGTTCAACATCAAATGGGTACTACAAAATCTATGTTCGGTTTTAAAAAATTGCATTTTGTTCACCGTTTTTTGATCCAAAAAGAAAGCAGCTGCAGAAACAAACCATATGACATGAACAAATTCCTCCATGCTGACAATACATTTTAGTCATTTAGCAGACGCTCTTATCCAGAACGACTTACAGTTAGTGAATGCATACATTTTTTTATTTTATTTTATTTTTTCCTACCCCCTGTGGGAATCGAACCCACAACCCTGGCGTTGCAAACGCCATGCTCTATCAACTACAATAACACCACCAATACACCCAGCCGGGTTCGTAGTGTCTCCCGAGTGGCGCAGTGGTCTAAGGCACTGCATCGCAGTGCTAGCTGTGCCACTAGAGATCCTGGTTCGAATCCAGGCTCTGCTGTAGCCGGCCGCAACCGGGAGACCAATGGGGCGGCGCACAATTGGCCCAGCGTCGTCCAGGGTAGGGGAGGGAATGGCCGGCAGGGAGGTAGCTCAGTTGGTAGAGCATGGCGTTTGCAACGCCACGGTTGTGGGTTCGTTTCCCACGGGGGGCCAGTATAAAAAAAGAATAATGTATGCACTAACTGTAAGTCGCTCTGGATAAGAGCGTCTGCTAAATGACGTAAATGTAAATGTAGCAGGGGAGTTACATACCCTCTTCTTGATGAACTTGAGGGCACGCTTGTCCTTGGACACCTTCAGCAACTCCATGGCGCGCCTCTCGTAAGGGGCGAAGCCGCACACCTCGCGGATCATGTCACGCACAAACTTGCTGTGCTTGGTCAGACGCTGAAACACAAAATCAGCAACAGTTGGTCAAACAACCAGTTCTAAAGTCACTGGGGAAATGTAGGCCCTCTACCATGGGATGAAAAAATAAAAACTTTATTCAGATAGCTACTATGCAAGTGTCTGAGACCAAGCGTCCCTGTCAGCAGTGGGATGCAGACAGACAGGGATAGTAGGAAACTAGTTGATGTGTGCAGGGGGAACGACAGAACAGCACTGAACAAGCTGCACTGTAACTTATCCTGCTTTAGCAACAGTTTATTGGGCCAGTAAGTGCCGCCTATGATCAAGTTATATTGTTGACCCATTATCTGATAACAGAGGGGAGGGGGCCAAAGCCTGAGCACCTTCAATCACTACACTGGTGGCAGCTATGGGATTAGAAACCAAACTATGAACAGAGCCAGAGAGGGGCTTGACCCAGCAATTCTAGGACAAGCAAACAACCTCCTGTGGTAAAGGGTCCAGTGCCCAGACCCTTTACCTGGGGACATAGCGCCCAGACCCTTTCCCTGAGGACATTGCGCCCAGACCCTTTACCTGAGGACATAGCGCCCAGACCCTTTACCTGAGGACATAGCGCCCAGACCCTTTACCTGAGGACATAGCGCCCAGACCCTTTACCTGAGGACATAGCGCCCAGAGGCTCTACCAATACCACACTACCTGTGGTGGTTGTCATGTTTCTATCCATTCAGATGAACTCACCCCTCGCCTACGGGCATGTTTCGGTGCGGTCACATTCTTGGTTACCGGGTGGCCTTTGCTAAGCCCCACGGCCATAGGATACCTGATAGCCATGTCTGTAGAAAAAAGGGAAAAAAAGTTGAGTTACATGTAATTCAAAGCATGAGACTTCAACAGGCTAGCTAGTTGCTGACCATCAACTAACTTGTGTTACAGTGTCAGTACAGGTGCATCAAAGCTGGGACAGAGAGACTGAAAAACAGCTTCTATCTCAAGGGCATCAGACTGTTAAATAGCCATCACTAGCCGGCCTCCACCCAGTACCCTGCCCTTAGTCACTGTCACTAGCCGGCTACCAACCATTTACTAATCCCTGCACCTTAGAAGCTGCTGCCCTATGTACATAGACATGGAACACTGGTCACTTTAATAATGCTTACATACTGTTTTACCCATTTCATATGTATATACTGTATTCTAGTCAAGGCCATCCTATTTAACTATTGCTGTATATATACACACTATTCTATCCTACGTATTCTACAGATATACTAAATCTTCTATCCACATACTGTCCATGATGTCTATACATCCCATCCCACACACAGAACAAAAATATAAACGCAACATGCAACAATTTTACTGAGTTAGTTAATATGAGGAAATCAGTCAATTGAAATAAATTAATTAGGCCCTAATCTATGGATTTCACATGACTGGGAATACAGATACCTCACGATTTTGTCAGAATATTTCTGTACATTCAAATTGCCATAGATAAAAAGCAATTGTATTCGTTGTCTGTAGCTTATGCCTGCCCATACCATAACCCCACCATTGGGCACTCTTGTTCACAAGGTTGACATCAGCAAACCACTCGACCAGAAGACGCCATACAAGTGGTCTGCGGTTGTGAGGCCAGTTAGACATACTGCCAAATTCTTTAAAACGACGTCGGAGGCGGCGTATGGTAGAGAAATGAACATTCAATTATCTGGCAACGGCTCTGGTGGACATTCCTGCAGTCAGCATGCCAATTGCACGCGCCCTCAACTTGAGACACCTTGTGGCATTGTGTTGGGTGACAAACATTTTAGAGTGGCCTTATACTGTCCCCAGCACAAGGGGCATCTGTGTAATGATCATGCTGTTTAATCAGCTTCTTGATATGCCACACCTGTCAGGTGGATGGATCATCTTGGCAAAGGAAAAATGCTCATTAAAAGGGATGTAAACAAATTTGTGCACAACATTTGAGAGAAATAAGCTTTTTGTGCATGTGTAAAATGTCTGGGGATCTTTTATTTCACATCATGAAACACGGGACCAACACTTTAGGTTAAGTGCGTATATATATATATATATATATATATATATATATATATATATATATATATACACACCGCCATTGCTCATCCTAATATTTATATATTTCTTAATTCCATTAATTTTGCTTTTAGATTTAGATTGGAGCTAGGAACACAAGCATTTCGATACACCAGCAAAAACATCTGCTAAACTTGTGTATACGACCAATAACATTTTATTTTATCGTGAACTATTAACATTACCGGTCTGGCCTTCGCAAGATAGCCAGTTGGCTAACGTTACTAGCGTTTTCCTATAACGCTAATCACTGCATCGTCAACTGCAATGTACATTTAACTAGCCACAACGTTAGGACTCTTGATTCAGCAAGGTAGCCAAAGAATATGGTTATTAAGACAGAATGCTGGCTAGCAAACTACCGTGAGCAATGTTAGCTAGCAAACGTAGCCAACTAGCTAATTACCCTCTTACTACTGCGATAGGAAAATTACATGAGTTAGCATTAAAGCAGAAATATTAGTCAAGAACATGCATGTTATCTGTAGGCACTATGCAGTCATTGTAAAAAGCGTCTCGTTACGAAGCTCCGGCAATAACAAGCCGATGTGATTCTCATGTGCTTAGGGAAAGAGACCATGTAAGCGCAGTAACTGTAGGGGGGTGTTTACCGTGAAAATCGTACATTTATCACGGCAATATTGGAAGCCTCGCTTCAAGTAATAACTATACCTTATGTTGGTTTTATTCAAATTGGTAATAAAAGAAGGATGCCAAAGATTTGGTAAGGATTTTAGACGATATAATTTCTTCATAAAATTCTTACCTTCTTTCTTTAATGGCGGACAAACCGGAAGGAACGCTTAGTAGTGGATGTTGGGTAATGAGGGTTTGCCATAAATAAAACACCAGTGAAATCTATGTAGCGCCACCTGTGGGTGCGGATAACTCAGATTCAGTAGTCTTTTTTTTGAAGATAAATATATTGCAAAAGTAAATCGTTTAAAGTAGACCGTAGCAAACATTTTTATAATTACATTTACGTCATTTAGCAGACGCTCTTATCCAGAGCGACTTACAAATTGGTGCATTCACCTTATGATAGCCAGTGGGACAACCACTTTCTCTCCGTCGATCAGAAGCAAGGATGGTAACCACTACTCTGATAAGCACATGTGCATTTTATCGTTTTCCAACTACTGTAAGCGAGAGGCATCACTGGAGCTGTTTGATAAGGTAAGCCCTGTTTGCTAGCTGCTAACAAACTATTTTGTTTAGGTCAAAGATATGTGGTTAGCTAGATGCTTATTAAAATTAGCTAGATAACCACCGACTGTAGTTACGTGTACAACGCACGTTACCTTCCTTACAAGTAAAAAGAAAACCAACATATGCTAGCATAATGACTGTTGTGACCTTTTATTATTGACAAGTCCTTTGTGAGCTAGCCAGCTAGTTAACATTCTCACGGTTTGCGTAGTTATACTTTTTCAAGTGGTGACATGCTAGTTATGTAAGCCCACCAGGGCAGGGATATAGCTAACTAAATATTGCCTGGTGGGCTAGCTAGTTAGGCACCTTGGTTGGCTACATTAGCTAATGTTAGCTAGCTAACGTTTCACTGTATCTCACCGTGGTGTAGTCGGACTTTCCCGACAGGCGGTGACATGCTAGCAAATGTGCCTAATGTTAGTGATTAGCTCTAGCTAGCTAACGTTAAATATCCCTGCCCTTGTGGACTAGCTAGCATGTCACTACCCGTGGGGTCTGGGGAAAAGTCGGGACTACATGAACGATGAGCTAACGTAACTAGCTAGCTAAACGTTAGCTAAATATTCCTGCCCTGGTGGTCTAACATTATCTAGCATGTCACCATGTGGAAAAGTGTGACTAGACGAACTGTGAGCTAACGTTAACTAGCTGGCTAGCTAGCTTGTGGGCTCAATGTTTTCCCATACAAAACACAAACGATTTTGTTCCACAAGTGCATCTGTTGTACATGATTAATCAAATGTCCTGTGAAGTAAGTTATACATGTCAGCAGGGATGGAAATTGAGCTAGTCCGAGGCTAGTACTTTTCAGACTGGGCTAGTAGTAGACAACGTGCCAAACTAGCCTGACAAAGCAGTGAAATTTTGCCTAACATCGCGTACCACAGATTTAGGACCTGACAGTTACTCGGGCTAGTAGAGATCGTGGTCTGCTGGCCAGTGCCAAAAATCCGTATGTTCCATCCCTGCATGTCCGTCCCTTTCAGACGACCCCCCTATCACTGTTGGTCCTCCCCGGTGACTTCACGGCTGAGGGGTTTTAACTCTCCTCTTCAGAATTAGAATCAGAAGTACAGTCCTATAGCTCATCGCAATAGTACCCTAGACTGTCCTGATCATCTAGTTGAGAATTCCAGATAATATCCTCCATCCCAGCAGAAATTTGCAGATAGACCAAAGCCCAGTCTATTTTACATTTTAGTCATTTAGCAGACGCTCTTATCCAGAGCGACTTACAGTTAGTGAGTGCATACATTTTCTTTCATACTGGCCCCCCTGTGGGAAACGAACCCACAACCCTGGCGTTGCAAGCGCCATGCTCTACCAACTGAGCTACATGGGGCCTATTTTACCGTTACAATAGTTAACTCTTTGGGGTTATGGTATTTTAATATAGATGTTACCATTTTAGTAATCTACTTAGCTAGCTATTAAAAATATTTTTTTTGTCTTTCGGATCAGAAACCCAGTGACAACACTCGGGTCTGCAGCTGCTATTTTCCGGTGGGAAAGATAAATGGCCCTGTATTTACCAGAAAAGGAAGCTCATCCACCATGACAGAAGAGGAAGATCCAGACTGTTGATTGGGAAACCAGAACAAACAATGAGACACATGAGGATCGGGTTTTGAGGGACCACTTGTCACATTGTCCAAGGTGGGTTTGTGTTATGATAAACAATGTGTTTTCTGTCCAGATAAAGATGGTGATACAGCGTTTGAAAAAGACGAACATCCCACTGACCAACTGTCTCTTTGTTTTCCAGTCCCAACAGGAGTGCATCCCTCAGACCATCCGGTGCATGGACATCCTGTGCCAGTGTGATCCGAGTGAGAGTGTCCAGTTGTGGAGACTACAGCACATCGAGCCTGTGGATGGACAGCTCGGTAACACATCAAATATGATACAATATTGTGTAAAACATTGAATTTGTAGATGCCTCGACCTTTTTACTTTGTTCCCTTTTCCCCATGTTTTAGACATGAGGTGTAACACGCGTAACATCATGTTCACCCCATGAGGCAGTGCATGATCAACACCACACTCAACATGGAGATCTGCTGGAAGGGGTGTACTCTCTCTCACACTCTGGGGGGTAAGACATCATTTAAACATCACAGATATACATTCCCTCTGTGCCCATGATAAAATGCAATGTGAATTGTGTTGTACTACTGAATGAAACTGTGAGGAGATGCACTCGGACCAGCCTTTGTGATTGAACTTACTTTAACTACAGTACTTTAGTTGGCTGCTTTGAGCAAAACTTGTACGTAATATAACCTATTCTGGGAGCCTAGTGTGTGTGTATGAACTGTGGAATATGTTTGGACCATTGGCTTCCCTGAAAACAGGAACTAACAGGAGGAGCAATATGAGTCTGTTTGAGGTTGTCACGCTGGATGGTGATTGAGGCTTTGGTGGTCCATGACAATGAAGAAGCAGGTGTCCCTTCCAGTGATGTGGAGCTGACCTTGGACCTGGTGTCAGTAAGGATGGTCTTCACGGAGGCGTTAAGACCCTCCCTCCTTGATAGAGAAATCCTTTGACTTCACTGCCTCTTCAATGGTAAGGTCCCTTGCACCATAACAATGTCCGGTACTGACAGGGAGGGTAGCGGTTGTTCTGGCTCAGGTTGAAGGAGACATGCCATTCCACTGAACCTGCCTCGGAGACGGTTCCTTAGCCACTGAAGATCCTCCTCTGTGGGCTCTCGGGACAGAGAGTTGTAGTCTTCAGCCGGGTACAGGACCTCCACTGACTGCACCTGGTTGGGCCACGGCTGGCTTCCTTCAGTTGCATTCCACATCCGTACGGACGATATTGTGAACCGCCAAAATAGGCTGAATGGCTACACTTATGAGCTCCACAGAGGCATTCACATGTGGTAGAGAGAATTCCTTTGTCACCTATAGAGACCTGCCAAGAAGAAGGAAGTTAGGTGTCACATGCCTTTCAGTGCATTTGTTGTAAGAAATGTGCTATATAAATATTTTCATTTGATTCATGTCATTACAGCTGTAGAATATTTAATAAACTGTCATTTTCACATGAGGACAAGTGCAGATTTTCCATAAACTTTTAATTGATAAATTGGGATTTTATCACTTGACATATCAATCATATAGTGGGAAGGATCCTATAAATCAAGACTGTGTCAATGCATGTACTGTACCACTCCCAATAAATTAATATTGTGCCTTTAAAGATTTGTCTCTGATCATGCAACTTCAATACAGGCTGGATGTCTAAATAAAGTCAATTCTGAATGTCAGATTTTTAGATTCATTCTCAACAATGACAACATTCTAGAATTCACTATGTGGCTGAAATTGAATCTGATCAGCCTGTCAGGAATGGAGCTCACCCACTGTAAATGTAAATATTATCCACAAAACATGAAGTGTCCTTTATAATTATACGCATATCAGTTATGCAAGGTAACAACCAGCATAGATTAAAGGCTAGCTAGCTAACAAGATTACCTAGCTAACTAGCTAGCTCACAAGACTAGCCAAGTTAGCTGCGTTGTTCCTTGCATGCGATTGGCTGTAGTCTTCGGGGCGGCATGCAGCCTAGGAGACAGTGCTGCATGTCAGGCATTGTTCAGGGCCTAAATATCGATGCCGCAGCAGGGCTCCTTGATGAAGTGGTTAACATGCATCTAAACAAATTAATGGATAATGCATGGTACTTTTGATTATCTCGTGATCTCGACAAAACAACTTTTGTTATAATAATAATATAATAATATGCCATTTAGCAGACGCTTTTATCCAAAGCGACTTAGAGTCATGCGTGCATACAGTCATGCGTGCATAAATTTTTTGTGTATCTCGACATAAGAAGATAACTATTAAAAAAAGAATAATCATACCGTGCCTTAAAGTATTCACACACATTTTGTTGTGTTACAAATTGGGATTAAAATGCATTGAATTGTAATGTTTTGTCAATGATCTACACAAAATACTCTAATGTCAAAGTGGAAGAAACATAACATTTGTTTAAAAAAAATATGTCTACACTTCAGAATACGAAGATTGCATTGAAAAGACTGGTCTAGATGCACAAAAGTCGCTTTGTGGTCTGATTGTGTTCAGATCTGGCTGACCACTTCAGGAGGTGGTCAGGGATGCATTGTGTGCAGATTTCACCTCACTCTGGACACAATCAGGCTACCGAAAGCGCATACAGTGGGCGACTTTATCAGCACTCTCTAGAAAACGTGTGTTTTGGGACCGAGAGGTACCTTTTCATTATAACGTTGGAGGAAATACGTTCCTAGCGTGTGAGGAACGTGTTTGCTGTCCTCATAAATGCTAGCCAGATAGCTAATATTTAGAATATACAGTGGGGAGAACAAGTATTTGATACACTGCCGATTTTGCAGGTTTTCCTACTTACAAAGCATGTAGAGGTCTGTAATTTTTATCATAGGTACACTTCAACTGTGAGAGACGGAATCTAAAACAAAAATCCAGAAAATCACATTGTATGATTTTTAAGTAATTAATTTGCATTTTATTGCATGACATAAGTATTTGATACATCAGAAAAGCAGAACTTAATATTTGGTACAGAAACCTTTGTTTGCAATTACAGAGATCACACGTTTCCTGTAGGTCTTGACCAGGTTTGCACACACTGCAGCAGGGATTTTGGCCCACTCCTCCATACAGACCTTCTCCAGATCCTTCAGGTTTCGGGGCTGTCGCTGGGCAATACGGACTTTCAGCTCCCTCCAAAGATTTTCTATTGGGTTCAGGTCTGGAGACTGGCTAGGCCACTCCAGGACCTTGAGATGCTTCTTACGGAGCCACTCCTTAGTTGCCCTGGCTGTGTGTTTCGGGTCGTTGTCATGCTGAAAGACCCAGCCACGACCCATCTTCAATGCTCTTACTGAGGGAAGGAGGTTGTTGGCCAAGATCTCGCGATACATCCTCCCCTCAATACGGTGCAGTCGTCCTGTCCCCTTTGCAGAAAAGCATCCCCAAAGAATGATGTTTCCACCTCCATGCTTCACGGTTGGGATGGTGTTCTTGGGGTTGTACTCATCCTTCTTCTTCCTTCAAACACGGCGAGTGGAGTTTAGACCAAAAAGCTCTATTTTTGTCTCATCAGACCACATGACCTTCTCCCATTCCTCCTCTGGATCATCCAGATGGTCATTGGCAAACTTCAGACGGGCCTGGACATGCGCTGGCTTGAGCAGGGGGACCTTGCGTGCGCTGCTGTATTTTAATCCATGACGGCGTATTGTGTTACTAATGGTTTTCTTTGAGACTGTGGTCCCAGCTCTCTTCAGGTCATTGACCAGGTCCTGCCGTGTAGTTCTGGGCTGATCCCTCACCTTCCTCATGATCATTGATGCCCCACGAGGTGAGATCTTGCATGGAGCCCCAGACCGAGGGTGATTGACCGTCATCTTGAACTTCTTCAATTTTCTAATACTTGCGCCAACAGTTGTTGCCTTCTCACCAAGCTGCTTGCCTATTGTCCTGTAGCCCATCCCAGCCTTGTGCAGGTCTACAATTTTATCCCTGATGTCCTTACACAGCTCTCTGGTCTTGGCCATTGTGGAGAGGTTGGAGTCTGTTTGATTGAGTGTGTGGACAGGTGTCTTTTATACAGGTAACGAGTTCAAACAGGTGCAGTTAATACAGGTAATGAGTGGAGAACAGGAGGGCTTCTTAAAGAAAAACTAACAGGTCTGTGAGAGCCGGAATTCTTACTGGTTGGTAGGTGATCAAATACTTATGTCATGCAATAAAATGCAAATTAATTACTTAAAAATCGTACAATGTGATTTTCTAGATTTTTGTTTTAGATTCCGTCTCTCACAGTTGAAGTGTACATATGATAAACATTACAGACCTCTACATGCTTTGCAAGTAGGAAAACCTGCAAAATCGGCAGTGTATCAAATACATGTTCTCCCCACCTAGAGTTATGCTAACTCTTTTGCAGTTCCTTTAGCGTTGCTTGCTAGTTTGGTGGCTAGTTATCTACAGTAGTTAGCTACTGCCATTAGTTGTTGTTGTGTTATTATCGTATTTTGCCTATTCCACCGTTTGTAGAATGCATACTGGCATTTGAATATAGCAGGGGGAAAGGGAATCCGGACACACTGTGGACACAGTAAACATTTATATGTAGGTGTACATTGCATGATGCGTTCGGAATTCCATGATCAGAACTCTATGATCAGAATACTAAAGCTGCATGAACTGTCAAGTCTAGACACGGCCTAACAGCTTACCACACCTGGATTGTGCAACATTTACCCATTTATTATTTTCAAAATTCTTCAAGCTTTGTCAAATTGTTTGTTGATCATTGCTAAACAACCATTTTCAGGTCTTGCCATAGATTTTTAAGAAGATTTCATTCAAAACTGTCACTCCAGCCACTCAGGAACATTAACTGTCTTCTAGGTAAGCAACTCCAGTGTAGATTTGACCTTGTGTTTTAGGTTGTTGTCCTGCTGAAAGGTGAATCCATGTCCCAGTGTCTGGTGGAAAGCAGACTGAACCAGGTTTCCCTCTAGGATTTTGCCTGTACTTAGCTCCATTCCGTTTCTTTTTATCCTGAAAAACTCCCCAGTCTTTAACGATTACAAGCATACATATGTGGTCCTCTGTAGCTCAGCTGGTAGAGCACGGCGCTTGTAACGCCAAGGTAGTGGGTTCGATCCCCGGGACCACCCATACACAAAAAATGTATGCATGCATGACTGTAAGTCGCTTTGGAAAAAGCGTCTGCTAAATGGCATATTATATTATTATTATTATTATACACATAACATGATGCAGCCACCACTATGCTTGTAAAGTGGTACTCAGTTGTACTCAGTAATGTGTTGTATTATATTTGCCCCAAACCTAACACTTTAATCAGGACAAAGATGTAATTGCTTTGACACATTTTTTGAAGTATTACTTAAGTGCCTTGTTGCAAACAGGATGCATGTTTAGTATTCTGTACAGGCTTCCTTCTTTTAACTCTGTCAATTAGGTCAGTATTGTGGGGTAACTACAATGTTGTTGATCCATCCTCAGTTTTCTCCTATCGCAGCAATTAAACTCTAACTGTTTTAAAGTCCCCATTGGCCTCATGGTGAAATCCCTGAGCGGTTTCCTTCCTCTCCGGCAAATGAGTTAGGAAGGACTCCTGTATCTTTGTCGTGACTGGGTGTATTGATACACCATCCAAAGTGTAATTAATAACTTCACCATTGTTGGGATCTATTTTCTTATAATTAGATGTGATGCCTAGCTTAAAAATAATACATTAATGATCAAACATAATAGGTTTGTGCTGTACTGATATAGATTGTTTAACATAACAAGCTGTGACTAATGTGAGGAACCGTTAGGGGGGAGGCTGAGATAGACTTGTGACACACACACACTGCCTCTTTGTTAAACCGCTCAAGGACATGTGTACTGCAACAATGAAGAAGAGGAAACTGTCTGAGGTTGCTGACTCTCGAGACAAGTTGCAAAAAACAACTAATGCCCGGCAACAGTGAAGCGCCAAGGGGCTGGGACCAGCCTGTGCGCCAACGATAGGCTGAGTAAGTTTAAACCACGCTCAGCCTCTACTCTGACAGGCCCGCTTTGAACGGGAACTATCTCTGTCAGAGTATTAAAATAATAACTTTGGGTTGGGACAGTTAGTTCTTTGTTTTGCCCTGCGAGGTGTTACAGTGAACCCATATATAACCTCCCGAGTGGCGCAGTGGTCTAAGGCACTGCATCGCAGTGCTAGCTGTGCCACTAGAGATCCTGGTTCGAATCCAGGCTCTGTCGTAGCCGGCCGCGACCGGGAGACCCATGGGGCAGCGCACAATTGGCCCAGCGTCGTCCAGGGTAGGGGAGGGAATGGCCGGCAGGGATGTAGCTCAGTTGGTAGAGCATGGCGTTTGCAACGCCAGGGTTGTGGGTTCGATTCCCACGGGGGGCCAGTATGAAAAATAAAAAATTTATAATGTATGCACTCACTAACTGTAAGTCGCTCTGGATAAGAGCGTCTGCTAAATGACTAAAATGTCAAATGTAAATGTAATATATACGAAAATTGCATTTACCATTTATTCGCTTGACTAATTATATTAATAAAAAAGCGGAGAATATATTCAGTGACTTAGTGTTAAATTCTGTTCTGATACCAGATTAGAATTATGCAATTTAACACCATGCTCAAAAGGATATTCAGTGTCTGCTTTTTAATTTTTTTTATCCATTTACCAATGGGTGCTCTTCGCGAGACATTGGAAAACCTCCCTGGTCTTTGTGGTTGAGTCCGTGTTTGAAATTCACTGCTCAACTGAGGGACCTTACAGATAATTGTATGGGTACAGAGATGAGGTAGTCATTCAAAAATCATGTTAAACATTGTTATTGTACGCAGTGAGGCCATGCAACTTATGTGACTGACTTAGGTTTGCCATATAACAAAGGGGTTGAATACTTATTGACTCAAGACATCTCAGCTTTTCATGTTTTATTACTTTGACATTATGGGGTATTGTGTGTAGGCCATTGACAAAAAAAATCGAAATGTAATCCATTTTTAATTCAGGCTGTAACACAAAATGTGAAAAAAGTCAAGGGGTGTGAATACTTTCTGAAGGCACTGTATGTCCTCTCTGGACTTCTGTAATATAGGATGGGGGTGCAAATGTCAAAAACACCACCTGCTGGAGGGAGACAGATTTTCCGCCGAGTTGGGCCTCTCTCTTCCTCTTCCTCTCTGCACTTAGAATGCACGACTTGACTCGAGACGTTTTACTCTGCACTCGACTTAAGACTTGGATCTTGTGACTTGAATAATCGTGACTTGATCCCACCTCTGATAATTACTAGCGGGAAACGTGTCTATCATCCCTGAGCTCCGACTTCTCCCACATGCTGACCTCTGACGCCATCTACTAAGGAAATGACCTTGATAACGGCATTTTCGGCAGTTAAATACAACAACAACATTATTTATAAAACGCCATCTATTAAAACGATACTTCGGGATTTTGGCAATGAGGCCGTTTATCTACTTCCACAGTGTCGTGACAGTGGCGTGGGAAGCTAGAAGTAGTATGCTAATGTTAACTAGCTGGCTTGGCGCCTGGTTGCCCATGAAAGGAAGTTAGGCTAGCGAGCAAGCATTTTAGCCAGGTAGCCTAGGACAACAAAAACTAAAAGCGTTTACTGAATGACAGCGTTCATAGACCGACTGGGGTTAGGGTGCATGGGAGGAGCTTTTTTTTTGGACAGCTTCACGGAAGATGGCGGAAGCGGATGATGAAGTGGAATCTGAAAACAATGGCGGTAGAATCAAGAATAATTTGAGTATTGTTCAAAAGAATGGAAAACGGAACAAAGTATGGTATAGTGATGAGAATCTCCCTTCGTATCTAGTAGGAGTACGGTGTGTTAATAAGGAGCAGCTGAGCAGAGTACCAATCTTGAAGAAACCATTTGTGCGACCCAAACTGGTGGAGAGAGTGCTGGGTAAAGTGAAGGATGTGAGGATCACCAGAGGCGGACTTGTTTAGATTTTTTGTGATTCTGTGGATCAGAAGGAACTTGCGTTGTGTCTTAATCGATTTGATAAGTTTGAAGTGTTGTGTGTGTCGCTTCGGAACAGGCTATGTAAGGGCTATTTTACCAAAAAGGAGAGTGATGGAGTGCTGCATCTGTCACGACTTCCGCTGAGGCTGCCCCTTTAGGGGGTTATATCTGGCGTTTCGTGGGAAGTTGATTTGGAAGAGATGAAAAATATTCCTGGAGTGATTGAAGCACGTCGGATGAATCGAGAAAAAGTGAAGATAAACTTTTTTTATTTTTATGGAGTCTCTCCCTAATGAAGTGCGGTTAGGGTATATTAACTACAGAGTTAGAGGATATATCCCAAGAACAATGCAGTGTGAACATTGTAAAGCTTTTGGTCATGTAGAAAGTGTTTGCAGAAGGCAGAAGCCGAGATGTACAAGATGTGGAAAATATCATATTATGTGTTATAAAAGTGAAGAAAACGTGACATGTTGTAATTGCGGTGGGAATCATTAAGCCACGTCTTCTGAATGCCCCACAAGGGTAAAAGAGAATGAGATGGCCAAAGTCAGGGTTGTACAGAGCATTTCATATGCAGAAGCTGTGAAAAGGGTTGAGGGTTTGAATGTTGCGCCAGAAGAGTCCATGATAGTGGATAGGCCTTCACTGCAGTCTTACACCAAGAGGATCCTGATATTTTAAAGGTTAAAAAGGTGGACTTTGTGGCCTTTATCACAATGGTGATAAATGGCACTGCCAAGGTTGAGAAAAGATCTAGGAAGATTGAAATCATTGTGATTGCGGCAGAGCGGTTGCTGGGGCTGAAAGATTTCACAGCAAATGAGTTACATGGAATAATAGCAAAAGCCTTCTGAGGTCCTAGAGCCTGAGAAGCGAGATATGGAGAACTAAAAGAAGGAAGAAGTGGGAGTTTTGTTTGTTTTGACAATGTACTATTTTTATTAGGGTGGATTGTTAGAATCACTATTAAGAATGGATTTATTTTAATTTTATTTTTGGTTTCAAACCGTCCAGTTGGTGGCGGCAATACAACTTTTGGATGTAGTCCGCCATAAAATCCACAGAAGAAGAAGAAGAGTCATGACCGTATAGGCAACATGAAAGAGGAGGATAGAATTGGCGTTTCTCTACAAGTAGGGTGAGTCAACATGTTTTTTCTACTTGCGCACACACACAGAAATCAGTGCCATGGACAGCCACATTATATTTAGCTTAAATTGGGCTAAACAGTTTTTGGTATCTTTTAGTTGTCACTGTATTAGACTAAGCATAGGATATTAGATGTTGAAATTGAGATGGTGCTGGAATAGTGGAGGCAGCTCCTGTTTTCTTTGCGACATGCGGTAACTCTCCTTGGTTTTAAATCAACAGTTGTTTAGTAGTCCGAAAATATCCGAAAATGATCAGAAACATTACCTTGCTTGACCATGCTGTAGGGCATGTAACTGTTTGTTACATGCAATATACTTTGTGGACTTCACCAGACAGAGGTTGCTCTCCGGTGTGGTTGAATTTATTCTGCTACTGTGTCTTCTTATTGTCTCTGCCTTAGGCCTAAATATCACGATTGCAAGGCAGAACTAACAGGTTATAGAGCAAACAACGCAATTATCACAACCCATAGGTTGTAATATGTTTTTTTTCTGTCTTGTCTTCCCCAGTGATTTTACCAACACACTGACACTACGACGGAGCCTGCTGGTTTTCTGTGCTACCTCATAATTAATTGCACACACCTGGTGTCCCAGGTCTAAATCCCTGATTAGCAGTGGTGACCCGTCATTTTGAGCCCTGCCTGGTTAACTAAAGAAAAGTTTGTTTTTTGGGTTTTGCATGTTATTTTGGCATTAATTCGTTTCACACATCAATTTGCAAACAATGTAAAAACAAATGTATTTAGTGAATAAAGCCGCATACAAACATGGTCTCTTTCTTGCTTTCTTGAGTAAGACGGCTCCAAAATGCAGGTGTTTCAGCCTAGCTCAGTGCTTTCTGTGGTGGAGGGGCAGCCAGCAGAAAATACAGAGTGTAAACGTTGGTAATCTTCTCTAGTTGCGCTGTGATTAGCTCAGTGTTCTGTCACTCATAGGGACACTATGTCACCGCAGAATCTAAAGGGAGAGCTAGGCAGTTCAAGCCCCATTTGGTGCTGCCATAGATTTACATTAGAAGTGCCCATCCAAGAAGGCTCAAGGTCATTGGCCACAGATAAAATGACATCAAATCACATTATATCTACCGTAACTTTGATTGGACTGATCATGTCAACATCATACTTTCAAAATCTTAGCTAGACAAGCAGTCATCATCATGAATCATGTCGACAATCTACTGGCAAATCCTTGTCATATGAAGAGAAATTATAGATAAAATGTATCGGTGCTCTTCGATCATTGGACTTAAACATTACACAAGTCGGAAATCACAAATTCAACAATGAGTGGTTTGGAAGGAATCAGTGGCTAACTTCAAGCATTGCAAAGCAATCACTTTTTCTTCTCCTGCCTGCTATTCGGTAGAGAGGGTGTGTGGTCCATGTCTGGGTTTAAGGATTTAAAACATCTGTCTGAAAGGGTATCTTTTCCAAGCTTAAAAGGATAAACATTCAAACGCAACACCATGGGCCAGAAAAGGTTGAATACATTGGCCATGCTGTCAATCCAGCATGACTTCTGCCGCGTTCAAAACAACTGGAAACTCTGAACTGGGATTTCAGAGTGATTTCAAGACAACTGGGACCTCTGGGGGGGGGGGAAAAACTAGCTCCGATTGCGGAAAAAACCCATTTTGAATGGTCATCCAACTCAGAATTCCAAGTTGGGAACTCAGGCTTCTTTCTAGATCTCCGACCTGAAGATCACTGAAGTCACGATTCAACCTTGTTTTTTTTATTGACTTTGATGACAACTGCTGCGCCACCTTCCTGTTCAAGTGAGCACAGCACAACAATGGTCCAGAAATGTATTGTATGCTGCTGCATAAATGATATAATATGCCAGGGAGATATTTATACTGTAGCTAAGAAATCAATACTAAGTGTATGTTGTGTAGTAAGCTGTTAGTAGCCCACGTGCCTCACCCTAATACTTTGGTCCCTTTCCCCCTCAGAACGCAGCCTACTGTTCTGACTTGGTGGTGCACATGTAGCCTATAACCTGTTATAGAGAAATGTAATCATCACATTTTGTAAGAGCTTTCATTGTCTGCTTATATGCCCCCTTTATTTATCCTACGGTTCTGACTTGGTGTACAGAGAGAACACTGTAAGAACGGCCCATGTTCTGAATTCTGTCGCTGTACATTTCAAAAGTGCTGAACAAATAGTTATACTGACTACGTCCATTTTAGCTCACTCCATTAATGTCTTAATCGAAATTACGGATTGCCTCTTATCCGCTCATCGTTCCCTTATGCCATAGTTTGTCCATCTCAATTGTTATAGTCCTATTGCTTATAGAGGTCTGTCTCACTAGTGTCTTATTCATCATTTTAAGTAATGTTGGTATGATTTCATTGTTTTGCTTACTTTTATTATTATTGTATTATTATTATTAGCTTGTGCTTTTCTTGACGAGGAGGAGATACTATATAATGTTGTTGGGTCTGTAACCATGTTTGCCAGTGAGTCTCTTTCCATTGAAATATTTGTTTTCAACAAATAGTTCAGTAATAGACCCATGTAATTCCAGTTGATATTGCGGAGAAAAAAAAAGTGCTGTCTGTGCGTCGGTATATTTGATATAAAAGTGGATCCTCATGATTGTATTTTCCTTCCTTTTTAGACCACATAGGCCTAATAAAATAATTTAAATGGTAGGCTAACCGAGTGTGTCTCTCTCTCTGTGTGGTGACTTAAAGAAGAGTAAAGTTAAGGCCTCAACATCTTGCTGAATTTAACTGAACTAACATCTGAATGTCTGTTGGTGTCCATTTTGAAAGTGCTGAACGAATAGGCCTACCTTGTTGTAGCTCGTTTGCTTGCACTTGCTTATACTTCGAGCTAAGTGTTAATGATATAAGAACAAACATGATGAATTTACTGAACATAAATGTAATAATGTTTGTGTGTGGTTCAAAAGTCAAAACTAATTTTGGCGTTTGTTATTATTGAAGGAGAATGAGGTTCTTATCGACTTATACAAATCCACAAGGAGTCAGTAGTAACCACATTTGTTTAAGCAAGTCAGCCATATCAGCTATGGTTTTTTAAAAGGCTGTAAATGAGGCGGAATGAACTGTTTCGCTGCCAGACAAGGATCCGCTGATTGCCAGGTGTAGCGGTGGTAAGGATTCACTCCATGGTGCTGAAAGGAAAGCTCCGCTGTTGGGACAGCTTTATGTAGGCCCTAACAGTTTGTGGGCACGTTTGTCACTGTTATAGTGCAATTCATGTATTGTTTAGTGTTGTGGCTTTGCTGGCATGCATACAAAAATATTATTTTGAGTTTGCCGCACCAAGATTTACATGCTAAAATCGCCACTGATGATTAGAGGGTAACAATGAAAAAATGCAGCAGACCTGGCTTCGAGGTCCAGAGTTGAGTATGAGGGAACTAGACCAAATATTGTCTAAGGGAGGAGGCAAGATCAGGTGGGACCATTCTAGCCAATGAGAGGGCAGATATGCTCGTGAACAACAGCCCATAGAGATAGATAGAGGACTCATCTTTGTATCAGTGCAATTATTGCATCTGTGACAGCATGAGCAGCCTCTCAATTTTTAACGAGTCCATTTTATTATTCTTCATTGGCTGATTGCTGCCAACAAAGATAGCTTTATAACTAGCATGTCATTCCCGGACAGGGGGTTTTAGCTATCATTATACCAAGTAATAATATAAGACTACAAAAATCTATAGCACAAGTATTGTAAAGCTAATACAATTGTAAGGATGAGAATCAGAATGTTCATCATTGATTAGTAATGCCTGACCTGTCTATAAATTCCTGTCTGTCATATGAACTGATTGAGCTACAAACCCATGGCAGGATTAAACAGGTGGGTATTCAGATAAGATTTACTTGGGTTCCAGCCCATGTGGAGGTGGAGGGGAACGAGGCAGTAGATGAACAGGCACTTAGTAGTTGAGATGGCGTTTGCTTCAAGAGAGTAACGACATGTTTTACATAGCTCCTGTATGCTGCCTCCGTCTAGTCTTAACTATCCTAGCTATAGTTGACGTTCCACTCTTCGAACCCTCTAAACCAGGGTTCTTCAATTCCGGTCCTGGAGGGCCGAAACACTTCTGTTTTTTTATTTCTACCTGGTAGTTAATTGCACTCACCTGGTGTCCCAGGTCTGAATTAGCCCCTGATTAGAAGGAGAGGATGAAAAACAGAGGTGTTTCGGAACCTCCAGGACCGGAATTGAAGAACCCTGCTCTAAACGGTGCGTTACACAATCACTAAGGCAGGACTCACTATTTCATTCATACTGACGTAAGAAAAGCCACCTTATCCCTGTCAATAGGCTTAGTCGGAGTTAGCAACAGATTGTACAACTGATAATGTGCTAGATAAAAGATTGTTGGTGTCCATTACTGGACGTTACAGGTTTGCCTATACAAAACGCTGCCATAGATTCTTCAACTAACCATGGCCCGGTTTCCCAAAAGCTTCTTAAGGTTAAGTTAATTGTTAAAACCTTCGTAGGTGCATCGTAAAATGTCTGAGCTGTTTCCCCGAAACCATGGTTATTAACGTTGCGTTATTATGTTTAGCATTTCAATGTGAACATCTTCCAACACAGAAATTACTCCTTTGACAGGTGCCCTGCACCGTAGCTCAAAACACAACACGGGACAATCATCGACGAGTGAGGCCCAACAAACTAACCCCTACCAGATACAATAGGCTTATAGATGTTTCCTTTCCCACATCAATTTTCCTTATTTTTCCATTATTTTAGAATCTCCACTTCTTCCATCGTCTATTAGTTCATGTCTGAGTGAAAAACTGAAACTTGACTAAGCTTCAAGCGCACTCAAAAGCAGATATTTATCTTATTTCAGTCTTTGGGAGCTCATCACACACATACAGAAAGCAGCTTGAGTTTTAATTTGAGGCTGTGTTTACATCCTAGATAGAAGCAGGCCATTGGCTGCCTTCATCACGAGGGGTATGTACGGGAGATCTGATTGGTTCCAAGTTTGGCTAATTTGCCTGAGCAGAGAAAGAAATATACTTTTTTAATGAGAAAATGTGCAAGAATTGACAGTGCCAACACATCAAAAGACTGTTCAAGTTTTGCAGCTTCGGCCCACCACCAAAATGGCGCTGCACATGCTGACAGATGCCATAATTAGGCCTCTGTGGTTTGGACTATCATGTCACATGACCTAGATATTTACTTTTATTTTAAGCCTTTTCCAGAAATGAGAATTGCAAAAATGAAAGCAATTGTCTGAGGATGGTACTGGACCATTGACATAAAAAGAAAAGGGGACAATTTGTTAAAAGCTTTAAATAAAAGTTTAAAATCCAGGTCATATGAAAATGATTGCCCTAAAACACAGCATTGCCATACTCGGACAGATGCGATGTCTATGTAAGTCTATGAGCAAAACTCAATTCTCGTTTTGGCGCGGTCCGCGTGAGGTTCGGCCATTTTGCTTTGGCGAGGTCTTTCAATTTAGGAGAATTCTAGCTACATGTCTTGGTAGTACTGCAGATTTCATTCATCAAACAAACTCGTTTTTAGGTTGTAATTAAACCGCTTTTTTACAACCTCAAAACAACAAGTGCGTTGCGATCGGGCATAGGAATAAAATAAGTTTTGAAAACCATTGCAGAGTGGAGTAAAACTTGGAAGAATCATGGCCACCGCAACCCCAAGCCGCGCCGCGCCTGCTGGAACCCCGCTCTCCCCGACTAGGATCTCACGCCTCCAGGAAAAACAAGACCTGCAGCATTTGAACGATAGGCTTGCCGTTTACATCGACCGAGTCCGGTCACTAGAGCTTGAAAATGACCGGCTCATGGTGAAGGTCTCCGAGAAGGAAGAAGTCACTACACGCGAGGTAATTTTTAACACTTCAAATCTCTATGCTGCTCGCTAACCCTATAACGTTAATTACCGGTAGTTCGCTAACGTTAGCATTTAACTAGCTAGCAAGATAGTTAACTACTAAGTTACCGGTAGCACAACCCATCTAGTTAGCAAATCGAACTGGTTAATGGAACACACCGGTAACCAACTTGTGGTCTATCAGTTTGTAAATTTTGCGAGCAGTTTGATTTGTTGGCTTGGCTATATTTCTCACGGGCCTGGACAGACACTAGCTGATTAGCAAGCTAGCAAGTTTTGTAGGTACATAGTAACTGGACTTTGGAAGATTAGTCTCGCCATAGCTACATTTTATCAATCAATGAGACGATTGATTAATTGCAATGTTTCACCAGTCATCTCGCTCATTCCCAGTGAATCATATAGTTAGCAACTTTAAGACTCGCTAGCCTAGCCCCGCTTGCATGGTAGCTAGCTGTCATGCCTACATTGCATGCACGATTAGCCAGCTAACTAGGAAAACAAGTTTTGGGTGTTCGAAACTCCCGCGAGTATTATAGTTAATTTGGTTTTAATCAACACAAAATAACAAATCTGATTTTAACAAAAAAATATTAAAACAAAATGTCCAAGATTAGTACATTACTTGGTGGATAAGGTAAACTAACCAAAGTTGGCGCTGTTTTAGCTAACAGATTGTAACTGGCTATTTGATGTTCCATTATATTACCCGTTACAGGATAGGCGTAGCACAGAGTTTTTGACCAACCAAAAGGAATACATTTTTTGCTTAGTGAAGTAATCCAACAATGTGTACGCCGTCATCTTGTCTATTTAAAATCTTCTCTCATTGATCGAGACAGGTGTAAGTGCACCCACCTATCTTGTCAATGAGAGAAGATTTGAAATGGACAAGATGGCGGCGTACACATTGTTGGATTACTTCATGGCGCAAAACATATTATTTTAATAACTAAGCATTTTCTAAATTCAAACGAACCACCTACAGCTGGACATGAACATTTTTTAAGATGTGTGTTTGGCCGAATCTAGAACGAAGATCGTATCGCCAAGGTTGGTCAAATTCTCTGTGCTGCGCCAAACTGTACCTATCCTGTAACGGCTAATGGAACATCACATTAGCTGTTACAATCTGCCATCTAGTTCTGTCCAGGTGGCTTTGTTTTTACCACAATCGGCATTTATCATTGTGGATTTCATACTGCATTGAGAATAACATCTTTTGGATTCCTATCACTTAGGAATGTGTACAGTATGTGCAATTGGCCATACAGTTCCATTGTCTTGATTATTTGACAACTTCAGTCTCAGAGCTCCAGAATGACTTCAGTTCACTGGATCACATTGATAACTATTTCACAACGTTTCCTAGAAAGCATATAAATGGGGGAGCGGGTAAATTAATTGAGCTAGCTATGAGTTCAGTGGTTGTGGTAACTGTTGATATGTGGTAGTTGCTGGTACAATCTGTTCAGAGCTAAAGGGCAGGTTAGGAAGCACCTATCAGCTCATCTAGCATCTAGCTACTACATTCCAACACTGTTACATAGTGTTTATATAGATAGTCTCAGCGACTAGGAAGGGCTTTGACTTGCACTGTCTACTGAACAGACCCCAGAATGGGATCATTGTCTGGACTTGAGCCAAGCTGTAACGAGACACAGCCCTCTTTCCAGCCGAGGGGAGCGTTGTCCAACGCGTGGGTATTGTTCTGCTGTGCAGAGTCAAAGTTCCAGATGGGAGTGGCCCGAGGGGCGCCTTTTTAAAGTTTTGAATCTGTAACTGTTACTCTCTCCCGGCCTGTTTTTATATTAAAGGAAAAACAGCTTTGTTGTGATTTGCCCTGCGTGAGGCAACATGCATTGCTAAACAATATAGTATGCACATATTGATGTTTTGGGAAAACTAGTTTGATGCATGTCAGATGGCCTCTTGTTGCTATAATTTTAGGGTTTGTATTTGATAATGGGATGAGTTAAATAATATGTCTGTGCAAAGAAAGATGGGCATTCATGAAAAAGTTATACATCTCTTCAAACATGTTTTTAATTACCAGTTTAAGATAAACATAATTTTATAACAAAGGTCTCTGACTGTTACTGCCAATCTTTTCATTTGGGAATTGTAAAGCAAGCCACGCCCGCCATCCGTTATGTATGAGGGAAAACAAGCTGTGGAATGCTGGATAGTACAGCCTTCCGACCGGACCGGACACGGCTCGTGACTGACAGCCTGTGTGTGTCACAAGACTGCTAAATAGTCTATTTAACAGTACCCAAACTATCTGCACTGACCCTACACACATTCACTAGACTGTGTATATACACACCATATACGCACTACATTGACACTTGCACACAACCCCCACACATTCATACTGACACAACACAAACACGCATACATGCACACTTTTACACTCATTTTCTGCTGCTACTCTATTCTTTATTTTACTCTCATCTATCCTGATGGGTAGTGACTTTACCCTGCCTTCATGTACAGTGAGGGAAAGTATTTGATCCCCTGCTGATTTTGTACGTTTGCCCACTGACAAAGAAATGATCAGTCTATAATTTTAATGGTAGGTTTATTTGAACAGTGAGAGACAGAATAACAGCAAAAAAATCCAGAAGAACGCATGTAAAAAATGTTATAAATTGATTTGCATTTTTAATGAGGGAAATAAGTATTTGACCCCCTCTCAATCAGAAAGATTTCTGGCTCCCAGGTGTCTTTTTATACAGGTAACAAGCTGAGATTAGGAGCACACTCTTAAAGGGAGTGCTCCTAATCTCAGTTTGTTACCTGTATAAAAGACACCTGTCCACAGAAGCAATCAATCAATCAGATTCCAAACTCTCCACCATGGCCAAGACCAAAGAGCTCTCCAAGGATGTCAGGGACAAGATTGTAGACCTACACAAGGCTGGAATGGGCTACAAGACCATCGCCAAGCAGCTTGGTGAGAAGGTGACAACAGTTGGTGCGATTATTCGCAAATGGAAGAAACACAAAAGACCTGTCAATCTCCCTCGGCCTGGGGCTCCATGCAAGATCTCACCTCGTGGAGTTGCAATGATCATGAGAACGGTGAGGAATCAGCCCAGAACTACACGGGAGGATCTTGTCAATGATCTCAAGGCAGCTGGGACCATAGTCACCAAGAAAACAATTGGTAACACACTACGCCGTGAAGGACTGAAATCCTGCAGCGCCCGCAAGGTCCCCCTGCTCAAGGAAGCATATATACAGGCCCGTCTGAAGTTTGCCAATGAACATCTGAATGATTCAGAGGAGAACTGGGTGAAAGTGTTGTGGTCAGATGAGACCAAAATGGAGCTCTTTGGCATCAACTCAACTCGCTGTGTTTGGAGGAGGAGGAATGCTGCCTATGACCCCAAGAACACCATCCCCCACCGTCAAACATGGAGGTGGAAACATTATGCTTTGGGGGTGTTTTTCTGCTAAGGGGACAGGACAACTTCACCGCATCAAAGGGACGATCGACAGGGCCGTGTACCGTCAAATCTTGGGTGAGAACCAATGCCCTCAGCCAGGGCATTGAAAATGGGTCGTGGATGGGTATTCCAGCATGACAATGACCCAAAACACATGGCCAAGGCAACAAAGGAGTGGCTCAAGAAGAAGCACATTAAGGTCCTGGAGTGGCCTAGCCAGTCTCCAGACCTTAATCCCATAGAAAATCTGTGGAGGGAGCTGAAGGTTCGAGTTGCCAAACGTCAGCCTCAAAACCTTAATGACTTGGAGAAGATCTGCAAAGAGGAGTGGAACAAAATCCCTCCTGAGATGTGTGCAAACCTGGTGGCCAACTACAAGAAACATCTGACCTCTGTGATTGCCAACAAGGGTTTTGCCACCAAGTACTAAGTCATGTTTTGCATAGGGGTCAAATACTTATTTCCCTCATTAAAATGCAAATCAATTTATAACATTTTTGACATGCGTTTTTCTGGATTTTTTTGTTGTTATTCTGTCTCTCACTGTTCAAATAAACCTACCATTAAAATTACAGACTGATCATGTCTTTGTCAGTGGGCAAACGTACAAAATCAGCAGGGGATCAAATACTTTTTTCCCTCACTGTACATGTCTACCTCGTACCTCTGCACATTGATCTGGTACTCCCTGTATATAGCTCCACATTGATCTGGTTCTGGTACTCCCTGTATAGAGCTCCACATTGATCTGGTTCTGGTACTCCCTGTATAGAGCTCCACATTGATCTGGTTCTGGTACTCCCTGTATAGAGCTCCACATTGATCTGGTTCTGGTACTCCCTGTATAGAGCTCCATTCTTGTGCATTTTATTTTATTCCTCGTTACTATTTTATTTTATATTTATTTTTAAACTCTGCGTTGTTGGGAAGGGCTCGTAAGCAATAATTTCACAGTAAACTCTACACCAGTTGTATTTGGCACATGTGACAAATAAAAATGTGATTTTTTTGTTTGTTGTATGCGCTCCCCCTCTCTGCACCAGGTGACTGGGATTAAGACCCTGTACGAGGCGGAGCTAGCAGACGCTCGGCGTGTCCTGGATGAGACTGCCAGGGAGAGGGCCAGGCTGCAGATAGACCTGGGGAAGGCCAACTCTGACCTGGAGGAGGTGACCCGGAGGTGAGTAATAACACCCACTGATTTGGATTCTGCCTCCTGAAAAGTGTTATTTTAATGTGTGAGGCTGCATATTCCTCTCACTCTGGAAGAGGAAATCACTTAATTGTAGGCCAACATGACAAGATGCACATTCCATTACGTCTGTCTGTCGTAGAAAAATCATTGTGTGTTGGTTGTATGACGTTCTACACACAATCCTTAATGACAGGGATCATCAACTAGATTCAGCCACGGGACGATTAAAAAAAACAATATTTATTGAGTGGATGGCAAGGGGGGCCGAAACATAATTACAAATAATTTGTAGACTGCGGGGCTGCCAGTTGAGGAACCCTGCTTAATGACATGCTACACAATTCCTTTATGATGTCCTACACACATTCCTTTATGATGTCCTACACACATTCCTTTATGATGTCCTACACACATTCCTTTATGATGTCCTACACACATTCCTTTATGATGTCCTACACACATTCCTTTACAGTCTGTTACACAAAATAGTTGTGTGTTGTATGGCAAGATGCAAATTCCTGTCATACAAAAATGCTGTGGGTCAATCTGTGGCTAACGTTAGTTGTGTTTGAGATGCAAGTTCTACGCTCCAACCAAAATAATTGACTTAATATCTCAGATTGTCTCTAATCCTACAGGACTGCCTGATGCTGCTAATCTCCTTTCAGAGCAACGGTTTTATGAACCTGTCAGGGTTGGGGTTAATAAGAATTGAAGGTAGTTCATTCAGGAAGTGATTTTAATTTAAACTTAAAAAAAAAAAAAAAAAAATGTGTTTGAAATAAATAGCATTTACTTTTAAGTCACAAGTAAGAAGTCATTGAAATTAGATGGCTGTTTTTTCAGTTATTGAATTGGAATTTCAGTTTACTTCCTGAATTGACTCCCTTCAATTGAATTGAACCCCATCCTGTCTTGTGTATATGTTATGATCCTAGTCATGGAGTAAACTCTAAAATGTTAAACCCTCACATGATCTTATTCACTTCAGTTAAAAACTCCATGGTCTTATGAGCAGGGTCATTTTGTGGAGATGCCTGCTAGTATTGACTCCCAATTACACACTTGCTGTTAGTGTAAACCTGGTTTACTAATCCTAATTCCCCCTGGTCAGATGCTTTCAAGGGTATTTCAACCAAGTTAGACGTTTCTGTTTCTGTTCCTCAAGGTTCAAGACACTTGTGTTGATCATTGTTTACATGGTTGCTAATTAACACTTTGGTTGACAGGAAGTTAGTCAGTTTCTAAAGCACTGTCTTGGTTACCGCCTCCAACCGCTGAAGGAATATCCTCTTTATTTATCGGTCTTGTGGGCATGCTTATCTTTTAAAACCAACGTTTAATGTGTAGCTATACAGTTGTGTTCCTTTTTTCTATTGGCAGCTGCTGTACAACACAATCTGTGTCATAAGAAGAAGTGGGTGGGAGAAGATGTGCTGAGATTTCAGTGCCCTTTCTCCTGTATTTTCTGTGAAATCAGATTAGGGAAAAGGAACATGCTTTAATGTATCAAACAGTTGGTTGGAAATTGGCAAAAGTTAAACTAATTTCAGTCCCAAAAAAAATAGCTGGAGTTTGAATGGAAATGTACGTTGCCTTTTTATATTATGAAAGTAAATGCACATGATCTCACACAGTCTCTGTTTGTTCTCCATCTCCTCAGCCTGAAAAAGAAAGATGGCGACCTGGCTCTTGCCATGGCTCGGGCCAAGGACTTTGAGGCCCAGTTCAACAAGAGTGAAGCAAACCTGGCCACGGCCCTCAGCGAGAATGGAAACCTGGCTGCAGAGGTTGCCGACCTGAAGGCCCAGCTAGCTAAGGTTTCTGCACCTTTTACAGTTTCACTCAAACTTCACTCGCTCGACAGTCTGGTTAAATAATATAATAATATATGCCATTTAGCAGATGCTTTTATCCGAAGTGACTTTATCATGATTGCATACACTTTTTAACGTATGGGTGGTCCCGGGGAATCAAACCCACTATCCTGGCTTTGCAAGTGCCGTGCTCTACCAACTGAGCTACAGAGAACCACATAAACATAGTCTAAAGCGTTACTGATGAGACCAAAACGAGTCCCAAGGCAGTGCACATTATTTCTAGCCTGGTAGCTCGGCTTCCATTACATCACACAGCCCCCCCCCCGTCTGGTTTTCTATGAACACGGTCTGTGTTTTTTTTAACTTACAGGGACAGAAAGAATCCCACACACGATATTGCTAGCCTGGTAGTAGCCATATCTGGAGTTCCCGTTTTACTCACACCTGTCTTCTACTCGCCATACAGTCCGTTTCTTCTATTAACGCTGCCTGGAAGGTTTATCTATGGGGGGTTGGGCGACCACATGAAGTGGCAAACTAAACGGAAGTTACCCAATTGAAAGTTGGTAGCTGGTTGTCGTTAGTTACATAACTGTCATGGGCTATTATGTACATTGGAACAAGCAAACCAGGAGTGGGGTGGGGTGGGGGGGGGGGGAAGTGAGTCATATTATTTGTAAAGTACGTTCACACACGGGTGAGTCAGACTGGGCTCACACACACACACACACACACACACACACACACACACACACACTATCATGTTGCTGCACGGTTAGGACACACACACACACACACACACACTATCATGTTGCTGCACGGTTAGGATACACACACACACACTATCATGTTGCTGCACGGTTAGGACACACACACACACACACACACACACACACACACACACACACACACACACACACAGGTCGGCCTTTGTTCTTATAACACCATGTCTTGTGTCTCCAGGCTGAAGATGCCCATGCAGTTGCTAAAAAGCAGCTGGAGACCGAGACTCTGATGAGGGTGGATCTGGAGAACCGCTGCCAGAGTCTGACAGAAGAGCTGCAGTTCAGGAAGAGCATGTTCGACGAGGTGGGTGGACATGTATGGAGATGACGCCATCCATCACTGTTGTTTGCCCAGGGTGGGGAAACACTATTCATTGGTGGGGGGGGGGGAAAGCCTCAGCAGGTAAATACATGTCACATTTAGACACTGTAACCTCAGGCCGACCCAGTCCTGTACACTGAGTATACCAGACATTAGAAACACCTTCCCCCTTTGCCCTCAGAACAGCTTCAATTCGTCGGGGCATGGACTCTACAAGGTGTCGGAAGCGTTCCACAGGGATGCTGGCCCATGTTAACTCCAATGCTTCCCACAATTGTGTCAAGTTGGCTGGATGTCCTGGGTGGTGGAGCATTCTTGATACACATAGGGAAACTTGAGCGTGAAAAACCCAACAGCATTGCAGTTCTTGACACAAACCGGTGCGCCTGGCACTTACTACCATACCCTGTTCAAAGGCACTTAAATATTTTGTTTTGCCCATTCACTCTCTGAATGGCACACATACACAATCCATGTCTCAATTGTCTCAAGGCTTAAAAATACTTCTTTAACCTGTCTCCTACTGTTCATCAATAAAGGATCATAGCTTTCACCTGGTCCGTCTATGTCATGGACATTTTTTGTATACTCGGTGTATAAAGTCCCACAGCTGCTGTGATTTCAAACATACAGAGAAATGCACAAGAACAAAAGCTACAACTGTGATTCACATGCCTCCCTTTTCTGCAAAAAAAACAAAACAATTTTAAATCAAAGCTTTACATCTTTACACCGGGGCATGTGCAAGCAGACTAGCCACGTAACGCTAACGCCTGTCTGACTGGTGTGGTGACTGTCTGGAGTGTAGGAGGTGCGTGAGACACGTCGTCGTCGTGAGAAGCGCACCGTGGAGGTGGACAGTGGGGTGACCCAGGACTACACGTTCCAACTGGCCCAGGCTCTGCAGGACCTGCGCAGGCAGCACGAGGAACAAGTCTCCATCTACAAGGAGGAGCTGGGCAACACCTTCCAGGCCAAGGTATGAATGATCTCTGACCCCATGCTTCCTAAGCCTTTTAGATGTGTCAGGCTAGGAGTTTATGACCATGTGTGACCGACCTTTGACCCTTAGGAAACTAGCTCTACATTTTAGCCATTTAGCAGACACTCTTATCCCCTAGGCTGGCAGTATATATAACTATCCCACCTGATTTGAACTAGCTAGTCTACTAATCATTGATTTAGTTGAATCAGGTGTGCTAGTTCTACAACAGAGATACAGCGCCTTCGGAAAGTATTCAGACCACTTGACTTTTTCCACATTTTGTTACGTTACAGCCTTATTCTAAAATTGATTAAATTGTCCCCCCCCCATCAATCTACACACAATACCCCATAATGACAAAGCAAAAAACAGGTTTTTAGAAATGTTGGCAAATGTATTAAAAAATAAATAACAAACTATGACATTTACATAAGTGTTCAGACCCTTTACTCAGTACTTTGTTGAAGCACCTTTGGCAGCGATTACAGCCTCGAGTCTTCTTGGGTATGACGCTACAAGCTTGGCACACCTGTATTTGGGCAGTTTCTCACATTCTTCTCTGCAGATCCTCTCAAGCTCTGTCAGGTTGGATGGGGAGCGTCACTGCACAGCTATTTTCAGGTCTCTCCAGAGATGTTCGATCGGGTTCAAGTCCGGGCTCTGGCTGGGCAACTGAAGGACATTCAGAGACTTGTCCCTAAGCCACTCCTGCGTTGTCTTGGCTGTGTGCTTAGGGTTGTTGTCCTGTTGGAAGGTGAACCTTCACCCCAGTCTGAGGTCCTGAGCGCTCTGGAGCAGGTTTTCATCAAGGATCTCTTTCTCCTTTGCTCCGTTCATCTTTACCTTGATCCTGACTAGTCTCCAAGTCCCTGCCGCTGAAAAACATCCCCACAGCATGATGCTGCCACCACCATGCTTCACCGTAGGGATGGTGCCAGATTTCCACCAGATGTGACTCTTGGCATTCAGGCCAAAGAGTTCAATCTTGGTTTCATCAGACCAGAGAATATTTTCTCATGGTCAGAGTCCTTTAGGTGTCTTTTGGCAAACTCCAAGCGGGCTGTCGTGCCTTTTTAATGGCCACTCTACCATAAAGGCCTGATTAGTGAAGTGCTTCAGAGATGGTTGTCCTTCTGGAAGTTTCTCCCATCTCCACAGAGGAACTCTGGAGCTCTGTCAGTGACCCTCGGGTTCTTGGTCACCTCCCTGACCAAGGCCCTTCTCCCACGATTGCTCAGTTTGGCTGGGCGGCCAGCTCTAGGAAGAGGCCTTCCCCAATGCCTCGACACAATCCTGTCTAGGAGCTCTACGGACAATTCCTTCGACCTCATGGCTTGGTTTTTGCTCTGACATGCACTGTCAACTGTGGGACCTTAAATAGACAGGTGTGCTTTTCCAAATCATGTCCAATCAGTTGAATATACCACAGGTGGACTCCAAGTTAAAGAAACAGCTCAATGATGATAATTGGAAGCAGGATGCACCTGAGCTTAATTTCTCAGAGCAAAGGTTCTGAATACTTACGTAAATAAGGTATTTCTGTTTTTTTATTTTTATAAATTTGATATTTCTAAACCTGTTTTCGCTTTGTCATTATGGGGTATTGTGTATAGATTGCGGAATTTTTATTTGATCCATTTTAGAATAAGGCTGTAACGTAACAAAGTGGGGAAGGGGTCTGAATACTTTCCGAATGCACTGTATGCAGTCCTGGGGGCATCAAAGGGAGACATAGGGAAATACTGTCATAATGATTTATAATTAGCTATGAAATTGTGTGGGGGGGGTTGCTACTTGCAAAACAAATAGTCAATTTCATACTAAACTCAGCAAAAAAAGAAACATCCCCTTTTCAGGACCCTGTCTTTCAAAGATAATTCGTAAAAATCAAAATAACTTCATTGTAAAGGGTTTAAACACTGTTTCCCATGCTTGTTCAATGAACCATAAACAATTAATGAACATGCACCTGTGGAACGGTCGTTAAGACACTAACAGCTTGCAGACGGTAGGCAATTAAGGTCACAGTTATGAAAACTTAGGATACTAAAGAGGCCTTTCTACCGACTCTGAAACACACCAAAAGAAAGATGCCCAGGGTCCCTGCTCATCTGCGTGAACGTGCCTTAGGCATGCTGCAAAGCGGCATGAGGACTGCCGATGTGGCCAGGGCAATAAATTGCAATGTCCGTACTGTGAGACGCCTAAGACAGCGCTACAGGGAGACAGGACGGACAGCTGATCGTCCTCGCAGTGGCAGACCACATGTAACAACACCTGCACAGGATCGGTACATCCAAACATCACACCTGCGGGACAGGTACAGGATGGCAACAACAACTGCCCGAGTTACACCAGGAACGCACAATCCCTCCATCAGTGCTCAGACTGTCCGCAATAGGCTGAGAGAGGCTGGAATGAGGGCTTGTAGGCCTGTTGTAAGGCAGGTCCTCACCAGACATCACCGGCAACAACGTCGACTATGGGCACAAACCCACCGTCGCTGGACCAGACAGGACTGGCAAAATGTGCTCTTCACTGACGAGTCGTGGTTTTGTCTCACCAGGGGTGATGGTCGGATTTGTGTTTATCGTCAAAGGAATGAGCGTTACACCGAGGCCTGTACTCTGGAGCGGGATCGATTTGGAGGTGGAGGGTCCGTCATGGTCTGGGGCGGTGTGTCACAGCATTATCGGACTGAGCTTGTTGTCATTGCAGGCAATCCCAACCATGTGCATTACAGTGAAGACATCCTCCTCCCTCATGTGGTACCCTTCCCGCAGGCTCATCCTGACATGACCCTCCAGCATGACAATGCCACCAGCCATACTGCTCATTCTGTGCGTGATTTCCTGCAAGACAGGAATGTCAGTGTTCTGCCATGGCCATCGAAGAGCCCGGATCTCAATCCCATTGAGCACGTCTGGGACCTGTTGGATCGGAGGGTGAGGGCTAGGGCCATTCCCCCCAGAAATGTCTGGGAACTTGCAGGTGCCTTGGTGGAAGAGTGGGGTAACATCTCACAGCAAGAACTGGCAAATCTGGTGCAGTCCATGAGGAGGAGATGCACTGCAGTACTTAATGTTACTTACTGACTTACTTTTGATTTTGACCTCCTCTTTGTTCAGGGACACATTATTCCATTTTTGTTAGTCACATGTCTGTGGAACATGTTCAGTTTGTCTCATTTGTTGAATCTTATGTTCATACAAATATTTACACATGTTAAGTTTGCTGATAATAGACGCAGTTGACAGTGAGAGGACGTTTTCTTTTTTTGCTGAGTTTATATTAATGATGTGTCTGTGACAAGTTCATTTGATACCACTGTTTGTGGTCCTTTTGTCTGTAGTTCCGGCCTGCAGGAGTGTAAATGACATGTTCTGTTCTCTGCCTAAACCCCCCCCGTCTGTGCAGCTGGATAATGCCAAGGTGTCGTCTGACCTGAATGACAAGGCGGTGAGCACCGCTCGGGAGGAGCTGGATGAGGCTCATATGAGGATCGAGAGCCTGGCCTACCAGCTCTCTGCCCTGCAGAAACAGGTACACACACACACACACCTACACACACACACCTACACTCACACACACCTACCTACACACCCCTACCTACCTACACCTACACGCACACACTTCATAGTACTTAACATGCTGCTCGTAGTGCTCAGGTTTGTTGTTGTTAATCTATCTGTTTTATCTGATAACTTCATTAAACACTTTGATTAGTTACTAATTCAACGGGAATGTTTAGAAGTAGCTTCCAGATGGCTATCTACTGCAATTACATTGTACTGCCTTGAACTGTCCCTATTTTGTCTTTTTTAAATTTTTTACTATCGATTAGTAATGGCATTTTTCGAACTAACCCATCCCTCCACGTGTAGGCGTCTGCCAATGAGGAGCGTGTGCGTGAGCTGGAGGACCTGATGGCTGGAGAACGGGACAAGCACCGCAAGCAGATGGACTCCAAGGAGAGGGAGATGGCTGAGATGAGGGACCGCATGCAGCAGCAGCTCAACGAGTACCAGGAGCTGCTGGATGTCAAACTGGCCCTGGACATGGAGATCAACGCCTACAGGAAACTACTGGAGGGAGAGGAGGACAGGTGAGGATGAGGGAGTGAGTGAGGATGAGTGAGTGAGTGAGAACGCATCCACAGAGAGAGAGAGAGAGAACGCATCCACAGAGAGAGAGAGAGAACGCATCCACACACAGAGAGAGAGAGAGAGAACGCATCCACACACAGAGAGAGAGAGAGAGAACGCATCCACACAGAGAGAGAGAGAGAACGCATCCACACAGAGAGAGAGAGAGAACGCATCCACAGAGAGAGAGAGAGAGAACGCATCCACAGAGAGAGAGAGAGAGAGAACGCATCCACAGAGAGAGAGAGAGAGAGAGAACGCATCCACAGAGAGAGAGAGAGAACGCATCCACAGAGAGAGAGAACGCATCCACAGAGAGAGAGAGAGAGAGAACGCATCCACAGAGAGAGAGAGAACGCATCCACAGAGAGAGAGAGAGAGAACGCATCCACAGAGAGAGAGAGAGAGAACGCATCCACAGAGAGAGAGAGAGAGAACGCATCCACAGAGAGAGAGAACGCATCCACAGAGAGGGAGAGAGAGAACGCATCCAGAGAGGGAGAGAGAGAACGCATCCACAGAGGGAGAGAGAACGCATCCACAGAGGGAGAGAGAACGCATCCACAGAGGGAGAGAGAACGCATCCACAGAGAGAGAGAGAACGCATCCACAGAGAGAGAGAGAACACATCCACAGAGAACCGGTGAAAGCTGTGGTCCGCTGTAGCTCAGCTGGTAGAGCACAGCGCTTGTAACGCCAGGGTAGTGGGTTCGATCCCCGGGACCACCCATACGTAAAAATGTATGCACACATGACTGTAAGTCGCTTGGGATAAAAGCGTCTGCTAAATAGCTTATTATTATAACTGATTTTTAAAAACACACTTTTAGCGATCAATGCATCTTGCAAACTACTTGCGTGCACAGGTTAGAGTGGGAGAAGAAACAGGTGAGCGGTGCATTCCTTCAGCCTGAGAAGTTCCACATCACTCCGTGAATTCCAGCCAGTACATTCCTCACTTGTTGTCAGAGGGGTGCAGCTGTCTCTGTCTGTCTCTAATTATGTTGTTGGCAAGCTGCTGGAAGAAGTCAAATTGCATTCTTCCAGTTGCACTAAACAGGTAGACTAATAAATATGTAGACATATCATTCACCCTTCCCCATTGTGGTTTATCACTGATCCTCCAGGCTAGAGCACGTCCCCCCCAGGCTAGAGCACGTCCCGTCCCCCCCAGGCTAGAGCACGTCCCCTCCCCCCCAGGCTAGAGCACGTCCCCTCCCCCCCAGGCTAGAGCACGTCCCCTCCCCCCCAGGCTAGAGCACGTCCCCTCCCCCCCAGGCTAGAGCACGTCCCCTCCCCCCCAGGCTAGAGCACGTCCCGTCCCCCCCAGGCTAGAGCACGTCCCGTCCCCCCCAGGCTAGAGCACGTCCCGTCCCCCCCAGGCTAGAGCACGTCCCGTCCCCCCCAGGCTAGAGCACGTCCCGTCCCCCCCAGGCTAGAGCACGTCCCGTCCCCCCCAGGCTAGAGCACGTCCCGTCCCCCCCAGGCTAGAGCACGTCCCGTCCCCCCCAGGCTAGAGCACGTCCCGTCCCCCCCAGGCTAGAGCACGTCCCGTCCCCCCCAGGCTAGAGCACGTCCCGTCCCCCCCAGGCTAGAGCACGTCCCGTCCCCCCCAGGCTAGAGCACGTCCCGTCCCCCCCAGGCTAGAGCACGTCCCGTCCCCCCCAGGCTAGAGCACGTCCCGTCCCCCCCAGGCTAGAGCACGTCCCCTCCCCCCCAGGCTAGAGCACGTCCCGCCCCCCCCCCAGGCTAGAGCACGTCCCCCCCAGGCTAGAGCACGTCCCGTCCCCCCCAGGCTAGAGCACGTCCCGTCCCCCCCAGGCTAGAGCACGTCCCGTCCCCCCCAGGCTAGAGCACGTCCCGTACCCCCCAGGCTAGAGCACGTCCCGTCCCCCCCAGGCTAGAGCACGTCCCCTCCCCCCCAGGCTAGAGCACGTCCCGCCCCCCCCCCCCAGGCTAGAGCACGTCCCGCCCCCCCCCCCCAGGCTAGAGCACGTCCCGTCCCCCCCAGGCTAGAGCACGTCCCGTCCCCCCCAGGCTAGAGCACGTCCCGTCCCCCCCAGGCTAGAGCACGTCCCGTCCCCCCCAGGCTAGAGCACGTCCCGCCCCCCCCAGGCTAGGGCACGTCCCGTCCCCCCCAGGCTAGAGCACGTCCCGCCCCCCCCCCAGGCTAGAGCACGTCTCCCCCCCCCCCCCCCCCCCCCCCCCAGGCTAGAGCACGTCCCGTCCCAGGCTAGAGCAGAAGGGTAAACAATGAGCTAAATTGAAACCGAGGCCTTTCAAACTGACACCTGTTTCTCCCCCAAATGTCATGCCTCTCCTTGAACTTTGACCTGTGTTCAGTAGTTCAGCAGGCACCAAGTGACGGTTTAGGCAGGCTTATCCAGGTGCTGCTGGATAGATGGCTATGACGTAATGGCATAAGCAGTATTTGAAGGCTGGTGGTTGAGACCCTGAGAGAGCCAGTCAGCTAGAGCCAGACCAGACAAACTACTGGAGTGTAGAGCAGAAAACTAAAGGTCGACTAGTAAAACAATGTCAGCCTCCACAATACAGTAGGTATTTGTTTTCTTGTTAACGTTTTGGGTAATCGGGATGCAAATAGTAAATGACTAACATTTCCTCCTTCTACTCCACCAAACCCCCCCCCCCCCCCGTTTTTTTTTCTCCTCACCTCTTCCTCTCACAGACTGAAGCTGTCCCCCAGCCTGTCCGGCCGTGTGACAGTGTCCCGCGCCATGGGCAGCAGCACCTCTTCCCGCTCCTCCCGCGCCAAGAGGAAGCGCGTGGAGCTGGAGGAAGAATCCGTGGTCGTGCCTCAGGTCCACATCAGCCAGGAGGCAGAGGCCGTCGGCAGCGTCGCCATCGAGGAGACTGACCTGGAGGGCAAGTGTGTCACCCTCAAGAACGACTCAGACAAGGTACTGCTCGCTACTCATAGAATTACATATTACAACGCTTTACAATTACAGCGTTGTTGTAGTCGAGTCACTAAACCTCAAGGTCGAGTCACGATTCCCTGTCGCTAAGTCCCGAGTCCGAGTCACCAATGGTCGAGTCGCTATGGCTGAAGTGTGAGGCACAGTGCTCAAGTCTGAGTCGCTGGGTCTGAGTTTAACAAAAAATACCTCATTTAATATTGGTTGATGTGCAAATAAAAAAATGCAACATTTGAAAGCAAAACGAAGGATTCGGGGTTCTTTAGGTCATAATTGCCTGCAATATGCAATAGCCTATGGAACATAAGTCGTCATAGTAGCCTATCCAGTCCAGGTGCAAATACAGGACGGTGAGTCCGAGTCACCGATGGTCGGGAAGCAAGTCCGAGTCACTAATGGTCGTGTCCAAGTCCGAGTCACCGATGGTCGGGAAGCAAGTCCGAGTCACTAATGGTCGTGTCCAAGTCCGAGTCACCGATGGTCGGGAAGCAAGTCCGAGTCACTAATGGTCGTGTCCAAGTCGTGTCCAAGTCCGAGTCACTAATGGTCGTGTCCAAGTCGTGTCTCAAGTCATGAAAATTGAGCCTTGAGTCAGACTCGAGTACTACAACACTGCAATTACATATTACAACTCTTTAGAATTATAATTCAATATTACAACCCTTTAGAATTCCATATTACAACTTCTCTGATACTTTAAGATGCATATTTGCTTTACTGCCATGAAGTAATCAATAATTAATGGCATGTTAATTAGGATTGGTGAAAGCAATAGGGTTTTAAAAAACCCCACTGTCTATAGGACCAGTCTCTAGGTAGCTGGAGGCTGCAGAGGCAGATTGGAGAAGGAGAGGAGATCACCTACAAGTTCTCCCCGAAGTTTGTCCTCAAGGCTGGCCAGACGGTCACGGTAAGCAGCAGTCCTCCTCAGTCATTACTGATTTTCTGTGACTGATATTCTTTATATGTCAGCTAAATTCACCCAGGTGGCAAGAGTTTGTAAATGCACGTATGAAACATTAGCCATTTCCCCTGGTGTTGAACCTAGTTGTTATGAATTCATCTTTCTGTGTGATGTCCCGTTGTAGGTGTGGGGAGCAGACGCAGGCGTGTCTCACAGCCCCCCCTCTGACCTGCTGTGGAAGAGCCAGGCCTCCTGGGGCACCGGGGACGACATCATCACCACCCTGGTGAACTCTGACGGAGAGGTGAGGGGGGGGGGGGGGGCATGGGGAAAAACGCACATCTACAGTGCCTTCGTAAAGTATTCACCAATGCCTCGCATCATTACACCCAGTCACTATAAAGATACAGGCGTCCTTCCTAACTCAGTTGCTGGAGAGGAAGGAAACCTCAGGATGGATCAACATTGTAGTTACTCTACTAACCTAAATGACAGAGTGAAAAGAAAGGAAGCCTGTACAGAATAAAAATATTCCTGTTTGCAAATCATGTTATGGGTATGCTTGTCATCGGCAAGAACTAGGGAGTTTAGGGAGTTTGTTTTTTTTAGAATAAAAAGAAACGGAATAGAGCTAAGCACAGGCAAAATCCTAAAAGAAAACCAGGTTGTCTGCTTTTCAACAGACACTGGGAGACAAATTCACCTTTCTGCATGACAATAACTTTAAATACAAGGACAAAAATACACTGGAGATGCATACTAAGACGACAGTGAATGTTCCTGAGTGGCCTAGTTACAGTTTTGACTTAAATTTGCTTGAAAATGGCTGTCTAGCAATGATAAACGACCAACTTGACAGAGCTTGAAGAATTTAAAAAAGAATTATATGCAAATATTGTACAATCCAGGTGTACAAAGCTCTTAGACGTACCCAGACTCTCCGCTGTATTCGCTGCCAAACGTGATTCTAACATGTATTGACTCAGAGGTGATAACTTTTTTTTTTTTTTTTTTTTTTTTACAGATTTCTGTATTTAATTTTCAATACATTTTGCTATGTTTTCACTATGTCATTATGGGGTATTTTGTGTAGATGGGTGAGGGGGGGGAATCTATTTAATACATTTTGAATTCAGTCTAACACAACAAAAAAGTCAAGGGGTATGAATACTTTCTGAAGGAACTGTAAGTACAATATTTGTTTCTGGCTCTTCTCAGAAATTAGCTACATGTCCTGAATTGTAATATCAATTTGAAAAGCCTTTACAAATATTGCGATGTGCAAAATATTAGGTTGGGGTGGAAAATGGCAGAATAAATACAAGACCCTGCAGAGATTTTTAATCGAGCTGTTGTCTTCCTGTCCAGGAGGTTGCTAAGAGAACCGTCACCAAGATGTTGATGGAGGTAGAGAACGGAGATGATGACGATGATGACTTCGAGGAGGAGGAACTGAGAGTAAGTTATTTCTCTTGAATTGAATCCATGGCTCCCCTAATGGTAATAATGAACTTATCTCAGTCAGGGAAAGTTGGCGCTATTGCCATCAGGTGTGTGACAAAAATATATCTATATCTCTCATACGCGTGCCCAGTGTTTCCGCTTCAGTCATTTAGCTGTGGCGTCTGCCGAGGCGTACTTTAAAGATGCTAGAACAGTGCACGTTTACTTTTCCTCTGCCAACAAAACGAGTAATGAATAGAAAAACCAGACTACCCCATAGTAGAATCTATTTACCTCGTCGGCTTGTCTGTTCTGTGCGAGATGATAAATTCAAGTAAGGAGTGCCATAGGGAGGGAAACATGCATTCTGACAACAGTCGATGCACAATTCTTGCAATCGCGGGGAAAACAGCAGTTTTAATGGTCTTTGTTAAAAAGAGGGGGCTTTCCATTCCTACTTTATTTATTTTGCAACTTGTAAATATGTGCAAACTACCATTTTTAAAGCTGGAGTTTTTAGCAGCGGCATGTTTAAGCATGTTACCACTCAGCATGTTACAACTCAGCGGTTGAGTTGTGACATGAAGTGGTTTCTGTGAGAAGTACAGGCAGGGGGCGTTTTACCCCGGGTGGCAAGTTACCCTAACAGGTAGGCCTACATTATATTCACTGTTTATGCATATTTTTTTTGGGGGGGGGGGCATAAAATTAATCAATAGGATGCCAACTAGTTAAAAGATCACATTTGGGATCTGGCTAATGATTAGCCCAATAGGGTAAATGTAGATTGGCTGAAGCATGGGGTTCCCTGTGTATTTATAGCCACTATGCTGCATCAGTTGGGTTACAGGTGATAACGGTTCTTACCAATATGTTATTGGGCTCGTTTCTGGAGGTGGAAATTATATTTTAGAGGGTGTCAGCGTAATTTTATTTTCATTCGGTTTGGAGTAGAATGTCACCAGGGCAGCAGGTAGCTTAGTGGTTAAGAGCGTTGTGCCAGTAACCGAAAGGTCGCTGGTTCTAATCCCCGAGCAGACTAAGTGAAAAATCTGTCTGTGCCCTTGAGCAAGGCACTTAACCCTAATTGCTCCTGTAAGTCACTCTGGATAAGAGCGTCTGCTAAATGACTAAAATGTAAATGTAACTGAGCTTCTCAGTCGTTCTACATAAAAACACACTGAGTGCCTATACTAGATTAAGATGGCTGTTTAATGTAACATCTAGGATTCATTTAGTGGTGCATTGTTTTGTCTCACATCTTACCCTTGTTTCCTTCCAGGGAGAAAAGGCCTCTTCCAGGGAATGTTCAATCATGTGAAGAAGTTCCCCATTCTTGAGTTTGTTTTCCTACAAATTCTGCTTCTGTTTTTCTACAGCCACTCAAATGTTTTTGTATAATTCTGTCTTGTGTTCTTAATATTTTTTTATCTTATAAGACAAGGTAAGAGCCTGCCCATATTTTTAAGACTCCGTTTTTAACATCCAGGTAATCATGACGAAATAAAACTATTTTGGCAGTGAGTTTAGGACTGAATTGAGTAGTCCCCGGGACCGGAGGACACTGGCATTAGGCTTGCTGATGTCCAGCCAGAAAGGACTTCACTGTGTGTATGGGATACGCTTTATTGTAGAATGTTTTTGGGAGCCATAGTTATCCATGGTGGCATTTTAATCGATTGCTCATTTGATGAACTTGTCACCATCGAAGGCAGTAGAGGGCGAAAAGGAGTTTGGGGAGAATAGCCAGCCTGGAATCCGTTCCACACTGAACATTGTTTCATTTCACAACAACATGATCCTATGTTGCTCGATTGGTAGAGCATAGCACTTGCGACACCAGGATAGTGGGTTCGATTCCCGGGACCACCCATACGTAAAAACAATGTATGCACGCATGACTTAGTCGCTTTGGATAAAAGTGTCTGCTAAATGGCTTATTATTATTATGAAACTGAGCACTATTCAGTGTGGATTCCATTCCAGGCTGGAGCGTAGTGGCAGAGTGGATGTGATCTTTGGTTCCTTAAATGTGTAGTAGATTGTAACTGACAGCTGTTACTTAGCTCATGTACTGGCTTTAGACTGGCAAATCACAGCAACAGGATGGAAATGCCAGGATTACGTATTCTACTAAATGGATTGGTATATATTTTTTAAAATGCATTTATGCCTAAAATGGTATAATTGGAAATTGTTCAAATCTTCAACGAAATGAAATATAGATTTGGACTTTGCTCTTTCTCACAAAGGTGCTTTTATGTTTTGGAGGTAATTACATCAGATGGCGATTATAATGAGGCCAAAGATGAGTTACAATAGAACATGACATGCAATCATATAAAGCAGTGTTTCCCAACTCCTCGAGTACCCCCAACAGCAAAAATGTTTTGCCCCAGACAAACTCACCTGATTCAACTCATTGAGGGCTTGATGATTAGTTGACAAGTTAAATCAGGTGTGTACTGGTATAAACAGTGACTGAACCCCAACAGATGAACATTTCCACCCTGTTGTCGTGATAAATCATGAATATTTTTAAAATTATGTTTCTCAGACAAGTAGACTAAGAACTACAGTGGGCATATTTAAATGTGACTAAGATTTAATGGCAGGGATTCTGCTAAAAACTAAACCAGATTAACTTTTCTACCTTTTGCACCTACTGAATGTATGGTTGTGCCTAGAATGAAAGGTAGTCTTGCTACTTCAAGTCAGCAATATGAGATGTAATTGGTGAGAATCTGCCTTTCATGAAGATGGACAGGGTGCAGTTTGGATTTTCTAAATAGAATTGAAACAGATTCCAATGGCAGTTTGCTTGGACGTGTGCAGGGATCTGTTGTCTCAACTCCCGTCCCACACAGCTACTTGTTGTAGACGTTCTCTACGTTAAAGGGATAGTTAACCCAAATTACAAAATTACATACAGTACCTTGTCCATGGACTGCTTACAGAGTAAGGAAAACAATATGTAATTTTGTAATTTGAGTGAGACACCCCTTTTATGAAGACCTCAGGATTTGAACACTTATAAACCTCATTGATTTTCCATTCTTCACGTGGCTGTCTGCTTTAGCATCTCAGTGGTGAAGTAGTTATACTACACAAGCAGTGTTAACGCTTTACATGGCTTTGAAATTGGAAGGAAGGAGCAATTGGATTGGATTATTGATTTTCACTTTATCAATAATCGTGACTATAAATTTTTTTTAACCAAAAACAGATGCAATGTTGCTTTGACTTTTATAGTTTTAATATTGGCCTGGGAAACATAATTTTTTTGTATGTCTTTTGAATGCAGTGCTTTGCATCATTTGATTATTATTATTATTTAGATAGGATTATTGTAATTACTTTTGTTTACATGTTGTTTTTTCAAGTTCTCTTTTTAGATGGATCAAGTTTGGGTCTAAATGGCAGAGCTATTTTTCATTTGACTATAAAGTGTTAATTCTCCAAATTTAAATTAGCAAAATTCATGTCTATAGAATAAATGCATGGCTATGCATCAGGCAGAGCTTTTTGCCATTTTTTTAAATAATCACGTTAACCGAAAGACATGGAAATAATGTTGCAACAATGTTTTGTATTGATGCATGCGTTTCCATTGAACTGAAGATTGGTAGCTGGACAGGGTATCCAGACTATTTTTTTTTAAAATCATGATTGAACTGTGACGATCATTTTACTAATTAGTGTTTTCTATAGAAGTTGCACCACCACTACTGGTGATTTTACTTTAGGTTTCTTGACAGCTTTTAGTTTCATGCACTGTTGGTTTTATACACACATTACTGTTAGTACACAGTACTACTACTAATGTTAGTCAATGATGTCAGTATGTATTCACAGTACTGCCAAATTATCAGGTTCTATGTTACAGACGTAGCAGCAAGTGAAATGTGAGATACCACAGCTTTTTCAGGGCAAGGTTTTCAGTGTTCACTCCTTACCACATTAGATGCTGGGATTTGTTAAGCCAGTGGGAGAAGCTAAGAATATTGTTAGTAGTCCTTTTAACTGTAATATAGAGGTGGTAAGGACTGACATTGACAATGAGGAAATGCAGTATACATGGGAGAGCATGGTTTAGTCATTTGAGCCATACTAAACATTTGTGAATTTAAATATTTGGGTCAAAAGTGGAGATAAAACCCTAAACTTTATTACTCTAAGAGGACTTGTAGGGGTGGGATGTAGGGAGGGCGCATGCCAAAATGTGTTTGTCTTACTGCTATTGATTATTACATTTACAATTTGAAATATTTTTTTTGTATACATAAATCATAATAAATGTTTTCCATATTAATAGTCTAATTATTCTGACTCAAGTGCCATATATCAAAGAGAAAGTACTAAGTGAAACACTACCATTTGAAAATACCACACAACCGCTAACTGGGTTGTATTCTGTCATCAGTCCCACTCTAGGAAGTGTAGTAACACGGTAATTACATCAAATCAAAGTTTATTTGTTTCAAACAAAGATTAGCAGATGTTAAAGCAGGTGCGGTGAAATGCTTGTTTCTAGCTCCAGCAATACAGTACATTTTTAACTGTACAATACTAACACAAATAGGAGAAAGGAGAAACAAGAAATTAAGAAATATCAGAACTAGCAATTCCAGTCCGGAATATAAATACATGGTGTGTGTGTGTAGACCTTATGGTATATATACAGTACCAGTCAAAGGTTTGGACACCAGCTCATTCAAGGGTTTTATTTATTTTTACTATTTTCTACATTGTAGAATAATAGTGAAGACAAACTATGAAATAACACATATGGAATCATGTAGTAACCAAAAAAAGTGTTAAACAAATCAAAATATATTTGATATGAGTTTCTTCAAAGTAGCCACGTTTTGCCTTGACAGCTTTGCATTCTCTCAACCAGCTTCACCTGGAATGTTTTTCCAACAGTCCTTGAAGGAGTTCCCACATATGCTTAGCACTTGTTGGCAGCTTTTCCTTCACTCCGCGGTCCAACTCATCCCAAACCATCTCAATTGGGTTGAGGTCGGGTGATTGTGGAGGCCAGGACATCTGATGCAGCACTCCATCACTCTCCTTGGTCAAATAGCCCTTACACAGCCTGGAGGTGTGTTTTGGGTCATTGTCCTGTTGAAAAACAAATGATAGTCCCACTAAACGCAAACCAGATGGGATGGCATATCGCTGTGGTTGCCATGCTGGTTAAGTGTGCCTTGAATTCTAAATAAATCACTGACGGTGTCACCAGCAAAGCACCATCACACCACCTCCATGCTTCACGATGGGAGCCACACATGCGGAGATCATCCGTTCACCTACTCTGCTTCTCACAAAGACACGGCGGTTAGAACCAAAAATCTCAAATTTGGACTCATCAGACCAAAGGACAGATTTCCACTGGTCTAATGTCCATTGCTCGTGTTTATTGGCCCAAGCAAGTCTCTTCTTATTGGTGTCTTTTTAGTAGTGGTTTCTTTGCAGCAATTCGACCATGAAGGCCTGATTCACGCAGTCCCCTCTGAAGCATTTATTTGGGCTGCAATTTCTGAGGCTGGTAACTCTAATGAACTTATCCTCTGCAGTAGAGGTAACTCTGGGTCTTCCATTCCTGTGGAATCATCATAAAGATTGATGGTTTTTGCGACTGTACTTGAAGAAACGTTCAAAGTTCTTGACATTTTCCTGATTGACTGACCTTCATGTCTTAAAGTAATGATGGACTGTCGTTTCTCTGCTTATTTGAGCTGTTCTTGCCATAATATGGACTTAGCCCTATTTGGTAAAAGACCATCTTCTGTATACCCCCATACCTTGTCACAACACAACTGATTGGCTCAACAACTTAACTTTTAAGAACGCACACCTGTTAATTGAAATGCGTTCCAGGTGACTACCTCATGAAGCTGGTTGAGAGAATGCCAAGCGTGTGCAAAGCTGTCAAGGCAAATGGTGGCTACTTTGAAGAATCTCAAATATAAAATATATTTTGATTTGTTTAACACTTTTTGGGTTACTACATGATTCCTTGTGTGTTAGTTCATAGTTTTGATGTCTTCACTATTATTCTACAATGTAAAAATAAACCCTTGAATGAGTAGGTGTCCAAACTTTTTAATGGTACTATATACAGTTGAAGTCGGAAGTTTACATACACCTTAGCCAAATACATTTAACCTCAGTTTTTCACAATTCCTGACATTTAATCCAAGTAAATATTCCCTGTTTTAGGTCAGTTAGGATCACCACTTTATTTTAAGAATGAAATGTCAGAATAATAGTAGAGAGAATGATTTGTTCAGCTTTTATTTATTTCATCACATTCCCAGTGGGTCAGAAGTTTACATACACTCAATTAGTATTTGGTAGCATTGCCTTTAAAAAATTTTTACTTGGGTCAAACGTAGCCTTCCACAAGCTTCCCACAATAAGTTGGGTGAATTTTGGCCCATTCCTCCTGACAGAGCTGGTGTAACTGAGTCAGGTTTGCAGCCTCCTTGCTCGCACACGCTTTTTCAGTTCTGCCCACACATTTTCTATAGGATTGAGGTCAGGGCTTTGTGATGGCCACTCCAATACCTTGACTTTGTTGTCCTTAAGCCATTTTGCCACAACTTTGGAAGTATGCATTGTCCATTTGGAAGACCCATTTGCGACCAAGCTTTAACTTCCTGACTGATGTCTTGAGATGTTGCTTCAAATAATCCACATAATTTTCCTTCCTCATGATGCCATGTATTTTGTGAAGTGCACCAGTCCCTGCTGCAGCAAAGCACCCCCACAGCATGATGCTGCCACCCCCGTGCTTCACGGTTGGGATGGTGTTCTTCAGCTTGCAAGTGTCCCCGTTTTTCCTCCAAACATAACGATGGTCATTATGGCCAAACAGTTCTATTTTTGTTTCATCAGACCAGAGGACATTTCTCCAAAAAGTACGATCTTTGTCTCCATGTGCAGTTGCAAACCGTAGTCTGGTTTTTCTATGGCGGTTTTGGAGCAGTGGCTTCTTCCTTGCTGAGTGTCCTTTCAGGTTATGTCGATATAGGACTAATTTTACTGTGAATATAGATATTTGTGTATCTGTTTCCTCCAGCATCTTCACAGGGTCCTTTGCTGTTGTTCGGGGATAAGTTCATCTCTAGGAGACAGAACGCGTCTCCCTCCTGAGCGGTATGACGGCTGCGTGGTCCCATGGTGTTTATACTAGCGTACTATTGTTTGTACAGATGAATGTGGTACCTTCAGGCGTTTGGAAATTGCTCCCAAGGATGAACCAGACGTGTGGAGGTCTACAATTATTTTCTGAGGGCTTGACTGATTTCTTTTGATTTTTCCCATGATGTCAAGCTAAGAGGCACTGAGTTGGAAGGTAGGCCTTGAAATACATCCACAGGTACACCTCCAATTGACTCAAATTATGTCAATTAGCCTATCAGAAGCTTCTAAAGCCATGACATCATTTTCCGGAATTTTCCAAGCTGTTTAAAGGCACAGTCAATTTAGTGTATGTAAACTTCTGACCCACTGGAATTGTGATACAGTGAAATAATCTGTAAATAATTGTTGGAAAAAATTACTTGTGTCATGCACAAAGTAGATGTCCTAACCGACTTGCCAAAACAATCGTTTTTTTTAAAGAAATTTGTGGAGTGGTTGAAAAACGACTCCAACCTATGTGTATGTAAACTCCTGACTTCAACTGTATATGTGTGTGTGTGTGTGTGTGTGTGTGTATGCAACATTGCAACTGAAATGGGAAGAAAAAAAAATCACAAATTTGTTTACATCCCTGTTAGTGAGCATTTCTCCTTTTCCAAGATAATCCATCCACCTGACAGGTGTGGCATATCAAGAAGCTGATTAAACAGCATGATCATTACAAATATTCACTTTGTGCTGGGGACAATAAAAGGCCACTCTAAAATGTGCAGTTTTGTTACACAACACAATGCCACAGATGTCTCAAGTTTTGAGGGAGCGCGCAATTGGCATGCTGACTACAGGAATGTCCAACAGAGCTGTTGCAAGAGAACTTAATGTTTATTTCTCTACCATAAGCCACCTCCAACGTTGTTTTAGAGAATTTGACAGTACATCCAACCAGCCTCACAAGCGCAGACCACGTGTAACCACGCCAGCCCAGGACCTCCACATCCGGCTTCTTCGCCTGAGACCAGCCAACCTGAACAACTGATGAAACTGAGGAGTATTTCTGTCTGTAATAAAGCCCTTTTGTGGGGAAAAAGTAATTCTGATTGGCAGGACCTGGCTCCCAAGTGGGTGGGCCTATGCCCACCCATGGCTCCGCCCCTGCCCAGTCATGTGAAATCCATAGATTAGGGCCTAATGAATTTATTTCAATTGACTGATTTCCTCATATGAACTGTAACTCAGTAAAATCGTTAATTGTTGCATGTTGCGTTTATATTTTTGTTCAGTATAAGTAGGAAAAGGTATGCGCAGCTGTAGTTCTGTAGGATGAGTGTAATTTTGTCTAGAGATTACATTTTATATGACAGCCGTTTCTGTAATACTTGTTATTTTGCAGATATTTGCAATCCATCACAAATTGAGGTTTAAAACTACAAAAACTATTGTGTTATTCATATTTGTCTGTTGCCATACACGTTGAGCCCACATGGAGGCAGTAGACTACAAGGTCATGAGGACCTGAGACTGGCCCGGTTGGAAATCCCGAAGACACTAGGCCAGCCCACTAAATATTAATAATAATATGCCATTTAGCAGACGCTTTTATCCTTAAGCGACTTACAGTCATGTGTACATACATTTTTACGTATGGGTGGTCCCGGGGATCGAACCCACTACCCTGGCGTTACAAGCGCCATGCTCTACCAATTGAGCTTCAATGGCACCCGGCCCGGAGAGTCGACCAGGGTACAGCACTACTGCCAAAGACAGTACATTAGAACTCATTTTGTCCCGTGGGCCACATTTGGTCTTCAGAGAGGTCCGGCGCGCCGCACAGAAAATGTGTTAAATTTCATTGCCGTCAAAAATTTTAAGAAAATGTCCTCTCTCTCTCTCCCCGTCGTGTTTACAATTTTCGATGCTCCCTGACTGTCTAGCTCAACGATTCTCAACTGGTTGGTCGCAGGAGGTTTTGAATGGGTTGTGGGTGTCTGAGTCAAAAAAACATGTATATATTTTTTTAATTAAAAAATACTCGTCTTTACATAAACGACTTAAACCAGGTAGAAAGTGTGTAGAAATGATAATGAACTTGCAAAACGTTACATTTACATTTTAGTAGACGCTCTTATCCAGAGCGACTTACAGTTAGTGAGTGTATACATTATTTTTTTATACTGGCCCCCCGTGGGAATCGAACCCACAACCCTGGCGTTTTACCAACTTCACAATTTTTCTTCAATCACAGTATTTTAAATATGGAGCTATTAGCTGCACTATTTTGGTTGGTTTTGTGGTCGCAAACCAGTGAGTTTATTAACATTCTTCATCAAAAATATGGGCTAAATGTAATTATTCACAATGAAAGAGGTGGGAATATTGTTCTCATGTCATATAATTGCTACATTTACTATCAACATACCATTAATAATAATTTTCCAGATTGTATTTTGGCGATTCATTTTCGTGATGCAAATATTGGATAAATTATGCAATTATATGGCCATTAAATAACACACAACAGCATGGCATATTTAGATAGCGGAATAAGCATAGCCTAAATCATATTTACTTTCTATTTTGCAGCTCAGGCGGTTATTCTAGACAAGGCTCTTCTGTGTCTTTATCATTCTCACACAAGTCATTTGCTGAAGGCCCAAGCCTCCTGTAGCTCAGTTGGTAGAGCATGGCGCTTGCAACGCCAGGGTTGTGGGTTCGATTTCCACGGGGGGCCAGTATGGAAAATGTATGCACTCACTAACTGTAAGTCGCTCTGGATAAGAGCTTCTGCTAAATGACTAAAATGTATACTAGGTCATCTACTGGTATAACGTCATTATTGAATGCAGTTCTAAAACAAGCTCGACTTTTATTTTGGAAATAAAACCGTCTGGGCTAGAGTTTTCATTTACATTTAGTCATTTTAGCAGACGCTCTTATCCAGAGCGACTTACGGGAGCAATTAGGGTTAATTGCCTTGCTCAAGGGCACATCGACATATTTTCCACCTAGTCGGCTCGGGGATTAGAACCAGCGACCTTTCGGTTACTGGCACAACGCTCTTACCCACTAAGCTACCTGCCGCCCCAAGCAGAGTTGCTTGATTGACTAGCTAAATTCGACTAGCTACTTCCGGTTCATGTCCTTTGCTGATGACACATTACCGACAAAAGTTTGTACGCATAAAAAATATCTGTAACCGAGTAAAGGGAGATGTAAAGTAAGAATGGAACGTGTAAATGTTCATTCATGTTCATTCACCCATCTGTTCAGAATTATGTTTATTATAGTTCCTCGGTGCTGCTGACTGCACAATGGACAAATTGTTAATTCCAGTTACTCTTTAAAAAAAAAAATCTATAAATTGTATGCACAGCAAGAGTGTGGTACAGTACAACTTATAGAAAGTTCTAGAAAAAAGTGTAAAAATGTACGTGTAGACATGTACGTAGCCTACTTGAAAGCAGTGTTTTCTTCAGCCTCCAGACATCACAAGGTTGGAATGCCTAGGTTGTTATCCTGTTTAAGATGACAGAAATTTGAAATATGTCTCATATTAAGGCCCCTCAAGTGCCTGGTGATAGTGTGGCCTATTGTGATGAATACCAGAGAGAGTAGTGATCATTTCGACAACTTCATTTCAACACCCCATGACATTACAATGTCCTTCTGCGGTTGCACTGGGGGCAGGTAGCCTCGAGGTTAGTAACCGAGGTGGAAAAACGAGGTGGAAAAAATTATAATCTGTTGCTGTGCCCTTGAGCAAGGCACTTAACTTGTCAATGGTGACCCTGGCCGTGACCGAGTTGGGATATTAAATGACCATAGAAAAAACCATTTCCGTTAAACACTCGTAACAGGACAAATATAAGCACCACCCCCCTGTAGAACTGGATCCTGGTGGTCATGTGATTTTGATCAGCCTAGCTAGCTAACTGATAGAAGTCAACGTTTCATTCTGTAGTAGGTACATTTGTCGACTTTGCACAATAAGCGTTAGACTATAATTTATAATAATGCTGTTGGTGTTATCTGATGAACATAAGGAGCACCTGGGGTTTCTGCCAGAGGTGGACTCTGCGGGTAAATATGACTGTTAGCATGACAGCTAGCTAGCTAGCAAACGTTACCAGCTGTCATTAGACTAACTAAATCAACGCTAGATTCATTAGTGTGTTCAAGTTATTAAACCAGCGAATACAGTGCGACATTATATATGAGTCTTGATACAACATAGATTCATAGATTGTCCTGTCTTTTGTCAAGATGTTATTCTAGCTAGCTACTTCTGGCTACCAGTGCCTGTCCAGAAACAACCATACCCCTTGAATGGATCTGAAATGACTGATGGGTATAGCAATATGGCGAAAATTTCACTTAGACTATCAGAGGGCAAGGGAGTGCTCATATATATCCCTAGGCGGGATAGGTGCTATGGTACCCCATTCATAGACGCTAACTGTGTTAGTCTATTGACTATAATATCTTCTGACCAGGGCCGACTCTTGCTCCAAATATTAACACGCCTCGCTTGTGGTATGGCTTTGGAAACGTAAGGAACGTATCTTTCATATCAGCGAGAAATAATTTTCTAAAAACATTACTACACACCTTTTTATAGGGTTAGGGCTCCCCCACGTCCATATTTCCATGTTACAGACCGAGTGGATGACCTGTGCTAATTAGCTATCTGCGTCTCCGAACACCTGCGTGTTAACGGAAGATGGACGTCACTGAAATACACTGACTTTATATTTTTATGTGATATGAAAGTTAAGGAATCTATGTTTCTAGAACTGTACCGCAATTGAGAATCGATTCACGTTTAGACGGAGTATTTGGCTGTTTTGGCTTCCACAGGTCCTTGGACAATAAGGAGTAACGTTAGGCTCTTTTAGTCCAGTGTTGGGCTAGTGCTAGGGTAGCCTGGGCAGCCACTAGTGGGCTTTATGGATCTTGACTTTAAAGCCCACTAGCGGCTGCCCAGGCAAGGGTTATCTCTGGACAGGAGTCACAGGACCATTGCCACTAGTTTGAAAGCTAACATTCCTTGTTTTTCTTCATCAGTGGTTGGTGAATTTGGACGAATAGCGGTCGAGTTCCTGCGAAAGGGAACAAACCCTAAGATCTATGAGGGGGCTGCCAGTAAGTATCAGTTTCCAAGCTTGCATAATTCTTCCTACAAAACATTTTATCAATGCAAAGCTGTCATTCCATTTTATTGTCCGATACGTTTTTACGTGGTAGACTTGTAGCTAACTAGTTTCCCTTCCTCACTGTGTCCTTCAGGGAAGCTGAGTGTTGACGCAGAGACCGTACAGCATGGCGTGGAGGGGATCATGTACCTGCTCACCGAGAGCTCCAAACTCATGGTGAGTGGGTACATGGAGCCTGTACCCTTCAACAGGAAAATAGTTAGGCGCAAAATGATTTATTTACAATTATAAACCGGGTTCGAGCCCGGAATGCTGATTTGACTGAAAGCCGTGTTATATCAGATTGTATACCATGGGTATGGCAAACTTTTTACTGTTCTAACAGATGGCACACTCACTGACTTTACTCTCTCTACCTAGCACGCTCATTTTGAGGCCGCTTTCGGAAGAGTCCGGAAAAAAAAAACGGTCCTTTTTGAGTTTGGAATGAACTGCCACGTTAAGCCTGTCCTCTGCCCTGTGTATGTGTTTTAGATCTCTGAGGTGGACTTTCAGGACTCAGTGCTGGTGCTGGGCTTCACCGAGGAGCTGAACCAGCTGCTGCTGCAGCTCTACCTGGACCACAGGAAGGAGATCCGACACATCCTCAGTGAACTCACCCCCTCACTGCCACACTACCACAACCTGGAGTGGAGGCTGGATGTGCTGGTACTGTGTTGTCCGTTTATCGGTCTGCCTGTCTGCCTGTCTGCCTGCCTGTCTCTCTGTCTGCCTGCCTGTCTCTCTGTCTGCCTGCCTGTCTCTCGGTCTGCCTGCCTGTCTGTCTGCCTGCCTGTCTCTGCCTGCCTGCCTGTCTCTCTCTGTCTGCCTGTCTCTCTCTGTCTGCCTGCCTGTCTCTCTGTCTGCCTGCCTGTCTCTCTGTCTGCCTGCCTGTCTCTCTGTGTGTGCAGGGTTGCTATGTCTGCGGTTTCCCTGCCAAATTGGGCTACTTTGACAACGATGTCGCGGGTGAAAATGTATTGGGTTTTTGTCCTACTTCTAAGTTGCACCGCTCTATCACAATTGCTGATCAGTTGTTAGAGCGCATTAGATTGACGGGAACAGTTCACATTGTTTTTTGAAGTTCGTTCAAGTGTTTCTTGCACAGAGATTTGGAGGTCCTCTGTCCAACTTTCATCACTCAAACTCCTGTTAGATTTATCTATATTTAGGCGCAAAATGATTTATTTACAATTATAAACCGGGTTCGAGCCCGGAATGCTGATTTGACAGAAAGCCGTGTTTATATCAGATTGTATACCATGGGTATGGCAAACATTTTACTGTTCTAATTACGTTGGTAACTAGTTTTATAATAGCAATAAGGCACCTCGGGGGTTTGTGGTATATGGCCAATATACCAAGGCTAACAGCTGTATCCAAGTATTCTTGCGACATATTCAAATTCCTTTATTACGTCACCTAGCTCGCAAATAATAATAATTTTGACGAAAACCAAATGTTGCTTCTAAAGTCATTACAAGTTACGTCGATATTCCTTCTTACTTGGCCCGATAACGTCATGGGGAAAAGGGTTTATTGGATAAATGTGGCGATTCCTCTCTGGCTAGTTAAACCTGACAACCCTGTGTGTGTATGTGAGTAGAGTCTTTCTGTGTCTCTCTCTTTGATGGTACATCAATTCAGTTTGTAAAAAAAAAAAAATCCCCTCTCCCATCTCTCTCCACTAGCTGGCCAGTCGTGCCCTCCGACAGCAGATGAAGCCTACAGTGAGTATGAAGCTGCATCTGGGGGAGAGTGGAGGTGAGAAGAGTGTTAAGGTGCTACAGACTGACCCTGCCACCCTGATGCACCTCATCCAGGAGCTGGAGAAAGCCCTGGCTGAGCTCAAGACCACCCATTGCCGCAGGATCCTGCGCAACATCAAATAGGGTCCCCCCCCCCCCCCCCCCCCCCCCCCCGACTGGCACAACTATGTCCATTATTGAACTGGGACGTCACTGATCTGGACATGTGCAACATCAAATAGTCCCTCTGACACAGATTCCTGTGCAACATCAAACAGGGTTCTATTCCTTGACCCCGGAACCCTGTGTAAGAAAATAGGTTCCCCCCTGACATGGAATTATTTCTCAACATTGAATTGAGCCCTGCCAGCAGAGGGCGCTACAGCTTAACCTGCAACAGGAATAGCAGGGAAAGGAGATTGGCCAATATCACATAGGATAAAACTCTGTTGCCTAAAGTGGTTACATCTCCTTGTCTCCTTTACTTTATCTGCTTGGATCAGGACCCGTAGCCACAAAACGTCTCAGAGGGCTGATCTAGGACCAGTTTAGCCTTTTAGATCATAATAAATAAGATATATGGACAGGTGAGGATCTAAACCTAGATCAGCACTTCTACTCTGAGACACTTTGTGGATACAGGCCCTGGGAGGCCACCTGGGGTATGTTATCACGTGTGGCAGAGGCCACCTGGGGTATGTTATCACGTGTGGCAGAGGCCACCTGGGGTATGTTATCACGTGTGGCAGTTTTATTCCGATCAGTGAGGGAGACAAGGCCACACTAAGGTTTTGAGATGTAGACACATAAAGGCACTGCAAATCCACGGGGGGGCCAGTGCTATTGTCAACATTTTACATTTACGTCATTTAGCAGACGCTCTTATCCAGAGCGACTTACAGTTAGTGAATACATATCTTTTTATACTGGCCCCCCGTGGGAATCGAACCCACAACCCTGGCGTTGCAAACGCCATGCTCTATCAACTGAGCTACATCCATGCCGGCCATTCCCTCCCCTACCCTGGACGACGCTGGGCCAATTGTGCGCCGCCCCATGAGTCTCCCGGTCGCGGCCGGCTGCGACAGAGCCTGGATTCGAACCAGGATCTCTAGTGGCACAGTTAGCACTGCGATGCAGTGCCTTAGACTCAGTGCCACTCAGGAGCTCAGGAGTCAAGTAGTTAAGCTATCACAATAACCAGATCAGAATTAGGTGGGAGGGCATTTTGGGCATTTCTAATGTGGTATGTTGAGGTTACTGGTGCATCTTTTCTAACCTTGAGGAAACAGCACTTGGAAAAATCCCTCAGTCGTAATCATGCAGTGCTGTTGCATTCATCATCTTTGATTTGTTCACCTTCAAATGTACAGTACCAGTCAAGTTTGGACACACATACTCATTCAAGGGTTTTTCTTTATTTTTACTATTTTCTACATTGTAGAATAATAGTGAAGACATCAAAACTATGAAATAACACATGGAATCATGTAGTAACCAAAAAAGTGTTAAACAATTCAAAATATATTTTAGATTCTTCAAAGTAGCCACCCTTTGCCTTGATGACAGCTTTGCACACTCTTGGCATTCTCTCAACCAACTTCACCTGGAATGCTTTTCCAACAGTCCTTGAAGGAGTTCCCACATATGCTGAGCACTTGTTGGCAGCTTTTCCTTCACTCTGCGGTCCAACTCATCCCAAACCATCTCAATTGGTTTGAGGTCGGGTGATTATAGAGGCCAGGTCATCTGATGCAGCACTCCATCACTCTCCTTCTTGGTCAAATAGCCCTTACACAGCCTGGAGGTGTGTTGGGTCATTGTCCTGTTGAAAAACAAATGATCCCACTAAGCGCAAATCAGATGGGATGACGTATCGCTGCAGAATGCTATGGTAGCCATGCTGGTTAAGTGTGCCTTGAATTCTAAATAAATCACAGACAGTGTCACCAGCAAAGGACCCCCACACCATCACACCTGCTTTACGGTGTGAACCACACGTGGAGATAATCCGTTCACCTACTCTGCGTCTCACAAAGACACGGTGGTTGGAACCAAAAATCTCAAATTTGGACTCCTCAGACCAAGGGACATATTTCCACCAGTCTAATGTCCATTGCTCGTGTTTCTTGGCCCAAGCAAGTCTCTTCTTCTTATTGGTGTCCTTTAGTAGTGGGTTCTTTGCAGCAATTTGACCATGAAGACCTGATTCACACAGTTTCCTCTGAACAGTTGATGTTGAGATGTGTCTGTTACTTGAACTCTGTGAAGCATTTATTTGGGCTGCAATTTCTGAGCACTAGTTAGCTCCAAAAGTGGTTATAGTTTTGACTGCATGCTGACAGTGAATTCAGAGCCATTTACTGGCTAGCTACACTACAAACATAATTTTATCAGGTTCCCGGGAAGTAATTGTAATGACAGTCCACCACAACATACCCAAGAGTTTCCTGATTAGCAAGGAGTAGTCAGTGTTTAATTTCATTGTGTATTAGAAAACTCAGTTTGAGATCATTGTGAGTGGATTTCACCAGTGGTTGAATGGGGAATTGCGCTTCCCTGGAAAATGTTTTCCGATATTGCAACCGTAACCAAGGGGGGCGGGCGTAGTGAAGGGTCAATTGTGGAGGAAGATGAGGAGAGGGTGAGAGAACACTGCACTGTATAATGTAGAAGATTCCAAATGTGTGCTTTCTGTTATACATCAATTGTCAACAACAACAAAAATGTTTACTTCTGCATGCCTGGCTAATGTATTCCATGATTTTTTAATGATTTTTGAGTGGCTGAATGTTACTTTGAATTTTATAAAGCAAAGAAGTTAAAATGTTTACTTGACACAGTTTTTGAGCAACAGAGAACAGTATTTAGATATGGCTGTCAATTCATTTTTCAAAGACTGATGAAGTCAGGTTCATTAGTAAATTTTTGCCAAGAATTTTGTGAACACACGCCAATTCATTGGTATAATATTATTACTTCTCAAATAGGGAATGATTACACATAAAATACCTCCATCATCCGCAAACTACTAAACAAAACAGCTACTATCAGCTCTTATTTGCTCCTGTTTTTATTTCCCTGTATGTCATTGGTAAACCACCACTCACCACTATCAGCAAAACGAACGCGGAGACTTGACTGAGAACTGATTCAACTCCTATGGCAGTCTTAGGACACAGTAGGCTGGAGAATATAGTAGCTGGAAATTAACCGTTATGGGGGGCCTGGCTCCATTCCTTTTTTCAGTACCTATCCCTCCTATGAGGGGGCTCCCAAGTGGCGCAGCGGTCTAAGGCACTGCATCTCAGTGCTAGAGGCGTCACCACAGACCCCCTGGTTCGATTCCAGGCTGTATCACAACCGGCCGTGATTGGGAGTCCCATAGGGCGGCGCACAATTGGCGCAGCGTCGTCAGGGTTTGGCCGGTGTAGGCCGTCATTGTAAATAAGAATTTGTTTTTAACTGACTTGCCTAGTTAAATAAAGGTTAAAATAAAATAAATGAAGTCCATCCTGAACGGAATTCTAGCTGGGGGAAGAAACTAGGGGCAGAAATATAACCGGGCCAATAGGGTGGCTGAAAAGTTACTTTATCTTCATCCTTTGGCAGCGATTACAGCCTCGTCTTCTTGGGTATGACGCTACAAGCTTGGCTCACCTGTATTTGGGGAGTTTCTCCCATTCTTCTCTGCAGATCCTCTCAAGCTCTGTCAGGTTGGATGGGGAGCGTCCCTGCACAGCTATTTTCAGGTCTCTCCAGAGATGTTCGATCGGGTTCAAGTCCAGGCTCTGGCTGGGCCACTCAAGGACATTCAGAGACTTGTCCCGAAGCCACACCTGCGTTGTCTTGGCTGTGTGCTTAGGGTCGTTGTCCTGTTGGAAGGTGAACATTCGCCCCAGTCTGAGATCTTGAGCGCTCTGGAGCAGGTTTTCATCAAGGATCTCTCTGTACTTTGCTCCGTTCATCTTTACCTCGATCCTGACTAGTCTCCCAGTCCCTGCCGCTGAAAAACATCCCCACAGCATGATGCTGCCACCACCATGCTTCCCTGTAGGGATGGTGCCAGGTTTCCTCCAGACGTGACGCTTGGCATTCAGCTCAAAGAGTTCAGTCTTGGTTTCATCAGAACAGAGAATCTTGTTTCTCATGGTCTAAAAGTCCTTTAGGTGCCTTTTGGCAAACTCCAAACGGGATTTCATGTGCCTTTTACTGAGAAGTGGCTTCCGTCTGGCCACTCTACCATAAAGGCCTGATGGAGTGCTGCAGAGATGGTTGTCCTTCTGGAAGGTTCTCCCATCTCCACAGAAGAGCTTTGTTAGAGTGACCATCGGGTTCTTGGTCACCTCCCTGACCAAGGCCCTTCTCCCCCGATTGCTCATTTTGGCCGAGTGGCCAGCTCTAGGAAGAGTCTTGGTGGTTCCAAACTAATTTCATTTAAGAATGATGGAGGCCACTGTGTTCTTCAGGACCTTCAATGCTGTAGACATTTTTTTTGGTACCCTTCCCCAGATCTGTGCCTCGACACAATCTACGGACAATTCCTCTGACCTCATGGCTTGGTTTTTGCTCTGACTTGCACTGTCAGCTGTGGGATCTTAAATAGACAGGTGTGTGCCTTTCCGAATCATGTCCAAACAATTGAATTTACCACAGGTGGACTCCAATCAAGTTGTAAAAATATCTCAAGGATGATCAATGGAAACAGGATGCACCTGAGCTCAATTTCTTATGCAAATAAGGTATTTCTGTTTTTTATTTTCAATACATTTGATAAATTCTAAAAAACAGTTTTCGCTTTGTCATTATGGGCTATTGTGTGTAGATTGATGAGGAAAAACATTTATTTAATAAATTTTTGAATAAGGCTGTAACGTAACAAAATGTGGAAAAAGTCAAGGGGTCTGAATACTTTCCGAATGCACTGTATGCCGTGTTCCAAACAATTGGGAACTCTGAAAAATACGAGGTCAAATCATGACGTCAGTGATCTTCAGGTCAGAAAGTCAGAGCTCTAGAAAGAGGCTCAAGTTCCTGTGTTGGAATTCTGAGTTGGATAACCGTTCAAATCAATTTGTTCCCAGATGTTTTTGAACGCACTAAAGTTGGAAATTGGCGTGTTCTGAGCTCCCAGTTGTTCAATAACACAGGTGCTTCCTGTGTGTCATCACATAAACTTACTGCACTTCCTGGAACCATCTTCACAGTGCAGACCCTAATGGCTATTTGAGGTTAAATACTAAAATCAAGTTATTGTATCATCTCATTAAAAGAAAACGGATGTGTATAAGAACATTTTTTATATCAGTCGAATGTTGTCATTCATAAAGCCTTTATCAATAACATATTACATACCGGTAGAATGTATCAATAAAGCTACAATAATACAATGACATGCTTGTAATCCACTTATGATCATTATTATAGAACATGATGAAAGATCATAACAAGTGCTAATTACTGGCATAACATAACACAAACAACTTAAACACACCAAGACTAACTAAAATGGCTCTAGTCAAATATCAGAGTAAAGTAAGCCTTGACTGTATCCCATAGGCCTGCCTCTACCCCCCCCCCCCCCCCCCCCCCCCCAGACTATTGAGGGGGTGAGGGGGCTGATGTAGAGTTCAGGGGTCAGGATAGATCCGGTGACAGGTGGGTTTCTCAGGGTACGGGTTGGGTGTAGGTGTGTGTATGGAGTGGGAGGCAAGGGGGGGGTTCCGTGTCAGATATCTGCTGAACTTCTGGCAAAGTCAACTGTTCTCAGAGACAGATGCACGTCGCCAGAGGGCCTACCTCGGCGACAGTCAGAGCCGTGTGTGTGAATCAGAATCGCAGGCACAGCTAAAAATGAGAATGAGCTATTTGGGAGTGGATTCATCCTAATCCTTTAATGTAACTGTTCAGTGTTTCCAGATGTAAAAAAAAAAAAAAGACCTATAATTAATTACAATATGGGTGAAATACTTAATTACTACTTTTTGGAATGAAAAGTATGTTAAAAGCAGCTTTTCTGTGTTGGAATGGTGTGGGGTTATACCTGTTATTAAAAGTAAAAAATATTCACGCGAGTAGACCGCTGATTGGCCAGTTCAGTCAATGATGACATCATTCTCTATGAGAAAATAGCAAGGATTTGTTTGAGATACAAGCTTGAGGTGAGATTTTTTAAAAGTATTGTTATTTTTTATTTATGCTTTGGCCACAAATACGAGTATAAGACGAGTCAAATAGATGATTTGGGTGTGAGTTAACAGAATATGAACTTTAATGAGAAACTGACTTACACAATAATTATAATTCTTTATTGACCTTCAATTCAAATGATGTCTCCACTATGGATGTAGTCGATGTTATGTGGTTGAATATGATCCCTGATCACTGACTGCCCCACCATCTGATCGGGGCTTTTCCTGGCATGCCTGACAGCTTGGGGTTGGGCATGCAATGTTACCCAAATGTTACATCAGGATGACTTATGGGTTGTGACTGTACCTACTGGGTCAGGCTGTATGAGTTCAATAAAAATATACATTTGATTTATTTTGTGTGACAACATTCTGCACCCTATAGTCAACCATACATAGTCTACCTCCAGACCAAAAAGCTTCCAATCCAGAGGAAAAAGTTTGAATTTTTGGTCTCGGAGAAGATTCTACTGTACTCTTGTAGGTGCACTACTTCTGTGATGTGGGGTTGGTGGTCTGAGGCCGGACATGGACCAGTGAACCCAGACCAGACCCCCCCCCCCCCTCCCCCCTCCCCCCGGAACAGGCAGCCAGCCAGACTGAGGAGTGCATGGCTGCTTGGTTGGTACATTGTTGAGGATGGAGTATTTGTCCATCAAAGGGATTGGTTTACTGGGTGGCACGCGCCATCTCTTAGCATTTGACATTACAAAGGACAGCTGCACCCTCTGTGGAGTACAAGGGGCTTCTGGTTGCTTTTATCGTGTCCCGTGATACAGTTTCACACAGTGCTTACAGGCCTGAAGGGCCACCGACTGGGCAGCATATATTCATCTATTCTAAAAAGTAAACAAACAAAACTCTTATGCATTCATCATCATTATGAACATGGAGCATAATTTAGCCCACTAACAGAGATTTAACCTGCTGCGTTCCAATACCTTAATGTTGATATTTTTTATCAATTGAGCCAAAGGCATATTTGCCCTGTGTATCACATTAGTGGATATTTTTAATTTAAAAAAAAAACACATTTGATAAAATTCACCTAGATAAAAAAAAAAAACATTGGATAAAATTCACCATGAGTGCAATGTGTTGACATAGTAATTAAACGATTGCAAGCACAATGTATTCGTCATTTTATCAAATATAGGCCACTCGCCACACCATAAACTGGACCACTATAGAATAAAGGGGATTGAAAATTCACAAAGAGGAAAAGTAAGGTTTCTGACAGGCGTGGGCCGGCTTATCATTCATGCTACTATATATGGGCAAATTAATGAGAAACCTACTTCGAAGAGAACACTGCATAGTTTATGTTTACTCGGGCAAAATCACAGAGAAACATTTATTTCAGTCAAAACATCTAGGACGGGGCACCAAGCTCTCAAGTTTCAAATGGTTATTCAACAGATGGGTAGGGTAATGTTTTCACACCCACACTGGGGGTGTTGTGTGACAATGAGTTAGCCTACATTCAAAACGATTCCACGGCTGTTATTTTTCACCCAAAAAGTCATTATTTTCTTACAGAACATTCAAAACACATATATATCCAGTCGACATCTTAGTTTCTGTGGACAGTTTTAGATGAACTTTACTTAATCTACTGAAGTTGTTATATTTCAGTAAATTACTAGTATAGAGCAGAACACAGGATCATCTCCAAAAGGAAAGAAACGGCTGTGATTTATTACAAAAACAAACTCGCAACCACTCTATTCCGCAACTTTATGGCGTTGAGTTTGAACTATTTCAACATTTGCGTCATTGTTACACCCGCCATCAATAGTTTCAGGCAGTTGAGAGATATTTGTTTTGTAATCATGAAACTGTGCTACCCCTCTAGCGCCGGAGGTCATGCATAATTCATGAGCGACTGCTGACACAGGCGGCGTAGAAAAGTTGAGTTTACAAACTTTGGGACGGGAGCGGAGTCCGGGCAGGAGCAACAAGATCTATCGAACTGGCCGGAGCAAAGGGAAAGTAGCTACATTTCAAATTACTTTTCTCATGTAGGGACACATTTTAGTGTTCTCTATCTTACTATTCTAGAATAGTTTTAATGAGAGTTTGACGGCAGAAAGGTGAACTATTTTTGTCCACACAGAGGGTTCATAACATACAGAGTAGCCTAGGCCTACTTCAGAAGGTTCAACGTTTGATATTTGTATAAAGCCTCAACTTTAAATCGTTTTTATATTTTCTGTATTGCTCTAACTTTTCCACTAAGACAAAATGAGCAAACCACTTCAGCCAATGCCAGGACAACAAGTTATCCATGTCGCGCAGGACTCGGATACGGATCTCGAGGCGCTTTTTAATTCGGTTATGAACCCGAAACCCAGTTCATGGAGGAAAAAAATGTTACCCGACTCTTTTTTCAAGGAGCCAGATTCTGGATCTCACTCCCGACAGTCGAGCACTGATTCGGGCAGCCACCCGCCCAGACTCACCGTACAACATGTACGGTCACATTCCTCGCCCGCGACCTTACAGCTTGGATTGGGAGCCAACCCAACTCCAAGCCCGGTACATCACTCGCACATCCGCCACCAGTCTTTCGATGTTGCCGAAGAGTTGCCCCATGGATGGGAGATGGCCTACACGTCCAACGGACAGAAGTACTTTCTCAAGTAAGTTTGTATTTATTTATTATTCTACAGAAAACACACAAATGTAAAAGTCCCCAGTCCTTCCAAAAAATCCATAATCCTTAAAGCACCACAGATCTGAAGTTCATTCAGTGTAAGACTCACTTCAGATGACATTGGTTGATCTCAAATGATAGACTTAGAAAGTGGGCTGTGAAAAAATCCGTGCAAATTGAGCATAAACCCCAACAGTCATAGCTTTGCTCTTTTGCACCCCAGTATCTCTATTTGCACATAATCTCTTGCACATCTAGCATTCCAGTGTTAATACTAATTGTCATTATTTTGCACTATAGCCTATTTATTGCCTTACCTCCATAACTTGCTACATTTGCACACACTGTATATATATTTTCTATTGTGTTATTGACTGTACGTTTTGTTTACCCCATATGTAACTCTGTGTTGTTGTTTTTATCGCACTGCTATGCTTTATCTTGGCCAGGTCGCAGTTGTAAATGAGAACTTGTTCTCAACTGGCTTACCTGGTTAAATAAAGGTAAAATAAAAAAAATAAACTGTGCTGAAGGATTGGCCCCTTTGAACACCTGTGTGGCAAGTGAGAAAGAAGACATTATTTTTGTCTTTGTTTGGTGCTGTCAGCTAAAACCTTATAATGCCATCCCCTTATTCACACAGGTCTGACCTAATACGTAATGGCCTGTAGGTAGCATCAAGTCCTTTGTGTGAGCCGTACCTGTCTGTGCTTGCAGGGACCCCCTAGAGCGCTATGTCAAACTTTTCACGCAGGCTGCACGCTTTTGTTTTAAGTAGATTCATCTAATTCCCAGAATTGTTCTATGTTTTGTGCTAGGCCATATAATAACACGAAAGAGCATCTGCCCCTAATACACTCGATGGAAAGTTTTCCCATTCAGTAAGGGACCTATCTCCACGGGCAACGTGATAACAGACCACCTCTAGTCTAGTGTGTTGTGCAACAGCAGTGAAGTTATCTTTGGTTTTGTTCTCTGAGCCCCAGCCGGTTAAACCACAATGGCTGTATCTTCTGTTTCTAATACTCACCCATGCACAGGGACAAGGCACCATAACAGCAGATAGATGCCTTTCACACTGAGGTGTCACGCTGACCTTTCACCTCTCACCTCAGCACATGCCCACAGTGTACTGAAAGGAAGTGTGTGTGTGTGACTGAAAATATCAGTGTTTGAATCAATGAAGAGGCTCTGTTCTGTCAGCTGTTTCAAACACACACCTACCTGTGATCACCTTGATAAGAAAGTGATGAGCTTATCAGTGCTGCTGGCTCATATCTCTCCATCTCTCCTACTGGAGACACCGTCAGTCTCAATGCTAATGAGTGTTGCGACTCTAGACTCTGAAGAGTGAGACGGCCAGGCAGACCCATTCTTCCCTGGCCCAGGGGTCACCATGGCTACCTGATTCAAGGCAGAACTTTGGTGTGTGTGGTAGGGGTCAGCTCAGCAGGGTGTCCTCTAAAGGGGCAGTAATTATAGAAGGTGTGAGAAAACACACCCTGATTTACTCTCCATTCAGCCTCAGGGCAGCAGAGGCCTCTCTGCTAAAACATACACATTCACTTCACACACCCTTTTTTTCACACACTGACCCTCAATCTTGTTCCCTGATTACTCAACAGTGCAGTACCAACAGTCCGATGCCCATTGTCTCCAAGAGTAATCAGTACCAGTTTAACATTAGCTTAAAGGGATACTTAACATTAGCTTAAAGGGATACTTAACATTAGCTTAAAGGGATACTTGGGGATTTTGGCAATGAGGCCTTTTATCTATATCACCAGAGTCTGATGGACTAGTACAGGGGAAGGCAACCCCGGTCCTGGAGCGCCGCAGGGACTTCATGGTTTTGATTTAACCGACCTGGAAGACCAGGTGTTTTAAATTACGCAATCACTGAACTGATCAATTAGCTCAGTTTGTCAGGTGTGGTGCCTAGTTGGAACAATAATCCTGCAGTACCTGGGGCACTCCAGGAACAGAGGTTGCATACCCCTGAACTAGTGGATACCATTTTTATGTCTGTGTCCAGTATGAAGAAAATTGGAGGTAGTTTCGCAAGCCAATGCTAACTAGCTTTAGCGTAATGACGAAGTCTATGGGTATCTACTAGCATGCTAAACGCCAACTGACCAGGCAAAACCATGAATGACAATGCCATCAGAGGATGTGTTCCCAGGAAAACAGGCAGCCATTGGGCTGAAAAGTAAACGCACAGAGATGATGACGGAAGCAGGGAGGCGTGGCCTGACCGACCCTCACGAGAACTAACGATGTCAGGAGAACTACCACACAACAGAGGGTGCACTGATCAGGAGGTCCGGCTGTTCATGGGTTAGATCACTTCCCAGAGGAGAGGTGGGGGTTGCATGCGGTGATTCTGTAATGGGAGAAAAACAGAGCGAGGGGAGGAGGTTGGACAAGTGGGAGGAAGATTGGTGAGAACAACAGGGAGAAAGAGAAGGGTGTGAGAATGTAGAGAGAGAGAGAGAGAGAGGGGGGAGGCAGGGAAAGATGTATGACCATAATTGATGACCATATTAGAGACACATATTTCCCTCAGATTACACAGATCCACAAAGAATTTGAAAACAAACCCAATTTTGATAAACTCCCATATCTATTGGGTGAAATACCACAGTGTGCCATCACAGCAGCAAGATTTGTGACCTGTTGCCACAAGAGAAGGGCAACCAGTGACGAACAAACACCATTGTAAATACAACCTATATTTATGTTTATTTATTTTCCCTTTTGTACTTTAACTATTTATACATAATATGGCATTTGAAATGTCTTTATTCTTTTGGAACTTTTGTGAGTGTAATGTTTACTGTTAATATTTATTGTTTATTTCACTTTTGTTTATTATCTACCTCACTTGCTTTGGCAATGTAAACATATGTTTCCCATGCCAATAAAGACCTTAAATTGAATTGAATTGAAAGAGAGAGGGGGAGGCAGGGAGAGGGGGAGGCAGGGAAAGAGGGAGGGGGAGGCAAGGAGAGGGGGAGGCAGCGAGAGGGGGAGGCAGGGAAAGAAGGAGCGGCTGTGTTTTTTGGGAGCTGTGGAGAGGGGGAGGTGAGGGAGGGAACGCCTGCAGTCTAACCCCAGGCTCCAGGAGGTGTCTCCTCTCTCTCGTTCCCAGCCGGGGGTGTGAACATGCCCGATCCTGCAGAGGTTTTCACAGTTGGCTCTGTCACCAGCAACAAAGCTGGGAGCCCCGGCCCCACCGCACCCTGCAATTAACCAGGCAGGAAAACAAAGTCTGCCTGGCTGGCCCGGAGCTGCTGGATCGGCAAGTTTCACTCTGAGCTCTTTGTTAAGGAGGCCACTGCTGCTCCATCATGACTCCTGTCCTGTCTGCCTTTAAAACTCTTTGAGGCATGATTTTTTTTTCAGAACTTTTTTTCCAGTGTTCTTTTCCGGAATTTTACTTTACATTAGAATGCCCCCCAAAAGGATGGGATACAATGTGTGTAATCCTCAAATGAAAAATAATAGGGTTAAAGCCTTTATGGTTTAGAGTCCTGCCATTTGGCTCTGCAGGAAATCCTGCACAATGACAGTATTCCCCCGGTCATAGGTCACACATCCTTACTGTCTTGTGCTTCTCTCACATCCACCCGCTGTGTGTTTCCACAAGACAATTATTTAATCTATTATACCCCCCCCCCCCTCCCCCCCACCCGCACACTCGTGAATACAATGCGTGTCACAACGGCTGACACAATTTCATTTAGTGCTTAGTACAATTGACAGTGAATAGGCCTAAATGACAGCACAGTCCAGTTTTAATCCAGTCAGGATGTGGTAACTGTAAAACGAATGCATTGTGTCACCCACTCAACCTCTCCCAGTTTTCCCATTTCTCTCAGTTGAAACGTGTCCAAACCCTTCCCAATGCTCCCATCTTCACTACCACTGTAACAGGAGCCTGTCCCCATTGACTGACTCCCTTCACAGACATCCACTCACAGACACCTTCAACCCCAGTGTTCCAGTCCAACTGTTCAAGGTTCCACTTCCTAAACCTGCGTCCCCAAGCTGGACTGAGGAGGAGCTGCCTAGCTGGCTTGATATAGCGGTGGGTTTACAGTAGAGTAACTGACAGTAAAGTGAGTGAGTACCTGTCTGTGTGATAGAATGACAGTGCGAGCGATAGAAAGAGTTCATAGAGAGAGAGAGAGCGATGGTGTAGATGAGAGTGGCAGAGAGAGAGCGATGGTGTAAATGATAGTGGTAATAGAGAGAGGGAGATCAGCGTGTGTGGCTTTGTCCTCCCTGGACTCTGGACTAGAGGAGAGGTGATTTGATGCTGAGAGAAGAGCAGAAGCCATTCAGCGTTTTAGCTAACCAATCCCTGGCTCTCTCTCTCTCTGCTGGGTTGAGTGAGTACAGGGGTTGGGGTTGGGACCGAGATTTGGACAGTCTTTCCTGGTACACTGAGGCAGAGGTGAAAGTCAAGACAGGAAAGAATGGTGATAAACGATGAGACTTTGGCCGGGGTTCAATCTGATTGGCCCCTTTTCGGGCTATGCACTGTTACTACGGTCACGAAGATCGCATTCAAAGTCAATGCTGCAGATGTCAGCTCAATCGGACTTTCCGCGGCCCTTATTGAATCCTGGCTTTTATCTTGAATTCTAGGTCCTGGGGCCCTTTTTTATGTATAGACATGGACCCCAGCATGTCTGCTGTCCAATTTATGCCATGGTTCTGAGCCTAGAGTAGTGCTTTCATCTGGTCTGCATACTCAAGGCTGTGTGTGTGTGTGTGTGTGTGTGTGTGTGTGTGTGCCTGCATCCTACACAAAGCTGTCTCACTGCATACATACCAGGGTGTCTGCTTTACTAGGAAACTCCTCAACGTTTGGATGGTTTTTGTTCTTACAAATTTTTTTTTGGGAATAAGGGTAGTCTGTAATTAAGCCTGAGTTTGACATTTAATGATAGGTACAGTCTCTTCAAAGGGCTTCAAACAGAAGCGCATTCGTCTGCCATAGATCTGTGCATAAATCTGTTGTATGTTGAATTCATTGGTAGTGTTCGTATGTAATGCATAACTAATATCAGCCGTGTTGTTGTGATTGGTTTGACCTATCAGCAACCAGAGTCTGTATCCTGTAGTGCTGCCTGTATTAGTGTTCTGCCTTCTTAAAGGTGCACTATGCAGAAATAGCTCCGCGATTTCCTTGTTGCTAAAATTCTATTAGGTTGCCTAATTTCAGTTTGTGACAAAACAAACAAGTATATTTTAGAGAATCATTGTACCATCTATAACGCTGTGAAATATATTTTCCATAACCAAAAATATTGTAGTTTCAGCTGTTTGAAGCTGGTGTACAAAACCGAAAGTAAAAGAAGCAAAAATGAAACGTAAGAACGGGAAGCATAGAAATAACACACATAGAACAGATCTACCTCTTCTTAGACTGGCTTTCAATGAGAATGACAGATCTATAACTCACATTTCAATGTGATTTTGGTCAGGTTGCCCAAAAAGTTATATATTGCAGCTTTAAGGTTCCAGTCTGAGAAGTGTGTGTGTGTGTGTGTGTGTGTGTGTGTGTTTTATTATACACACAAGCATGCGTGGACAGACCCACAGAAACAGACTCTGGCATGCGTGGACAGACCCACAGCAACAGACTCTGGCATGCGTGGACAGACCCACAGAAACAGACTCTGGTATGCGTGGACAGACCCACAGAAACAGACTCTGGAATGCGTGGACAGACCCACAGCAACAGACTCTGGCATGCGTGGACAGACCCACAGCAACAGACTCTGGCATGCGTGGACAGACCCACAGAAACAGACTCTGGCATGCGTGGACAGACCCACAGAAACAGACTCTGGCATGCGTGGACAGACCCACAGAAACAGACTCTGGCATGCGTGGACAGACCCACAGAAACAGACTCTGGCATGCGTGGACAGACCCACAGAAACAGACTCTGGCATGCGTGGACAGACCCACAGAAACAGACTCTGGCATGCGTGGACAGACCCACAGAAACAGACTCTGGCATGCGTGGACAGACCCACAGATACAGACTCCGAGCCACTGCTTGGATTAGACCAACCAGCTCATTAAAAGTTCTACTTAACTGGCCAGCTACCAGGTGCAAACCACTAACATGCCTGGATAGTGATGTGATTGAACGGTGTATTCAGTTCTTTAATAGTTTACTGTTAGTGGCTCAGTCTGGACGAAAGGCTGATTTTTTTTAAAAATCTTGCTGTGTCCTCACAGCACATAGGGATGTGAGTGATTACCACTGTTACTGCAGTGCTATCACAGCCATTCAAGCCTGGATAAAACAATCTGTTTGAAACTCAACGTTGATATCAAACCTGTAGGGGCATGTGAGAGGAGAGGTCGGGGAGTGATTGGAGGCTGTTTCTGCTGAGAGGGTAGGCCTCATCGTCGGTCACACTGGGTTGGGGCTGTCCTGGGAGGATGTACAGGTAGGTCTACATGGGCAGGGTGAGAGCTCTGTTCTGTTCTGCACCTGTAAGCTGGACTGGCAGCAGGTGGATGGTGGTGGTGGGATTCTACCAGGAAGGCAGGGTCGGGGAGTGGAAGTGGCTGTTGGGGTTAGAGGTCCTGGGTGGGTACTAGGTTGAAGATACCCAGGTTAGCACAATGTAATGATTTCATGCGGAAGCTTTAGAAAATAAACAGATTCATGGGACCAGCGCCGTTGCTAAGTGGCATCGCTGGTCCCTTAGTTTAGAATTCTTCCTCATTTATGCAAAGAGTTATGGGATATTAGATTCCTCTTGTCTTACCCTTTTATTTTCAACCTGGGGTGGGTATGAGTTATTACGACTAGACCACCAGTCAAATGTTGGTCAAAAGTCTGGGTGACTGGTGTTTGATTATTTTCATCAAGGGCGCGGCTAGATCCCAAGGGCATGACCGGGTCAGAGCAGAGTCACAGATATTCTCAGAGCTGTCATCCATGTTGGCACAACATGTTCAATGACAATAACGTCCTAATTTGGATTCTTTGGTGTCATTGTTTTGGAATGTTTTGTGCCAGCCGTTCTCTGGCTTGGGCCAGGGGCACTCCTTACCAATGGCAGAAGAAGAGTGACTGATATCGGCAGCAGTTGTCATTAGTAGGACCCAAACTGAGGCAGCCAGGTAGAGTTCAGTTGATTTTAGTGTCTTTGGTTTCCTGCCCCCTGATCCATCCCAACCACAAGTGCCTTTGTTTGTCAGTAACCTTTAGTGTACTAACCTGGAGGTCAGTTTCACTGGGTCTCCGTATGCTATGAGTCACCTAGCTGTGACATATTACATGTGCCGGGCACAGGCAGCCAATCGGCTGTCTCTTTGGTCACTGATTGAACTGTTGTTTTGGAAAAATGTAAGAGTCGCGCTCCTCCTCCCTCTTGCTCCTCCTCCCTCTTGCTCCTCCTCCCTCTTGCTCCTCCTCCCTCTTGCTCCTCCTCCCTCTTGCTCCCATAGACTCGGCTGGAGGTAGAGGCCCTAAGCCAGGGGCCACAAGGCTCTCTCTACCTCCCTCTCTTTCGCTCTCTGCTGCCTCAGACACTGTTCTAGGCAAAAGGAAGGAGTGGGGAGAGGGGGAATGGTTAGGGAGTCGCACACACGGAGTGGGGAGAGGGGGAATGGTTAGGGAGTCGCACACACGGAGTCACACATACGTTTCCCATGCCAATAAAGCCCTTGAATTGAAATTGAATTGAGTGAAGGAGTAGAAATTCCAAAACAATAGCCTGTACTGCTGCAAAGTAACAGGCCTGTAGACGTCTGCAAAACAGACAGATCTGAAGCCTCTGTGGAACAGCCAGAACAGATGTTGGTCAGCCAATCTATCAGCCAGGCAGATAGCCAGGCAAGCAGGCAGACATGCTGGATCCCTCTGCCTCGTCTTTCTACATTTTACTCATTTAGCAGACGCTCTTATCCGGAGCGACTTACAGGAGCAATTAGGGTTAAGTGCCTTGCTCAAGGGCACATCGACAGATTTTTCACCTAGTCGGCTCGGGGATTAGAACCAGCGACCTTTCGGTTACTGGCACAACGCTCTTAACCACTAAGCTACCTGCTGGTCAGGCAGACTCTGAGGCCAGCTCTGTACGGCCCTGGCTGGGGCCTGGCCTGGGCTCTGCGGACTCGCTGGATCCACTTCCTGTCCCAATATGTGAGTTGGAAGAGCATGAAGACCTGCTTGTTTGGATGGCCGGGCGTTTGGGCCGCTCCCCTCTCCTCTCCTGCTGATGGGGGTTATTACAGGACAAGAGGGGCTTTGTAATGCCAGAGAGCTGCACAGCACTTTGGCCTTGCGTGACTTGCAGATATAAATTGTATGAAAGCAATTAAAGTTGAAGGAAATGTCATGTGGGCTGAATTTAAAACCAATGGAGTTTGTGGCCCCGGTTTGTTTCTGGCCCTGAATGGGAGCAGGGCTGGCAGAGGTTACTGAGCTGGAGCTCAGAGAAGAATCAGTCTCAGCTCGGGGCTAGAGGAAAATCCTCCACACGTCCAGGCCTCTCAGCTTTAAAGGAGCAGGAGCGGCTTGGGTTAGCTTTAAGGAGTCTACACGGTCAACGCAAACGGAGGTCAGTTTGTGTTACTCTCTACGTACTTCTACATACATTTGTGCGGCAGAATTTTTGGGAACGCGACGCAAATGGGCCGCTGTCCGCTCCGTTTGCATAGACTGTGTAGTGCCCTTTAGCAGGACAACAAAATGGCCGCTTTGCAACAGCCAAAAATGCAGAGTGGAGAAGGCTGTAGATGTAGAACAGCCCAATAACACAGCAGAGTGGAGAAGGCTGTAGAACAGCCCAATAACACAGCAGAGTGGAGAAGGCTGTAGAACAGCCCAATAACACAGCAGAGTGGAGAAGAAGGCTGTAGAACAGCCCAATAACACAGCAGAGTGGAGAAGAAGGCTGTAGATGTAGAACAGCCCAATAACACAGCAGAGTGGAGCAGAAGGCTGTAGAACAGCCCAATAACATAGCAGAGTGGAGAAGAAGGCTGTAGAACAGCCCAATAACACAGCAGAGTGGAGAAGAAGGCTGTAGAACAGCCCAATAACACAGCAGAGTGGAGAAGAAGGCTGTAGAACAGCCCAATAACACAGCAGAGTGGAGAAGAAGGCTGTAGAACAGCCCAATAACACAGCAGAGGGGAGCAGAAGGCTGTAGAACAGCCCAATAACACAGCAGAGTGGAGAAGAAGGCTGTAGATGTAGAACAGCCCAATAACACAGCAGAGTGGAGAAGAAGGCTGTAGAACAGCCCAATAACACAGCAGAGTGGAGAAGAAGGCTGTAGAACAGCCCAATAACACAGCAGAGTGGAGAAGAAGGCTGTAGAACAGCCCAATAACACAGCAGAGTGGAGAAGAAGGCTGTAGAACAGCCCAATAACACAGCAGAGTGGAGAAGAAGGCTGTAGAACAGTCCAATAACACAGCAGAGGGGAGCAGAAGGCTGTAGAACAGCCCAATAACACAGCAGAGTGGAGAAGAAGGCTGTAGAACAGTCCAATAACACAGCAGAGTGGAGAAGAAGGCTGTAGATTAGTTTGTCCTTCATATTGAATCCTAACACAAGGAGGGCATACAGACCTAGTGAACGTATGTTTCCTTACTGCAGTTTAACTGGTGTTTTGAAGTGTTAGCCAAGAGCAAGGCGCTCAAGATGTTAGCTAAAATTATTCATGAGAATATTACTTTTTATCCACTGGATTGTGATACTTACATTAGAATGTGTGAGAACTGCAGAGACAGGCATTTCATGCGACTAGTAATGATGTGAGCCACAACAGAGAGGGAAAGAGTGAAAGAGAGAGAGCAGGAATTACAGAGGGAAAGAGAGTAATGAAGACTGCCAGCACAAAGCTGTGTGTGTGTGTGTATGAATGTAGTATAATCTCACTGAGGTCTACAGACTTGTTGTAACTCCCGTCCGGTCTCCTCCACGCAACAGCTGAGGACACAGCGCTCTCTCCTGTGGCCTCCCGTCCAGAATCTCATCCACATCCCCCAACACAGATATTCAATCCGTAGAAACAGCCTTGTTATTTATGGGCCAAGAGCCGGACACATATCGTGCCGGAACCTGTGTGTGAGAATGTCGAGCAAATGAGGGGCAGACTCCCTCCCCTGGACGTGTTGCCCCTTTTCTTTACAGTCGCATCAGTTTGTTCTAAACAATGCTCATTTTGAGTCGTGGAGTTGTCTTGATCAGATCTATCGTTTACATCACAAGATGAATGTATATGTACTGAGATTCAGCTGTGATTATATTACTGTACACTAAGAAAGTAAAAACATATGTGTTTGTTGGCAAACAAAAAGACTCAGATCTGAAATATCATCTGATGCTTAGAGTTTAGTTCTACAATAGTGGTGTTTGACCTTGACAAGGAGGCCTCTTACAGGAAGGCAGTTGTAACCATCAGAGATGCACTACTGCTCTGCTGCTTATCCACTCACACCTCTACACAATGACCCCCCCCCCCACACACACACACACACACATGCAACGGAGAAAGACAACATAGTGTACATGTTGGAATGGAAAGAGAGCGAGAGACAAAGATCGAGAGAGGGGAAGAGCGAGAGAGAGGGGAAAGAGAGCGAGAGAGGGGACATTTTTTTTTCTCTCGCTCTTCCCCCCTCTCTCTCTTTCCCCTCGGCTCGCTCTCTGTCTCCTCTCTCGCTCTCTTTCCCCTCTCTCTCGCTGTCTTTCCCCTCTCTCTCTTTCCCCTCGGCTCGCTCTCTGTCCCCTCTCTCGCTCTCTTTCCCCTCTCTCTCGCTCTTCCCCTCTCTCGATCTTTGTCTCTCGCTCTCTTTCCATTCCAACATGTACACTATGTTGTCTTTCTCCGTTGCATATCGTTGTTTTTGGTATTTCTCCCTTTTTACAGTGATGGGAGAGGAAGAGCTACTGCCATGGAGATGGGCTGTTTTTAAAGTGGTATTTTCCATCGACTACCCCCCCCCCCCCCCCCATCCCTGTCCAATAAGCAGTTGAAAGAAATGGCGCGGTCCACAGGATATGGAGCTGGTCATTGTTTGGAGGGGTATTGGCTGCAGGGGACTCATAAGGCTCTCTCTGGGCTCTGACAGACAAAGTCAAAACAATAAACATGACTCACTCACTTCAAAGGCACGCACAGCGGGAGAACAAATGGATTGCCTCTTTCCACTTGACTTCCTGTCTGACTGGGCAGATGGCCGTCGATCCAGAATGGCAGCCGCGGTGTCTTACAAAATAGACAACCATTTATCCCCAATATGATGACAACATTTTAGTTAAAGATACGTCGTGGGATGGTGTGAGATTGATAACTTGTTTGGTCTGTTTATAACTTGTTATAAACTGTTTATAGTGAGCCAACGATTCACATCATACACTCTGTGCCTGTCTTCTGTTGCAAGCCTGAGGGATAGAGAAAATACCTCTGAGTGTGAGGAGCCAGAGAATAGCTAGTGATTGAAGGAGCCTTGACAGCTCCGAGGTGACGGCGGGTGTAGACTAAATCAGCCTAATTATCCAGAAACAATCTGCATTCCTCAGGAGTTCAAAATGGCTGACTAGAACATTGACAGTATAACAACCTGATAGCTCAGGGTTTGTCTGCCCCCCTCTAAGGCTTCTTAAGGATAGGGATGCATGGTCTTTCACTAAAGAAACACATGTAGTGTGCACTGACCGCAGTCTTTCAGTACGGGAGTGTCTGTATCTGGGTGGAGCTTGTACAAATAAATGGGCAAACACACACACACGCTCTAACCCACTCACTCACTCTAGTCCCCCAGGACCTCCTCCACCCTCTCAAGCCTACCTCTCCCTCCCTCTCTCTCTCTCTCCCTCTCTCCCCTGCAGCCTGTTCATGGCCCCAGGAATGTGAACAGTAGCTATGTGTGTATTGTTCCTCAGGCTTTAGCAGCCCTCTACACTGCCCCTCCATTCTATACCACTGGTATTTCATCCACCAATCACCAGGCCCAGGCTACTACACAGCTACCGCTTGCCCCAGCATCGCGCTGGGGGTGTGTGGAGGGGATGGGGGAGTTTTGTATTGGCACCAGGGGGGGTCGCCCTAATTCACTGGGGTGTCCACGTGTGATGCATTGCTCAATCATTGGCCCCATTGGTCCACTTGATGGGGGGGCCAAGCAAAGCATGAGCTAATGCCTATTGTCCCCTGGAACTCCTCGATGGTGTCACGGCGACACAGCGGCTGAACGCTGCCACATCCCACTCTGTGACAGGCTGGAGTTGTGAATGGCTCTGGTCACTCACTCAGGGGGGGCGGTGGTGGTGGTGAGGGCCGCCCACCTCCGCTGCCCCAGAGAGCGAGGGATAGCGAGGGAAGGCTAATGGAATCTCACCCACATCTCTCTTTGCCCATCTGAAATTAGGCCAGCTGATGGCATGAGGCCAGCTGATGGCATGAGGCCTTGTGGATTTCACACCACATAATATTTCATATGTCAGAACCAAGGCTGTCCACAAGGCTGTCCACAAGGCTGTCCACAAGGCTGTCCACAAGGCTGTCTGATGCAACTGTCTAGCAGCATAGGTATGTTAGGGTCAGGCGGTATCCAGATTGTCACACCGTCTTTCTCTCACCCCAGGAATTACGGTATTACCGGCTTAGTACACAAGGGGTCGCCAAAAACGCAAAACAAAAGCCCAATGGGTGTCTATTACCAGAATGCTAACAAAATTAGCATTTACATTTGTTACATTTTTAGTCATTTAGCAGAAGCTCTTATCCAGAGCGACTTACAGTTAGTGAGTGCATACATTTTTCATACTGGCCCCCCCCCCCGTGGGAAACGAACCCACAACCCTGGCGTTGCAAGCGCCATGCTCTACCAACTGAGCTACAGCTACACAAGTAATAGAGAATTTCCATGGAGGCTAGCTAGCTAGCTACATATGCTAATGAGCGCAAACGAAAATAAACTAATTGCAAAGATGGGCAATCCAGCACATAAAGTTATACATATACAGGTAGGAGCTACCGAATGTCATTTTTGGTGAGGTTGGACATTTTACAAGCGAATGTGAACGAGAGACATTGTGCAAATGAACCAAGTTTTGACGCACGCTTGTCTAAAGGAAGAACAGTACTGGCTCTGAAGCAGTATGTATACACGCTGTGTCTGTGTGGAGTCTGGAGTCGCTAGGGCAACGGGCCTGCCTGATCTGCTCAGAGAAGAGGGGGGAGGAGCCGAATTCTGTGTTTTTCACGCAGGAAAAAAAGATAAAACGCGTAAGAAATATCTTGCTGCATTTTGTAAACGCAGATCTAAAATGCTTCTTATTGTAATTTCTGCTCGGCGTCAGACAAATGTTGTTCTTCAGTTGCACTGCTATCAGTGTCCTTCACACCCATAATGACGGAGGGAGGCCTACTTACTTTACCGGCCTTGGACGCTACCTGCTACCTGCCTGGGTGTGAAGTAAGAACGGGTATGACTACATAGCAGCCAGCCTGCAGGTTAGGCCCTACTTCCTTCCTACCGCTCTGATCATAGACACTGATTACACCCAGACCCTTATAGTAACCACTCTACTCCTACACGCCTCCACTCTACTCCTCCACTCCACTCTACTCCTACACGCCTCCACTCTACTCCTCCACTCCACTCTACTCCTCCACTCTACTCCTCCACTCCACTCTACTCCTCCACTCTACTCCTCCACTCCACTCTACTCCTCCACTCCACTCCTCCACTCTACTCCTCCACTCTACTCCTCCACTCCTCCACTCTACTCCTCCACTCCACTCTACTCCTCCACTCTACTCCTCCACTCTACTCCTCCACTCCACTCCTCCACGCCACTCCTCCACTCCACTCTACTCCTCCACTCCACTCCTCCACTCCACTCTACTCCTCCACTCTACTCCTCCACTCTACTCTACTCCTCCACTCTACTCCTCCACTCTACTCCTCCACTCTACTCCTCCACTCTTCTTACCTTTGTTCTTTCCTCCTCTCATTCTTACAACCACCACTTCTGCTTTTACAACTTCTCCTCTCCTGTCTATTCCTCGGTTCTCCTCTCCTCAAGGCCAGGGTTTTGGAAATAGCAACAACGGCTTTCTCTCTCAATCCCCAGCTGAGGAATTAAACATTCTTAAAATGTCCATGCACTGTTTCTCCTGCCAACACACCCCTCTTTCACCCCTATGTTTTTCTCCAGCTGGTTCTTCCTGTGGTGCAGTTAGCCCGCTCCTGGTCACATGATCGCGGTGGCTAAGTGGAACAGAAGAGGGAGAGGTTTGACAGCAACTATTCGTCATTTTTACTGATATTATTATTATAATTCGTTCCATAAGCATCTGAAAGCAGGCTGTTGTCAAGGGGCTGTTGTAGAGAGCAGATGCAAGACGGAGAGAGAGAGAGAGAGGGATGAGGGGAGAGAAAATAGATTTGTTTTTCATTCTTTTTGCGGAAGACAAAGACAGGCCAAGCACAGGACAGTCTGTTCCACAGGGATATCAAGATAAATATCATTTAAAAAGGGGTGAAAGAGTTGGGTGTAACTATATAGGACCCCGCCCCCCCCCCCCCCCCACCAACCCACCCACACACACACACACACACTCACACACACATACACATACTCCCCTCCTTCCGCATGCCAAAATCTTCCTCCTAAAAGTGGCTGTAGGGGGGAGGAGGATAGACAGGCTAGTATGGTGGAGACGGAGTTCATTCCGATGTCTGCTGTAGGATTAACAACAATGGCTGCTTTGTACAGGAGGGCGTTAGGCTATCTGTCCACTGATTTGATTTGGCCTGTCACTGGACAGACGCAGAGAAAGAGGTTTGTGTCCTACGGCCACTGCCAGTCTGTTGGGCCAGTGTAAGGGGTGCTACTGCCAGTCTGTTGGGCCAGTGTGAAGGGTGCTACTGCCAGTCTGTTGGGCCAGTGTAAGGGGTGCTACTGCCAGTCTGTTGGGCCAGTGTAAGGGGTGCTACTGCCAGTCTGTTGGGCCAGTGTAAGGGGTGCTACTGCCAGTCTGTTGGGCCAGTGTAAGGGGTGCTACTGCCAGTCTGTTGTTGGGCCAGTTTAAGGTGTGCTACTGCCATTCTGTTGGGCCAGTGTAAGGGGTGCTACTGCCATTCTGTTGGGCCAGTGTAAGGGGTGCTACTGCCAGTCTGTTGGGCCAGTGTGAAGGGTGCTACTGCCAGTCTGTTGGGCCAGTGTGAAGGGGTGCTACTGCCAGTCTGTTGGGCCAGTGTAAGGGGTGCTACTGCCAGTCTGTTGGGCCAGTGTAAGGGGTGCTACTGCCAGTATGTTGGGCCAGTGTGAGGGGTGAAATGTTTACTTGTGACACTTCAGTGTTGTTGTGATGTATAGCTTGAAGCACAGTGAGGAGAAGGGGGTTAAAGGAGTTGGCAGCCTAATTCTGTGCTTCAGTTACGCTGGGCTAGAGAAGACGGCTTCCTATCAACAGCAAGTCCTTGTTGCTTCACTGGATGACATCACTGTTACAGTAGATCTAGCATCATGCTGACTGTTTTTATTTTATTTTAAGTCACTCCTCTGGTTCTCTGGTCCTGGTTCTCTGGTCCTGGTTCTCTGGTCCTGGTTCTCTGGTCCTCTTTATCCAGGAAGAGGAGAACCTGGGTGGGCCACCTAGCCAGCCATTTCACTGCCTGCCTGCCAGCTTCTATCTCCATCTACAGCCTCTTCAGTCTTTCTCTCCTGCTCAAGCCCTGTCTAGCCCCGTTTCTCACCCTCACCTTCTGAGTGCTTTTCCAGCATGTCCTGTCTGTCTGTCTGTCCTCTCTGTCTGTCTGAGTCTCTCACTGTATCTCATTCTTTCATTCCCCGACCCTCCAGACCTGGACATGCACCTAGCTGTCAGGGAAACGTAAATCACTGATGTCACAGGGCGCCACGTCCATTAGTAGTGTGCCACACATACTTCAGTTAAGTTACTCCAGTCAGTGTATTACTTTAAACAGAAGTTACCCAAACTGTTTGAGACCTCTCTCACTCACACCAGTTAACCATTCAGTCTGTTGGGAAGACTGTTTTTCTATGTTAATGTCTGATCCAGGAATGTTGGACTGGTAATGCTAGGTTGTCGCAGTAACATGGAAAATGCAGAGCTGCCTCTCTCGCTCTCGCTCTCTCTCACACACACACACACACGTGTTAACCATTCAATCTTTTGGAGGACTGTTTTTTTATGTTAATGTTAATGTCTGATCCAGGAATGTTGGACTGGTAATGCTACGTTGTCATAGTAACATGGAAAATGCAGAGCTGCCTCTCTTTTCTTCTCTCTCTTCTCTCTCACTCTCTTTCTTTCTCTGTATTTTCTTTTCTTGAACGACTGTGAGAAGATCACTTCTGGTTACTATTTTTTTTTAAAGGACATTCTACTCCAAAATGCATGAAAATTAAATGATGTTCCCTTTTAAACTAATCTGACAGTTTTTAATTTGATCTCAACGACGGCCCCAGCCAATTCTATGTTAACCCAAAAAATGACGCTAGCGTGATGTTGCCGAATTTTAGCCAGCGATTATTACATTCATCTATCAATAGGGTTGGGTGATATTATGGTAGTATCGTCTATCTAGGATGATTGACAGCCATCGTCGATAGTGACGGCCATCGTTTGATGTGACAGATGATACCTAACCTATTTCAACTTGACTGGCCTCGCGCAGTAAGGAACAGCAGAGTCGGGCAGTTCACAGCTGGGCAGTACATGGGTGACATTCCTAGTAAATTGTCTATTCCTATTTGCTATAGCCTATTTCAATAAATATGTTATATTTACAGAATGCAAGAGAACAATGTAGACATGGCCAAGTTTCAGCTTTTTAGTTTTTTTCTCTCTAATAGCGGATGATTTCTCCCAATCAATGAATCTATCTAACGGAGTTCTAGGCTATCTCAGAAAGTTGTTGTTTTTGAATAACCTACAAATATGGTAGGCCTAAGGTAATAATGAGAGAGAGAGGGAACAAACAGCCATCGCAAGATAGAAAAATCGAATGAGAAATTTGATGAAACCTTACAGTTGAGCAAAGCATTATATGACAGAAAGGATGCATTCATGCAAGGCTGGATAAAAAGTTGCTCCTTGCCGTTGTGGCGTCGTTTTGCGTATCAGTTCATAAACACTATGCCATGGAATCGGTACGTCAAAAATCTCTTCCCAACTATTTTGCAATCTATATGGGACGGCTGTCAATCCTTTGGTCCTTAAATTAAACTGGTATACTTTTTTATTTATCACAATTTTCTTTAACCAATTCTGTTCTTTAATGCAGGGCCGACAGACAAGTTTCTTACTTTTTCCCCCTTCCACTTTTCTCTTCCATTTTTGCGGTAATGCTGCAATTATTTGGTTGTAATTTTGGGTAGAGCAGACATTTCCATATGTTTTTGTTAGCTGCATGTGCGACATAACTCCACCAGTCCTACCGAAGATATCATTTACGAAGATTATACTTTTTTTAAAATGTTTTTTTATCAATTAGTATATTTGAGTTTAACCATATTATTTGTTGCATTATTTGTTCTGTCATTTCTGGAGGATTAAATTGAAATTGCAACCAACTTTCTATGGCTTGTTTTAGAAATCGTGATATTTGGGAGATTATTTCCTTTTCAAATAACTGAAAGTGAGAGGTAATCTGAATAAAGGGAAAAAGGCCATTCTTGAACATTGGGTGAGACAATCTTACTAATTTGCTAGAGAACCAGTTCGGATTTAAGTATAACTTTTGTATGACTGAAGCTTTTAGTGATAGGTCTAATATTTAATCATTTCTGTCCTCCGAATTCATATTCATTATATAAATAGGCCCGTTTAATTTTGTCTGGCTTGCCATTCCAAATCAAATGGAATATTTATTTCTCATATAATTTAAAAACTGTTCGCTAGGCGTAGGCAAGACCATAAGCAAATAGGTGGACTAATCAGGGTGATTTTTCCACAAATTGACAGGTATTTACCTTTCCATGGTAGCAAGATCTTATCTATTTTTGCTAACTTTCTATTAAAAGTTATTGGAGTGAGATCATTTATTTCATTTGGGATATGTGTTCCGAGTATATCCACATCACCATCAGACCATTTTATTAGTACTACATGGTAATGTAAAAATTGTATTTTTTAGTGATCCAATATGTAATATAGTACATTTATCATAATTTGGTTGTAATCCAGAGAGGTTAGAAAATGTATCTAGATCCTCTATCAGGCTGTGGAGGGATTCAAGTTGTGGATTTAAAAGAAAACATGAATCATCAGCATACAATGACACCTTTGTTTTTAAGCCCTGGATTTCTAATCCCTTGATATTATTGTTGGATCTGATTTTAATAGCTAACATCTCAATGGCAATAATAAATAGATATGCCGATAGTGGACAACCTTGTTTCACTCCTCTTGACAGTTTAAAACTTTCTGAGAAATAGCCATTATTTACTATTTTACACCTAGGGTTACTATACATGATTTTAACCCAATATATATATATATATATATATGAGATTCTCCAAAATTGAAATTGAAATTTACATTTTTACATTTTAGTCATTTAGCAGACGCTCTTATCCAGAGCGACTTACAGTTAGTGAGTCCATACATTATAAAAAAAAAAAAAAAAAAAAAAATTCATACTGTCCCCCGTGGGAATCGAACCCACAACCCTGGCGTTGCAAACGCCATGCTCTACCAACTGAGCTACATCCCTGCCGGCCATACCCTCCCCTACCCTGGACGACGCTGGGCCAATTGTGCACCGCCCCATGGGTCTCCCGGTCGCGGCTGGCTACGACAGAGCCAGGATCTCTAGTGGCACAGCTAGCACTGCGATGCAGTGCCTTAGACCACTGCTCCAGGCAGTTATATATAAACCCCAGTCATACTTTATCAAATGCCTTTTCGAAGTCTGCTATGAATAGCAGGCCTGGTTTCCCAGATTTTTCATAGTGTTCTATTGTTTCCAGTACTTGCCTCATATTATCTCCAATGTATCGTCTATGTAAAAAACCTGTCTGATTAGAATGAATAATGTCCGACAATACCTTTTTTAATTCTATGTGCTATACATTTTGCTCGAATTTTTGCATCACAACACTGAAGTGTAAGGGGCCTCCAATTTTTTTAATGGACTGGATCTTTATATTTTCCACTTGTATCCTGTTTCAGTAATAATGAAATCAGACCTTCTTCTTGAGTGCCTGATAATCTACCATTTACATAGGAGTGGTTAAAACATGCTAATAACGGTCCTCTGAGTATATCAAAAAAGGTTTGGTATACCTCGACTGGTATGCCATCCAACCCTGGAGTTTTCCCGGACTTAAAGTCACTCTGATCTTAATAAAAGCGTGTCTCGGCAGAAAGTTTTTTACATTTTTATTTTTTGCAGTGGCGGCAACGATTTAGCAGCGTCGGTGCGCCAATACTAACTCAGTATAGGAGAAACACTGACTTCTCATTCTCTCTCTCCATTACTAATCCACCGCTCACAGCCCTCTGTACTCCTTTAGCCGAACATCACCTGCTTACGTCATTGATGTAGAAACAAAAACTCACTACCTAAAATAGTCAGTGCCAATATTCCATTGGTACATAAAACTGTAAAACTAATGTCCATTCTCCCACTCTCCTACGCCTGTATCTCTCTCACACACACACACACACACACACACACACACACACACACACACACACACACACACACACACACACACACACACACACACACACACACAGACAGAGAGGTCATTGTACAGGCCTCCTCCTGCGTGCAGTGATCTTGATATTCATGAGTTCTCTCCTCTAATGGAGTGGTTCTTTTTGAGGAAGTTTGTGTGTGTGCTACAGGCGTAGGAGAGAGCGAGAGAGAGAGACTCTTTACATCCAGTATCTGTCCTCCATCAGTCTGTCTGTTGTTGGACTCCAGAGTGGGTTCTGGGGTGGGCCAGTCTTACTGGTTTACCATACTGGGCTGGGCGCCCGGCCTGGCACGTTAAAGACTAATGAAGAAGACCAGCCTGAACGATGTTTGTCTCTTACAGCTCGTACAGGATGTCTCAGGATCACGTCAACCACAGCCAGGGAACTTTGTTGTGATCGGTCAAGGAGAGAGAGAGATTGAGCAGAAGGGCTTATGTGGTGGTTTTGGACGTTGGATGCGACAAACTCTGCCGTGTCTTCATTTATATTTGTTTTGATGAAATTACTGGATAATTATTATTTTTTTTAGCTGACCTTTATTGCTAGCACATCTGTCAGATTTTTACCAAGACATTTACTCTTGATGCTTTGTAGATGATGAGCATGAATTACATATTGGAGCTGTGGAGGAAGTCCCTGAATCAGGAGAGGTCTTGACAAGGGCCCTTCTGAAGGCCTCTCTCTCATCATGTCCAAGGAGACGGTAGCACCAGAAGAACTAACCATGTCTGGATGCCCTGGTGGAAAACAAACCACTGCAATTCATATCATCAGGTTTCAAAGACATTTTTGCCTTCTACGAGGACAATGGAATGCGTCTAATTGTCATCCAACGAAGTCGCTCCTCTCTCTCTCTCTGTCTCTGTCTGTGTCTCTGTTTTAGAGCCCAGACTCAACAGCCTTGAAATCACTACTATGCTCTTGTCAGTTTGTGATGGGGGTTTGTACAGGGTAAGGGGGGGTGTAGGTGGACACTTAGATATGTTCATTGTCTCTGGTGAAGTTAGGAGGCCTGGTCCCTGTGGTCCTAAAGGCACCAGAGTGACTTCTCCACCTAAATGGGGAGTGGGTGCGCAAGAGAGTGTTGTGCCCATGCACCCCCAAGCCTAACCAATCAGCTACGGGTCTATAGTTAGACGGCCCATCAACAGCTGCCGTACTAACGCACCCACTCGCTCACCCATCCTCTCCACACCCAACCCCCCTCCTTCGCCTCTCACCTCTCCCAAACCACCAGTTGTCCCCGCTAGTAGCAAGAGGAGCCACCCATAGTGCTTTGCAACAGCTGAGGGGGAACTGGATCAATCAACTTTCCACTCGACCAATGATATTTATGGTTCTCATTCCCAACTAATATCACCACAATATTGACCTTGACACACAAACATCCCTTGGTGCCCAACATAATGTTTTTCCTCCCATTAGTTTGTTGTTTCAAACTTTGGCAAACTTGGTTTGAGATGTAGAATTCTAACGGGCGCCATGTTTGCACCAAAGCTCCCTCCAAGAAGACAAAACTACCCCAACTAACCCCAAACAACCATTATTTCATCATGGTGCTAACATGGAGGATTTAGTGTTAACGTTCTCTGCATCTCTGACTGTGGTCAGTCGGTGCTCGTCATGCCTCAGGACCTATGGCAGTCCAGTCTCTTCCTGTGCCAAGCCAGCTAGCGCTATACTCCCCTGCTGGCAGAGCTGCTGTGGCAGGCAGGCAGGCCTGACGAATGGGAAGGCCTATTATTAGCAAGTCACATTCCACTTCCTCCCTCCCCTCCTAGCCCCTCCCCACATCTGTGTTCTAATTTAATGTAATAGTTCTGATTCCAACATTTTCCAGCTGCTGCCCAGTGCAACGTCCCACAACAAACCCAGAGAACTCTGAATCAGAGCCCTATTGACATTGTCATGTTTGAGCTCATTGGGATTCAATAAACCCTCCTCCTGTCCTGATGGAAGGTATCTATCAAAGGATGGGTTCCCTTAGAACCCCAGAAATATATTGAACTATGCTTGTTTGAATTCTATGATTTCCTATTAGTTAGTCTCTCTTAAAGACAATGTTTAGCAGTAGACCGACACAGACAGACAGACAGACAGACAGACAGACAGACCGAGAGAGACTACTAGTCCTGCTCCCACAGAGCCCCATTCCCCTACAGTCAGTGTGGGGTTTCCATTGTTTGGATGACGGGGAATTCCCCTTGTAACCAGAGCTCTGTAGCCTGGCCTGAATGGGAAACCCAATCTGCTCCTTTATCCCGGCCTCTGATTAAGGTTACTGGGAGGGAACGGCGATGGAATGGGAATGCTGTTCATTTCAACGCAGCCCTGTCACTCTGGTGTGGTCAGTGGGGAGAGAAGGGTTAGTCCTGATTCAGACCACCTGTAATTACATAGAGTAGGGTTTCCCAAACCTGGTCCTGGGGCACACCCTGGGTGCACGTTTTTTTTTTTTTTTTTTTTGCAATAGCACTACACAGCTGATTCAAATAATCAACTAATCATCATGCTTGGATTATTTGAATCCGCTGTGTAGTGCTAGGTCAAAAACCAAAACGTGCACCCCTTGGAGTCCTGAGGACTGAGTTTGGGAAACCCTGATAGAGGAAATGCTGTTTTACCGTTGTGTGTGTGTGTGTGTGTGTATGTGTGTGTGTGTGTGTGTGTGTGTGTGTGTGTTTCTAATCATTCGCGTTAATAAACTCCCCACCAGTAGTATAGTCTCTATGGTAGGGCAGTTCTTGCACCATTGTATGTTCATCTCTGTTCTTCTCTAGCGCTGGATCTCAGAAAGCAGCAGAATGTATGCCTCTGGGTTTATCAGCGTATAACATCAAAATCAGACAACCCAGTGTGGTATCACAGAAAACAGACCTCAGCTATAGGCCTATCATGTAGGCTGCTACACATCCTCTATATTTAAATACTTTTACTGTAACAATTTCCCCCAGACAAAATGTAATTATCACTAACCATGTTTCCATCCACAGTTTTAATGCAAGTAAAGTCATACCGTATAAATTTTAAAAAATCACGACAGCTGTGATGGAAACAGGACGTTTCGGTACAATTTTATAAAGGCAGACAGATAATTTGTTTGTTTGACATGGTGGGATCTTGAAATGGCGGCGGAAACTCCTTTTATGCGCAAATATTGATATAATAACCATCATATCGAAGTACAGTCGTCGGTCAAAAGTTTTGAGAATGACACAAGTATTGGTCTTCACAAAGTTCGCTGCTTCAGTGTTATGAGATATTTTTGTCAGATGTTACTATGGTATACTGAAGTATAATTACAAACATTCCATAAGTGTCAAAGGCTTTTATTGATAATTACATTAAGTTTATGCAAAGAGTCAATATTTTCAGTGTTGACCCTTCTTTTTCAAGACCTCTGCAATCCGCCCTGGCATGCTGTCAATTAACTTCTGGGCCACAGCCTGACTGATGGCAGCCCATTCTTGCATAATCAATGCTTGGAGTTTGTCAGAATTTGTGGGTTTTTGTTTGTCCACCCGCCTCTTGAGGATCGACCACAAGTTCTCAATGGGATTAAGGTCTGGGGAGTTTCCTGGCCTTGGACCCAAAATGTTGATGTTTTGTTCCCCGGGCCACTTGGTTATCACTTTTGCCTTATGGCAAGGTGCTCCATCATGCTGGAAAAGGCATTGGTCGTCACCAAACTGTTCTTGGATGGTTGGGAGAAGTTGCTCTCGAAGGATGTGTTAGTACCATTCTTTATTCATGGCTGTGTTCTTAGGCAAAATTGTGAGTGAGCCCACTCCCTTGGCTGAGAAGCAACATGAATGGTCTCAGGATGCTTTATTGTTGGCATGACACAGGACTGATGGTATCGCTCACCTTGTCTTCTCCGGACAAGGTGTTTTCCGGATGCCCCAAACAATCGGAAAGGGGATTCATCAGAGAAAATTACTTTACCCTAGTCCTCAGCAGTCCAATCCCTGTACCTTTTGCAGAATATCAGTCTGTCCCTGATGTTTTTCCTGGAGAGAAGTGGCTTCTTTGCTGCCCTTCTTGACACCAGGCCATCCTCCAAAAGTCTTCGCCTCACCGTGCGTGCAGATGCACTCACACCTGCCTGCTGCCATTCCTGAGCAAGCTCTGCACTGGTGGTGCCCCGATCCCACAGCTGAATCAACTAGGAGACGGTCCTGGCGCTTGCTGGACTTTCTTGGGCGCCCTGAAGCCGCCTTCACAACAATTGAACCTCTCTCCTTGAAGTTCTTGATGATCCGATAAATGGTTGATTTAGGTGCAATCTTACTAGCAGCAATATCCTTGCCTGTGAAGCCCTTTTTGTGCAAAGCAATGATGACGGCACGTGTTTCCTTGCAGGTAACCATGGTTAACAGAGGAAGAAAAATGATTTCAAGCACCACCCTCCTTTTTAAAGCTTCCAGTCAGTTATTCTAACTCAATCAGCATGACAGAGTGATCTCCAGCCTTGTCCTCGTCAACACTCTCACCTGACATGATGGCAGCTGGTCCTTTTGTGGCAGGGCTGAAATGCAGTGGAAAAGTTTTTTTGGCAAAGAGGGACTTTGCAATTAATTGCAATTCATCTGATCACTCTTCATGACATTCTGGAGTATATGCAAATTGCCATCATCAAAACTGAGGCAGCAGATTTTGTGAAAATGTGTATTTGTGTCATTCTCAAAACTTTTGACCACGACTGTAGACTTGGAGTCACGCGGTGACATTGTGTGTGTGGTCCTCCCACTACGACTCGGGGAAACCATGCAGTTTAAATTACTCTACAGATGAACTTCACAGGGTGGTGAAAGTGCATTGTATGAGCTTCGTGCTCCTTTCCAATAAATATTGAGGGTCTTATTCTGGTGACATGATGATCGATGCTCGAGTGCCGTTTTTGACAAATAATAAAAAGATCCTCACTCTTATCCATAATAATCTGTAGACTAGCCTATCTGCACAGCCTACCCACACTGTATCTGCCAGCTGTTGGCTAGAGCGCACCTGCCAAGACCAGAGTAGGCACATTTCCTATTTTACGCAACAGTTTTTGTGATGACAACTATTGGTAGAGTTGAAAATGCGATGGAAACACATTGAACATTCATATTTTATTCGGTACATGAAAACCTAAGTGAAAAAGTAAATTTTGTGCGCACTACGTCATCACGCACTGATTTTTATCCGAAACGAGTCCGTTTGGTGAAAACACCACTGGTGAGAATTTTTTTTCTTTTATGCTGATTTGAGAATCTTCACATGAAAATCTGTTGCCAATTGGATGGAAACCAAGCTACTGTCTTCAACAAAACACCATAGTGGTCTCTTATCAGAACCCCTGGCTGCATCTGAAGTCTGCTATTGTTTTTATGGATGTATAAATGTGAAGCATCCGGTTGGCGTGGATGCGAGCTTTGACTGGAAGCCAGTGGAGTGTGCGGAGGAGAGGGGTGAGTTGAGAACTTGGGAAGGTTGACCACCAGGCGGTCTGCGGCGTTCTAGGTAAGTTGTAGGGGTTTGATGGCACAAGCCGGGAGCCCAGCCGACAGAGAGTTGCAGTAGTCCAGAAGGGAGATGACAAGTGCCTGGATTAGGACCTGTGCTGCTTCCTGTGTGAGGTAGGGTCGTACTCTACAGATGTTGCTGAGCATGAACCTGCAGGAGCGAGTCACTGCATTGATGTTTTGGAGAGAATGACTGGGTGTTGTTCAGGGTCACGCCAAGGTTCTTTGCACTCTGGGAGGGTGACACTGGAGTTGTCAACCGTGACGGAGAGGTCTTTGAGCGGGCAGGTCTTTCCTGGGAGGAAGAGCAGCTCCGTCTTGTTGAGCTAGAGGTGGTGGGCCGACGAGAACAGTAGTTGAATGTCATCCACGCGGACTACTGTTCTCGTCGGACCACCACCTCTAGCTCAACAAGACGGAGCTGCAGTGATGGGAGAGACTATGTGAGGAGATGAGTGACTTGGTGTATAGAGAGAAGAGGAGAGAGCCTAGAACCGAGCCCTGGGGGACACCAGTAGTGAGAGTACGTGGTGCATCCTCTCCACGTCACCTGGTAGGAGCGGCCTGCCAGGTAGGATGCAATCCCAGAGTTTGCAGAGCCTGAGACGCCCAGCCCTGAGAGGGTGGAGAGGAGGATCTGATGGTTCACTGTGTCGAATGCAGCGGATAGATCTAGAAGGAGAACAGAGGAGAGAGAGTCTGCTTTGGCGGTGCGGAGAGCCTCCGCGTTACAGAGGAGAGCACTCTGTTGAGTGACCCGTCTTGAAGCCTGATTGGTTAGGGTCAAGAAGATCGTTCTGAGAGAGATGGTGAGAGAGGTGATCAGAGACAGCACGCTCAAGTGTTTTGGAAAGAAAAGAAAGCAGGGATACAGGTCTGACGTTTTTGACTTCAGAGGGGTTGAGGGTTGGTTTCTTGAGGAGGGAGGCCATTTTGAAGTCAGAGGGGACGCCGCCAGTGGTCAGGGATGAGTTGATGAGGGAAGTGAAGAATGGGAGAAGGTCTCCAGAGATGGTCTGGAGAAGGGAGGAGGGGATGGGGTTGGTGTTGCACGGTATACCAAAACGTCAGTCTTTTTCTATACTAGAACATGAAACTGTTCGGTTCTAGAATTTTTTTTAACTTTCGTTACTTCTGTCAAATGTGTCTCACTGATCAAGTCTGTATAAGGAGGGAGGAGAAGGTGGCAAAGAGTGATATAAATTGGCTTTAGCAGTGGATACAGAGGAAGAGAAGGTAGAGAGGAAGGAGGAAATGAATTGGAAGGATAGGCACCGTCTTATTAGTGTGTTGTAATGTCCCACTCTGTAGATCCAGACCCTCAGTGGACTATGTACACACAAGGTTCTGTACGTCTGTGGAGCGCTGGCGTAAACATGGAGAGGCGAGGGGGGGGGAGAGCGAGCGATTAAGCTGCTTATCCAAGAGACTGTTTATGCTGAAGTCCTGTGACCTTATGAGTTGTGATGGAGACTGTGTGTGTGTCAGGGTTTCCGTTAGGAAAATGTGATGCTGGACATTTGACTGGCAGGGTTTTAATTTACAGGACATTTGAGACCTGTACCGGACCCAACGGCGTGAATCCTTACCGAATTCCGATGCGCACTTTGAAGATGTTAGAATAACTGTCCACATATTTTCCTCAGCCAACAAGACGAGTAATGAACAGCAGAATCACTAGTCTATGTCAGTCTACTATCCCCCATAGTAGAAAAGTTTACTTATTCTATTGGTCAGCCTATACCAGACTGACTCTGGGACAGTTTTGAAATGGTAAATCCCAAATTCATACAACCGGTAGGCCTAGGGTACACACAAAAAAAAAAAAAAAGTTAAAAAGCTATGAGTCTGATGCAACAGATCAGAACATTTAGCTTAAAATGTTGATAAACTATTATTTCTTCACATTATGAGCACAACAGTGGGTACAAGGCAGTAGGCTATACGCGAATGTTCGGTCCATAATGCAATTAGCGGGAAAACACTGTTTTCAAAAGCGCACCGCTCATGCGAGCGGTTTCTTGTCTGTTAGAAATGTTCAAAGAGGGGAGATCTAAAGATGCAACAACTAGGGTTGCAAATATGACTAGGATTGTACCTTTGACTACTGGACAATGAAAGAAAGTTGATTTTTGAAAACCAATAGAACATGAGAGAAATAGGCTACTGGTTTCAATGGAGAGATGGCATATGGAAGTCTAAAATAATTGCCTTCGGATATGGTCGGATTTTGCCTAGGCTACTTTGAAGCAAGGTAAGACATGCCTCATAAAATGTTCAGGTTTCAAACAATTAAGTATACGTTTGAAAAATGCATACTGCCTCCAGCTCATTGCAAATTGGTGAGTGACGCACTGATGAAGCCTGCCTTCCGTTGCATTTGAATGGCGAATGGGAAGCGCGCTTCAGTTACCAGTTGAGAAGTAAAAATAGTAGCTATTTTTAATCGTGGCCATCAAAACTGTTTTTAACACGTGATTTGCATTTAGAATTGTTGCGCATTGATTGAGCTTTATAAAAGCACGTCTCACTCCAACAGCAACGAAGGAACTGTTTGAGATGCTGTAACAGCAGCTCTCGTGCTGTCTGACAGATTTTCTGCTCAAAGGCTCTGTATCTGTATGCTTTAATTCCACAAAATTATGCAAATGAACCCATAGATCGATGAGCTTGACTGGTAAAATGTATTTATATCGACTGGTATTATTTTTATTTGAATAGGCTAAAAAGCATTATTTTGCAATGGGATTTTTTGAATTCTCCCAGACAATTGGCCGGTTGCAATTTTATTTATCGGCTTTTCTATTTTTTTATTGGCCAAAAAACTGCTATTACCTGCTAACTGAAACCGTGGTGAGTGGTCCACTGAGGGGGACGGTGTTGTTTCAGCCTGCAGGCCATCCTGTTTCATTGCTTCAGCCATTGTTCCCGTTTCCTCTGTAAACAATGTGCTGCTCTTTCCCAAACACTGCCACGCAAAGCCCCCCAGGCCTACCCAGGCCTACCCAGGCCTACCCAGGCCCCTGCTCATGTGTTTTCCTCAGTCCATGGAAACACACCGTCTGACTCTGACACTGTGCCATCCTGGTCATGGCCTTAACCCAGGGTCTTCAGGTTCAACTTGGCAAGAGGACAGGATCAGCTGCTTTACGCTTTTGAAAGGAAAAGAGAGCTGATCCACTGCCGTTCAGAGGTGAGGACAGTCATCCCATCCCCTCCCCACAGCTGCAGGACAGCTGCCCTACCGACAGCCTGAGGCCCTGTTGTGCTCTGACGTCCGCAGGCAACCCCCACCCCAGGCACAGTTCTAGGATATGCTTACCCTCTCCAAGTTAAGGGAAAACACAAACTGACCTGCAATGAGTGTTCTAGGAGCAACTTCATCCAACTTTCCCACACAGGCCTTTCATACACCTGCGCTGAGAAGCGACACTCTGCCGCCCTGCGTCTTAACGTTAATCAGCCTTTCCTCGGAGTCTCACACGCAACGTGCACTGACGCTCTCTCTCTCACACACACACACCCCGCAGCCGGTCGCTTTACTGGAGACACAACAATAATTTAAAGCCTTCCTTTCAGATGACCCAGATTAGGGCCTGGTGCTACTACCATGTTCGGTGTTTAGCCTCTGTCTCGTCTGTGTTCAGCTGGAGTGGCTGAAGTTTATTGTTCACTTTTTTGGGAGTATAAGTCTGTGGGTATTCTCTTCATTAGCAAAAGGCTTTTGACCGCTGTTTTTTTAGAGTAACCACAGTCATACTGACTCTCCAGTCTGCTGTAAATCACAAAGCACTGTCCTGTAATCTACGTCTCAGCTCTGTGTGTTTTTTTACGCCCCGTGGCGTCTGGTGACTAACCCAACAGTGGAGTCTTCCTGACTGGGTTAGAGCACAGAGTAACAGGACGTGGGTTTAACCAATCCCTGAGTGTGTCTGTGTGTGGGAAGGAAGCCCTTCGTGCCCTCACACCCTGGCTCAATCTGGAGGCGCGTGCCCCGCGCTGTGCCACTCGCTGACTATCTAGTGCCCGTTGTAAACAACTTTTTTTATTTATTTTTCATGTTTTTTTTTTATTTTATTTTTTTTGGGGGTAGATCAGGTTTAATATTGCAGATAGATTGTAACTTCCATCAATGTAATTGTCTGCATCACTTCCAATCCCCCGTATGTTTTTTTTCTCTCGCAAATATATAAATATATATATATATATATATATATATATATATATATATATATATATATATATATATATATATATATATATATATATATATATATATATATATATATATATATATATATACACACACACAAGTTCCTTACTTTTTCCCCCTTCCACTTTCCTCTTCCATTTTCCATAAACAACGTTTATTAACCCTTGCTTTTTTTTTGTTATTCTCTTGATTGTATCTAAGTACACTGCAATTCAGTTTCACGTATGCCAACGTTTATTTGTGGGGCATGTATGGGTGTGTATGTAAGGGGTAATCAACAAGGGTCTATGCGTTCTATGGAAAATAATGAACGACTGGAGTGGAACAACCTTCCACAGAGTTGCATTATTTTCCAGAGAACGCGTAGAGCCGCGAGTTGATTAGCCCTTTTATACCATGCTATAATTTAACACATTTGTCGCTAAAAATGTGTTCAACATCAACTGAAGTAGCTAGCTAGTTTACTAGATAGCTACAGTAGTTGCCTTGGTAACCGAACAGACTTGCTAGTTTAGCTAAACAAACCATCAGTCCTAGCTTGCTATTATGAAAATCGAATTCAACCATGCCAATAATGTTTTCAATTCGACTTTTGCTTTCAAAAGCAGCTCAAACATAGAACATGTAAGAATGAACTATAGCCATTGAATTCTACCGTGCAAATATACCGTGCGTTATAGGGAAATGATACATGCCATTCAGAAACGAGTATTCAACAATGCCATGGTATAAAACTGCGTAACGAACAATACTATGAAGAAGTATCTTGTCCAATGCAATGACAGGGCAGTATCCCTGCTGTGTTGTGGGATAGGAGTCAATGATGGGCAGTATCCCTGCTGTGCTGTGGGATAGGAGTTCTGCACCATTAGGGTTCCCCCCCTAGAGAAAGGGTGAGGATGAGAGATACAGGATATAGGGTATGGATTAGTTTAAAGTCATGTTTCTGGCTGCTCAAGTTTCCGAAAGTTTCGACCCCAGTGTGCCTCATTGAGTCACTGCATGCATGGTGTGGGAATCCCTTTGTGCCCTAGTGTGTGTGTGTGTGTGTGTGTGTGTGTGAGAGAGAAAGAGAATCCCTTTGTGCCCCACCCTCACCCTCTGACTCACTGTAGGCCGTGGGTTCTGCTCCCCTCCACTCCCTTCTGCACCGTCAAGACTCCTTCCTGGACTTTGTATTGTAAACAAACTAGTTTCCCATCCCACGCACTGAGCTGGCAGTAGAATAGATGGATGCATAGATATAACTTTATTACCCTTTAAGGGAACTGGTTGGTCTTGAACATTTGAGCACGGTTAAATGCACACAATAATGCGACTATTGTGGATAGTCAGGTTTAATATAAATAGTTCGTTTAAAACGTTTACGTGCTTTGGCAAGAAGAACGGATTTCCCTAATAATCCTGTTTACATGGACACATCTGAAATCAGGCTACTGGTGGGACGTTGATAAATGCAGAAAAATCGCCAATCAAATCCGAGTTCGTACTTTCAGTTTTTCCAAACTCACTTCACTCGCGCATAAGAGGGAAGCTTGCACTACCCGGTGCTGTCACATGATTGCCTTACCTCCATAACTTGCTACATTTGCACACACTGTATATATATTTTCTGTTGTATTTTTTTTAACTTTTATGTTTTGTTTTACCCCATATGTAACTCTGTGTTGTTGTTTTTAATCGCACTGCTTTGCTTTATCTTGGCCAGGTCGCAGTTGTAAATGAGAACTTGTTCTCAACTGGCTTACCTGGTTAAATAAAGGGGAAATAAAATAAAAAATAAAAAATGTGCAGTGTAAAGACACTACTGGAATGGCGATTTTAAACCATGCGTTTTAATCGGCGTACGCTTACTTCCATTATGATCTCGCGCCGATTTTTAAGATAAGCAGAATAAAGTGTTTTACATGACTGATGCCATACCTGGCCTTATGCCATAATCAGTTTAATATCGAATTATTAGTGTGCATGTAAACATACTCATTAAGACAAAATCAAAGTTGTAACTAATCAAGAGCGATGGTTGTAATTAGGGGCTGGGAATAGCCAAGGGACCTCACCATACGATGTTATCATGATGCTTTAGGTGCCGACACGATATGTATTGTGATTCTCACGATTCTATATGTATTGTGATTCTCACGATTCTATATGTATTGTGATTCAGCACTGCTATTTTATTGCGATTTGATGTTCCAAACATATTGCTCACTATGTCTGCTGCAGAGAGACAAGCCATAAGACTCCTGAACAGCTAATCATGGCTACCCGGACTGTTTGCACTGCCCCCCCACCCCATCCTTTTTACGCTGCTGCTACTCTGTTAATTATTTATGCATAGTCACTTTAACTCTACCCACATGTACATATTACCTCAACTACCTCAACTAGCCGGTGCCCCCGCACATTGACTCTGCAACGGTACCCCCCTGTATATATAGCCTCCCTACTGTCACTTTATTTTACTTCTGCTCTTTTTTTTCTCAACACTTTTTTTGTTGTTGTTTTATTTTTACTTTTTTTGTAAAAAATAAATGCACTGTTGGTTAAGGGCTGTAAGTAAGCATTTCACTGTAATGTCTGCACCTGTTGTATTCGGTGCATGTGACCAATAAAATTTGATTTGATTTGAATGAGTTTTGATCAGTCACGGAAATAAGTGTTGATTAGCGCTAGCTCACGCTATCTAGCAAAATCGATACTTGGAGTCAAAGTATCAATAAAACAGAGAGAGAGGGAGAGGGAGCTCTGATCTGTAGTAACTCAGTTTTTTGGTTTTTCCCCTGATGTTCTCTCTCTCTCTCCATAGTCACGTGGAGAAGATCACCACTTGGCACGACCCTCGGAAGACCATGACGACAGCCATGAACCAGATGAGTCTCCACGCCCCCCCACCCTCTGCCAGCCCACAGCAACGCAACATGGCCCTGTCCCAGCCCAACCTTGGTGAGTCACACACGCACTTGCTCTCACACACACACTCATCCTAACTTTCACACACACACACCTCACACACACTCATCCTAACTTTCACACACACACACTCATCCTAACTTTCACACACACACACACACACACACACACACACACACACACACACACACACACTCATCCTAACTTTCACACACACACTCATCCTAACTTTCACACACACACACACACACACACACACTGATCCTAACTTTCATACACACACACTCATCCTAACGTACACACACTCATCCTAACTTTCACACACACACACACACACACACACACACACACACACACACACACACACACACACTCATCCTAACTTTCACACTCACACACACACACACACACACACACACACACACTGATCCTAACTTTCATACACACACACACATACACACACACCGACCCAACCACTGTGAGTAAGTAGCCTACCCAACCACTGTGAGTGAGTAGCCTACCCAACCACTGTGAGTAAGTAGCCTACCCAACCACTGTGAGTCAGTAGCCTACCCAACCACTGTGAGTCAGTAGCCTACCCAACCACTGTGAGTAAGTAGCCTACCCAACCACTGTGAGTAAGTAGCCTACTCAACCACTGTGAGTCAGTAGCCTACCCAACCACTGTGAGTCAGTAGCCTACCCAACCACTGTGAGTCAGTAGCCTACCCAACCACTGTGAGTCAGTAGCCTACCCAACCACTGTGAGTCAGTAGCCTACCCAACCACTGTGAGTCAGTAGCCTACCCAACCACTGTGAGTCAGTAGCCTACCCAACCACTGTGAGTCAGTAGCCTACCCAACCACTGTGAGTCAGTAGCCTACCCAACCACTGTGAGTCAGTAGCCTACCCAACCACTGTGAGTAAGTAGCCTACCCAACCACTGTGAGTCAGTAGCCTACCCAACCACTGTGAGTAAGTAGCCTACCCAACCACTGTGAGTCAGTAGCCTACCCAACCACTGTGAGTCAGTAGCCTACCCAACCACTGTGAGTCAGTAGCCTACCCAACCACTGTGAGTCAGTAGCCTACCCAACCACTGTGAGTAAGTAGCCTACCCAACCACTCCTGACTCATCTGTGTTTACACATCCCCATGGTAGGCCACAGTCCTTGACTACTATCACTCACACCAATGATATCTTTCACCCTGGGGACTCCACAATAACACACACACACAGTCCTTACCAGCTACCATGATAACTCCAAAGCCTGGTAGAGTGTATGTGAACCAACCAGAAGCCAGGAAGCCTGTTGCCAGAGAGAGGCATGTTGTTGTGGAGATAAAAGGAAGCTCTCCCCACCCTTTTATGCTCCACTTAGTCTGACAGAGCCTGACTGCTCTTTCATAACACAGATTCGCATTGACTGGTGAATCTAATTCACATTAGCGATAGCGTAGCATTGACTGCGTATTCTCATCCGCGTTAGCCTAGCTAGCACCTATAATAGACCCAGCTAAGCCATCTGACAGCCACCATGAGTCAGCCTGCAGAACATCAACCCTCTGCCACTCCACTGCTGGAGACAGGCCAATGGGAACTGCGCTCTAAAGGGACAGGCCAATGGGAACCTCGCTCTAAAGGGACAGGCCAATGGGAACTGCTCTCTAAAGGGACAGGCCAATGGGAACATCTCTCTAAAGCAGGGGTGTCAAACTCAACTCCTGGAAGGCCTCCTGTTTTTGTTACTTGTTCTTTGTTCTACAGACAACATGCCAGGAAGAACAAATCTTTTGAGTTGAGATATTGTGATTGTATTTAGAGGTTGGACTGTTTGTACTAAAAACAAATGCAATGAAGCCAGCTTTTAGTACAGCAAATCACTAGGGAAAGGGGGATACCTAGTCAGTTGTACAACTGAATGCATTCAACTGAAATGTCTTCCGCATTTAACCCAACCCCTCTGAATCAGAGAGGTGCGGGGGGCTGCCTTAATCGACATCCACGTCGTCGGCACCCGGGGAACAGTGGGTTAACTGCCTTGCTCAGGGGCAGACCGACAGATTTTTACCTTGTCAGCTCGGTGATTCGATCCAGCAACCTTTGGGTTACTGCCCCAATGCTCCTACCCGCCAGGCTACCTGCCGACCCACTACTGGGTCTGTGTGTGCACCTTGTTTGACCAGGTGCAACTGGAGCGTGATGGGGGGAGTGGGCGGTGGAGGGGAGGGGGAGAGAGTGGGGTGGGAGGGGAGGGGGGAGAGGGAGAGGGTGGGCGGTGGAGGGGAGGGGGAGAGAGTGGGCGGTGGAGGGGAGGGGGAGAGCGTGGGCGGTGGAGGGGAGGGGGGAGAGTGGGCGGGGGAGGGGGAGGGGAGGGGGGAGAGTGGGCGGGGGAGGGGAGGGGGGAGAGTGGGCGGTGGAGGGGAGGGGGAGAGAGTGGGGTGGGAGGGGAGGGGGAGAGAGTGGGCGGTGGAGGGGAGGGGGGAGAGTGGGCGGTGGAGGGGAGGGGGAGAGAGTGGGGTGGGAGGGGAGGGGGAGAGGGTGGGCGGTGGAGGGGAGGGGGAGAGTGGGCGGGGGAGGGGAGGGGGGAGAGAGTGATCGGGGGAGGGGAGGGGGAGAGAGTGATCGGGGGGGGGGGGTGGGGGGGTGGGAGGGGGAGAGAGTGGGCGGGGGAGGGGAGGGGGAGAGAGGTCGGTGGAGGGGAGGGGGAGAGAGTGGGCGGTGGAGCGGTGGGGGGGAGAGTGGGCGGTGGAGGGGAGGGGGGGAGTGGCTGGGACAGAGAGGGGGGGTCTGTATGTGTGGCCCAGTATATGCGTGTCAGTATGAGTGTATGAATGGAGTCTCTCATCCTGAATAATTGTATGTACACCGCCCCACTCGACTTGTTCAAATGCCATTGGGATGTTTTTCTCCTGTATCTACTCCCTACCAAAACCAACTCTGTGGCCTTGTGGTTAATGTCCGCCCTAAGATTGGAAGGTTGGAAGTTTGATCCCCGGCGGAGTCATACTAAAGACTGTAAAAATGGGACCTGATGCGTCTCTGCTTGGCACTCCGCATTAAGGAGAGAGATTGGGGGTATGACCCTGGGATAGACGTCCTGTTCAGGGGGTGTACTTGTACAGTGCCTTGCAAAAGTATTCATCCCCCTTGGCGTTTTTCCTATTTTGTTGCATTACAACCTGTAATTTAAATTGATTTTTATTTGGATTTCATGTGATGGACATACACAAAATAGTCCAAATTCTAAAAAATAAATAACTGAAAAGTGGTGCGTGCATATGTATTCACCCCCTTTGCTATGAAGCCCCTAAATAAGATCTGGTGCAACCAATTACCTTCAGAAGTCACATAATTAGTTAGATTGCATACAGGTGGACTTTATTTAAGTGTCACATGATCTCAGTATGTATATATACACCTGTTCTGAAAGGCCCCAGAGTCTGCAACACCACTAAGCAAGGGGCACCACCAAGCAAGCGGCACCATGAAGACCAAGGAGCTCTCCAAACAGGTCAGGGACAAAGTTGTGGAGAAGTACAGATCAGGGTTGGATATAAAAAAATATCAGAAACTTTGAACATCCCACGGAGCACCATTAAATCCATTATTAAAAAATTGAAAGAATATGGCACCACAACAAACCTGCCAAGAGAGGGCCTCCCACCAAAACTCACGGACCAGGCAAGGAGGGCATTAATCAGAGGCAACAAAGAGACCAAAGATAACCCTGAAGGAGTTGCAAAGCTCCACAGCGGAGATTGGAGTATCTGTCCATAGGACCACTTTAAGCCGTACACTCCACAGAGCTGGGCTTTAAGGAAGAGTGGCCAGAAAAAAAGCCATTGCTTGAAGAAAAAAATAAGCAAACACGCTTGGTGTTCGCCAAAAGGCATGTGGGAGACTCCCCAAACATATGGAAGAAGGTACTCTGGTCAGATGAGACTAAAATTGAGCTTTTTGGCCATCAAGGAATACGCTATGTCTGGCGCAAACCCAACACCTCTCATCACCCCGAGAACACCATCCCACAGTGAAGCATGGTGGTGAGAATATTCCATCACGGCACACCAATCTTACCCAGAAACGTAACTTCTTGCAACATTCCCATGAAACGTGTCTAGAACATTTATCTTATACTCTGAGAACATGGCAACCATGTTCTGTGTATGTTTGGTGTGGCGTTGATGGAATATTCTCCTAACCCTCAGAAAACTGGACACATGAATAGTCTTGCTACGTCCAATGTAGTTAGAGTCCGACTGATGTGGGCTTTTTGGGTCCAATACCGAATAATTTTTTTTGGGGGGGAAACTTACCGATGCCGATATATCTGCAGATATATACTGTTTTACAGCGGGGAAATTAAAGTGTCACTTTTCTACACTGAGTTCTCATAAATTGTCATTCCAAAGAGCAATTGTCCAAGAAATATGCTTCAGATGTTGATATTCTTACATTGTGACATCATCATCATGACAATGTACCGATATTCTCTTTTTTTTCTTCCTATTTATTGAATATCGGTTATCGTGGAATTATCATCCAATACCGATATAGCGGTAAAAGGCCAGAATGTCTAGAACATGAATATTGGATATTCTGAGAACATGGTAACCACGTTCTGGGTAAATTCTGTTTGACATTAAGGGAATGTTCTCCTAACTCAAACCCCAAAACATGCTAAATAGGTTCTCAGGAGGTTTTTTGCTAACATGTATATAGAATGTTCCCATAACTAACGGAAAACTGGACACTCAAACATCAGAGGAACATTACGCGAACATTACAAAATGTTCTCTCTCCCTAGAATTGTTAGCTGGGTTCCCGCCATCTCTCCCTCCCTCCCCCTCTCTGTACAGTTCCCCTCCTCTCTCCGGCTTGGACAATGCTGGCAGATCCCCAGTCTTTGTTGAAGAGGAGGGGAACTGTACAGAGAGGGGGAGGGAACTCTCTCTCTGCCTTTCTTGTCCTGATGGATGTTTTCCATCGCTTTGTTCTCTTCTCTCCCCTTCTCTCCCCTCCCCTCCCCTCTTCAACTCTTTTCCCTATTTTCCGCTCTGCTCTGCTGTAGGGTTTGAACAGACAGGTCTATGGTTTCCAGCTAGAGGTCTTGATCTCATACTGTAGATCAGTGGTTCCCAACCTTTTTTGGTTACTGTACCACCAACTGAATTTAGCGCTGCCCGGAGTACCCCTGACGTACCCCCTCGTGTATTTTACCAGTAGCCCTATGGTCTCATGAGTTCTCAAGTACCCCATGTGGATGGGCCGAGTACCCCCAGAGGTCCTAGTACCCCTGGTTGGGAACCACTGCTGTATATTTGTATTTATTATTGATCCCCATTAGCTGCTGCCTTGGCAGCAGCTACTCTTCCTGGGGTCCAGCAAAATTAAGGCAGTTATACATTTTAAAAACATTACAATACATTCAACACCTGCCTTGTTGATAGAGCTGTTAAGAATGCAGTGCAGCGCTTTATTATAGACAGACTTCTCCCCATCCTAGCTACTGTTGTATCAATATGTTTTGACCATAACAATTTACAATCCAGGGTTACTCCAAGCAGTTTAGTCTCCTCAACTTGCTCAATTTCCACATTATTCATTACAAGATTTAGTTGAGGTTTAAGGTTTAGTGAATGATTTGTCCCAAATACAATGCTTTTAGTTTTGGAAATATTTAGGAAAAACGTATTCCTTGCCACCCATTCTGAAACTAACTGCAGCTCTTTGTTAAGTGTTGCTGTCATTTCAGTCGCTGTGGTAGCTGACGTGTATAGTGTTAAGTCATCCGCATACATAGTTAATAGTAAAGATTGAAAAAAGTAAGGGTCCTAGGCTGCTGCCCTGGGGAATTCCTGATTCTACCTGGATTTTGTTGGAGAGGCTTCCATTAAAGAACACACTCTGTGTTCTGTTAGACAGGTAACTCTTTATCCACAATATAGCAGGGAGTGTAAAACCATAACACAGACATTTTTCCAGCAACAGACTATGATCGATAATGTCAAATTCCGCACTCAAGTCTAACAAAACAGCCCCCACAATATTTGTATCATCATTTTCTCCCAGCCAATCATCAGTCATTTGTGTAAGTGCTGTGCTTGTTGAATTTCCTTACCTATAAGCGTGCTGAAAGTCTGTTGTCAATTTGTTTTCTGTAAAATAGCATTGTATCTGGTCAAACACCATTTTTTCTAAAACTTTACCAAGGGTTGGTAACAGGCTGATTGGTGTGCTATTTGAGCCAGTTAAGGGGGCTTTACTAGTCTTAGGTAGGGGAATAACTTTAGCTTCCCTCCAGGCCTGAGGACACACTTTCTAGTAGGCTTAAATTGAAGATGTGGCAAATAGGAGTGGCAATATCGTCCGCTATTATCCTCTGTAATTTTCCATCCAAGTTGTCAGACCCCGGTGGCTTGTCATTGTTGATAGACAACAATTTTTTCACCTCTTCCACACTTACTTTTACAGAATTCAAAATTACAATGCTTGTCTTTCATAATTTGGTCAGATATACTTGGATGTGTAGTGTCAGCATTTGTTGCTGGCATGTCATGCCTAAGTTAGCTAATCTTGCCAATGAAAAAATAATTAAAGTACTTGGCAATATCAGTGGGTTTTGTGATGAATGAGCCATCTGATTCAATGAATGGTGGAGCGGAGTTTGCCTTTTTGCCCAACATTGCATTTAAGGTGCTCCAAAGCTTTTACTATCATTCTTTGTCATTTGTCTTTGTTTCATAGTGTAGTTTCTTCTTCTTTTTATTTAGTTTAGTCACATGATTTTTCAATTTGTAGTATGTTTGCCAATCGGTTGTACAGCCAGACTTATTTGCCATCTCTTTTTCCAGGTTGCAGGCACTGGTTACAGTTTGAAACTTGCTCTTGAGTGGGCAGCCTGATGAAAGCCAGTCAATATTTAAATCACCCAGAAAGTATAGCTCTCTATTGATATCACATACATTATCAAGCATTTCACACATGTTATCCTGATACTGACTGTTAGCACTTGGTGGTCTATAGCAGCTTCCCACCAGAATGGGCTTTAGGTGAGGCAGATGAACCTGTAGCCATATTACTTCAACAGTATTTAACATGAGATCCTCTCTCTAAGCTTTACAGGAATGTGGTTCTGAATATAGACAGCCACACCTCCACCTTTTGGCATTTCTCTTTTCTGTACATCTTATAACCATGTATTGCTGCCATTGTATCATCAACGGTATTATCTAAGTGAGTTTCAGAGATTGTCAGAATATGAATGTCATCTGTTACTGGCAAATTATTGATTTCATGAACCTTGTTTCTTAAGCTACATATGTTAACGTGGGCTATTTTTTTACACTTTTCTTGGAAGCTTGATTGTTTTTCTTGCTTTACTGGGAAGCTTAGCAGAGGTAGACATGCTTGGGTTCTTTTTATTAGTGCAGGGTAAACTGCACACAGTGGACTTCCTGGTTGGGCACACCACCTCAGTGCTAACAGTATAACTCTGGTTCATAGGCATATGATTACTGATTAGATCATGCTGTGTCTACTCCCTGAGGAGTTTTGTGATTCTGGTATCTAGAGTTATCATCACTAATCCTGGTCCTGGAGAGTTGATGGTGTGCAGGCTTTTGTTTCAGACCTGCACTAAAACACCTGATTTTTAAGATATGTACTTCACTGTAAATGAACTTACAGAAAAGTGTCTGTTCACAACCCAACTCCCAGGACACACAACTAATCAACTTGTATTAAAGACTGTAGCAACCTGTATCTCTCCATTACCAAGGCTGATGATGACCACTGTCCCTGTAGTTCTACAATAGATTCAGTGGAATTTCCCATCCCTTAGCCCTGTGTTCTATCTCCCATGGCAACCCAGTGAGTGACCCCTGACCCCACTCGGTGGTGACTCAGCCGTTCTCATATTTAGCTCTAGTCATGACTCCACTTATCTCCACTGTTAGCCATGTTGACTCATCAGTCTTGAGAAGCTCTCTACTCCACTTCAACTCTTTGACTGTATTCTTAGTCCAATCACCTGATGGAACAAAAAGGTAAATATAAGGTCAGTGACTGAGGAACAAACGTTGAAGGTTAATCAGTTAGACCCTGTTTCTGTTCCAAATTCCAAAGAATTCAAATCACCAAAAACTTGTGTTGTCCATTCAAATTTAGATGACTGTGAAATGTGGTTCCAAGGAACTGTATCAGTCAGCCGTGGAAAAGGTATGGCCATAGAATTAGGAATTACAATACTAGTAATTTAATACGATCTCTATGGGTATGGCATGGTAAAGGTGAAGTACTCTGGCTGACGTGGTGTTGCTGCTGCTTGTGAACAGGGGAACTGCCTGATGGCTGGGAGCAGGCTGAAAATCCTCAGGGAGAAACCTACTTCATAGACCACAAAACAGAACGAATGTCCTGGTTCGACCTGCGTGTGGACGCTCACCTCAGTAAGTAACCTCTGGACCGCAAGCGGACCGCAAATCCTCCCCCCCCTCCAAATCGCTACCTGTGCAACCCTCCAACCAATCAACTCCCTTCACCCCTAAAGTCCCCTGATCACTCACTAGCACTGCACTAATCAAACTGTACACCTTGATCTCTCATACCTGACCCTTGACCCTGTGCCCCCTTAGGGGCAGAGCTCTCATACCTGACCCTTGACCCTGTGCCCCCTTAGGGGCAGAGCTCTCATACCTGACCCTTGACCCTGTGCCCCCTTAGGGGCAGAGCTCTCATACCTGACCCGTGACCCTGTGCCCCCTTAGGGGCAGAGCTCTCATACCTGACCCTTGACCCTGTGCCCCCTTAGGGGCAGAGCTCTCATACCTGACCCTTGACCCTGTGCCCCCTTAGGGGCAGAGCTTTGCCTGTGAGAAGCTACAGTGCCTTCAAAAAGTATTCATACCCCTTGACTTATTCCACGTTTTGTGTTACAGCCTGAATTCAAAATGGATTTAATGTTTTTCTCACCCATCTACACACAATACCCCATAATGACAAAGCGAAAACATGTTTTTAGACATCTTTGCAAATTTATTGAAAATGAAATACAGAAAAATCTAATTTATGTAAGTATTCACATCCCTGAGTCAATACATGTCAGAATCACCTTTGGCAGTGATTACAGCTGAGAGTCTTTCTGGGTAAATCTCTAAGAGCTTTCCACACCTGGATTGAACAATATTTGCACTTCTTGCCATAGATTTTCAAGCAGTTTTAAGTCAAAACTTTAACTAGGCCACTCAGGAACATTCAATGTCGTCTTGGTAAGCAACTCCAGTGTAGATTTGGCCTTGTGTTTTAGGTTACTGTCCTGCTGAAAGGTGAAGTGTCCAAGTGTCTGTTGGAAAGCAGACTGAACCAGGCTTTCCTCAAGGATTTTGCCTGTGCTTAGCTCTATTCCGTTTATTTTTATCCAAAAAAAAGTCCCCTAGTTCTTGACAATGACAAGCATACCCATAACATGATGCAGCCACCACCATGCTTGAAAATACACTGTACAAAATTATAAACGCAACATGTAAAGCAGGGCTGCCCAGCCCTCTTCCTGGAGATCAACCGTCCTGTGGGTTTTCAGTCCAACCCTAATTTAACACACCTGATTCTACTTATTAGCTGCTCAACAAGACCTTAACTAGCTGAATCAGATGCGCTAAATTAGGGTTGGAGTGAAAACCTACAGGACAGTAGATCTCCAGGAAGAGGGTTGGGCAGCCCTGATGTAAAGTGTTGGTCCCATGTTTCATGAGCTGAAATAAAAGATCCCAGACATTTTCCATACACACAAAAAGCTTATTTCGCTCCAATTTTGCTAGTGAGCATTTCTCCTTTGCCAAGATAATCCATCCACCTGACAGGTGTGGCATATCAAGAAGCTGATTATACAGCATGATCATTACACAGGTGCACCTTGTGCTGGGGACAATAAAAGGCCACTTTTTTAAAATGTGCTGTTTTGTCACACAACACAATGCCACAGATGTCTCAAGTTTTGAGGGAGTGTGCAATTGGCATGCAGGAATGTCCACCAGAGCTGTTGCTAGAGAATTGAATGTTCATTTCTCTACCATAAGCCGCCTCCAACGTCGTTTTAGAGAATTTGGCAGTACGTCCAACCGGCCTTACAACCGCAGAACACGTGTAACCACGCCAGCCCAGGACCTCCACATCCGGCTTCTTCACCTGCGGGATCATCTGAGACCAGCCACCCGGACAGCTGATGAAACCGAGGAGTATTTATCTCTGTAAAAAAAAAAAATAATAATATTCAGGCTGTAACACAACAAAATGTGGAAAAAGTCAAGGGGTGTGAATACTTTCTGAAGGCACCGTAGTAGCTGGAGGAATGCTTGGCTTGGACAACAGCTGGATGGAGCTGAACCTGGGTTTCAGTGGCGATATCTGAGTATCGCCTAGAAACCCAATCACATGCCCGTCTCTAGATGCCAAGTCTGATTCTAATAACCAATGAGGGTGCCAAGTCTGATTCAGAAAGCCAATGAAAATTACCAATGATTCTCCTGATTCCTAAATGTGATAGGGTCACTTTCTGCCTTGACAGTGCTCTCGTAGCCTTCCCTGCACGATTGATTTATTGTGTGTGTGGGTGTTTGACATATGCGTCTGTGTGCTTGTATTTGAACTAAAGTCTGTTTTAGTTTATCAGTGTTTTAGTAAGTGATGTGAGGGAAATAGTGAGAGGTATATCTGAGGTGTGTTTATGCGAGGTATGTGTATGATTTGGATTTGGTGTGTCGATAAAGTGTGTGTGTGTGTGAGATGGCGAGAACCAGGAGGGTAGACCATTAGCTCTGGTCAGTCTCAGCAGCACCACCAGTTGGACTACTAATGGGGTCTCCCAGGGCTGATGACTGGGGTCTGATGACAGGGGCCAGGCCAGGGGTCTGATGACAGGGGCCTCTCAGGTCTGATAACGGGGCCATGATTAGGGGTCTGATGACGGGGGCAAGGCCAGGGGTCTGATAACGGGGGCCAGGCCAGGGGTCTGATGACAGGGGCCTCTCAGGTCTGATAACGGGGCCATGATTAGGGGTCTGATGACGGGGGCAAGGCCAGGGGTCTGATGACGGGGGCAAGGCCAGGGGTCTGATAACGGGGGCAAGGCCAGGGGTCTGATGACGGGGGCCAGGCCAGGGGTCTGATGACGGGGGCCAGGCCAGGGGTCTGATGACGGGGGCCAGGCCAGGGGTCTGATGACGGGGGCCAGGCCAGGGGTCTGATGACGGGGGCCAGGCCAGGGGTCTGATGACGGGGGCCAGGCCAGGGGTCTGATGACGGGGGCAAGGCCAGGGGTCTGATGACGGGGGCCAGGCCAGGGGTCTGATGACGGGGGCCAGGCCAGGGGTCTGATGACGGGGGCCAGGCCAGGGGTCTGATGACGGGGGCCAGGCCAGGGGTCTGATGACGGGGGCCAGGGCTGATAAGACAGGGAAGGGTCAAGGGAGCCTCTCTCCTCTCGTCACGTTCCCCAGTTCCTCACTCATTATCTGGGTTATCTGTGGAGCTCCATCTCGCCACAAAACCCTGTCAGGTCCCTAGAGAGATGTGGTAAGAGACTGACTCAGGCAAAACTGCAGAGGAGAATTAAGTGGTGTTTAAAGTGGTGTCAGATTAAAACATGTGAATTGTTTTCTGCCTATAGACTGGTTTAAACCACGAGGAGAGAAACTGATCATAGGGCCCTATAAAATCTGTTTACATTTTTTGCCTAATTTCGTTCAGTTTTCCTGCATTGCCTCCTTCAGAAAGTTGAAGGGAAAATACGAATCCTGATGCATTATTTCTTATGATATTCTTGGGCATATTAATACATATTCCAATACGTTTTTTGGAATTTTTTTGGATTATGTGATTCCGTCCGTTCTCCACATCACAGATTTGATAGGGCCCTTATATATGTTACCCTTGACAAAAACTCCTTTGAAGAATATAGAAAACATTAACTTACAGTTCAATGTCTTTAGTTAATACTGACCTTAAATTATTATGCCTTTTTACAAGAGTTTTAGGCCAGACTTGTGACTCCCTCGCTCCCCCAGCCAGTCGCCCAAACGGGGGTCCTGTTGCACAAGAGGCTGTCTTCGGAGACTGCCTGTGCGTGAGAAGAGAGTGTGAGCGCTTCTGCCTCCCTGGCCCCCGACCACTGTCCACACACACACACACACACACATATGCATACACACACACACACACACACACAAATGCATGCACACACACACACACACACACATGCATGCACACACACACACACACACACATATGCATGCACACACACACACATATGCATGCACACACACACATATGCATGCACACACACACATATGCACGCACACACACACACATGCACGCACACACACACACATATGCATGCACACACACACACACACTGTCCCCCTTACATGCGTCACTTTCACATTAACTCCCTCAGTTCTCTTATCAAATGTAACACACACTGACAGACATTAACTGGTGGAGTGTGTGTTAAGGAGCTCTTGTTTGGAACAGGGGATGGTGGAGGTTTTAATGCGTTGCATATTTTCGAGAGTGGAAGCGTTTCTCTGTTTTTCCACCGTTTTTTTTTTTTTTTGCTGACCCTGTTGGACAGCTGTTTCTGGGAAGTAAACGAAACAAGAAGGTCTTTGTTGGCAGAGCAGCCCCACTAAGACGAAGTACTTACTGGCTCCCCCCTTTTCCTGCTCTCTCTCTCTCTCTCTCTCTCTCTCTCTCTCTCTCTCTCTCTCTCTCTCTCTCTCTCTCTCTCTCTCTCTCTCTCTCTCTCTCTCTCTCTCTCTCTCTCTCTCTCTCTCTCTCTCTCTCTTTTTCTCTCTCTTTTTCTCTCTCTCTCTCTCTCTCTGCTGATATGGTGGCTGGGAGCTGTGAGGTGGTGCTGGCTCGTCATCTTGTTGCCCTAATCTATCTGATCATGTGTTTTCCATCATGGTAGTCGGTCGGTGTGACACCCGGTGCTAGCCTGGAAGAGGAGGGTGGGGAGACGGAGAGAGGAAGTCGTGGAGAGGTTAGAGAGGGTGGGGAGACGGAGAGAGGAAGTCGTGGAGAGGTTAGAGAGGGTGGGGAGACGGAGAGAGGAAGTCATGGAGAGGGTGGGGAGACGGAGAGAGGAAGTCGTGGAGAGGTTAGAGAGGGTGGGGAGACGGAGAGAGGAAGTCGTGGAGAGGGTTAGAGAGGGTGGGGAGACGGAGAGAGGAAGTCATGGAGAGGATGGGGAGACGGAGAGAGGAAGTCATGGAGAGGATGGGGAGACGGAGAGAGGAAGTCGTGGAGAGGGTGGGGAGAGAGGTGGAGGAGAAGAGTGAGGGAGGGAGAGAAGAGGAGGGGGGGGGGGGAACAGGAGACTGCAGAGGAGTGTTATTTTACTTATGGCTAAGGCTGTGTGGAGCACATCTGGCCAGACTGCGGTCTGTTTTCTGCAGCCCCAAACTGCACTCTCTGACAGGGTGTGTCCTGCCATGTCCCAGACCCGATCCTAAAGATGCTGCTCCGTGTGTTTCTGTGTGCAGTTGCATGCATGCCATCCGTCTGTTTGGCCCCTATCCAAACCCAGTGCCTCTACTCGGGCTATTTGGTTTTATAAAAACAAGGAATAATTCCATATTCCCATCATGTAATGAACCCTAGCCCAGGCCTCTTAATTGCTGTAAACGTAATCTATTGGATATGTTTGAATATCTAATGGTGGTTTCCTGTGCAGGTTGACATTTATTGGGATGAGTCTTGTTCTACAGGCAGAACTGAGCGATTTACGCTAGGTGGGCCAGCTGCAAAGTCAAAATTGGCTATATTGTAAAAACATTTGCATTTTTGTTAGGCATTATGGTTAGCAGTGTGGTTAAGGTTAGGTTTAAAATCAGATTTTTTTTTTTTTGTTGCTTTGTGGCTGTGCCAGCCTAGTGACCGCTCTGCAGAGCTTCCTCCAGAATAACCTGCGTTTCCTGTCTGCCTCCTTGACCAAACATGGAGACTGTTGCAACTAACAGCTTTGGAACCAAAATGGCCTCTGGGAATTACATAATTGAGTTTAATAGGAAGATTACGGATGGGTATTTTCCCGAATTGTGAAGTATGTTATGTAACGTTAAGGGGCTCTGAGGAAAACCTTATGGTCCACAAATGTGTTGCTTTATAGAAAAGAATACACTGCATGACAGCTAGGCCTAAAATAGATTTCTCTCATCAGACCCCTGGCCTTGCCTCTCTATATGGCTAACTTTCCCCCCACACGTTGAGTCTGTGTTGAGGGAAAAGGAGGGTAGGTAAACTTTGCTCTTCATCCAGACTTCAAGTAAACTACAAGTCCAGCTGACAGATGGGGAGAGAGAGAGGCACACTGAACTGCCAAGGGAGAAGGGGGAAGGAGTGTGGAGAGTGAGAGGAGATGGAGGGGAGGGAGGGAGGGAGGGAGAGCGGGAGAGAGAGTCTCCACAGTGAAACCACCAGACTGTCTGCTTTCTGTGCCATGTGCCTTTTTAACTCCACATCTGGCCTTTACTGCTACATTTATGCCATGTGTGATTCGGTTACGTGACACACACACAGGATGACTTTGTGTTCTGGACAATCGTTTAAGAGTTAAAGATTACGTTTTTATCCAATGCTATTGAAAAGGTACTGCTGAATCTGCACTTACGAAGACCTACATTGAATTGCGAATAATCTTGTCATGTAGACGAGTGAATGCAGTGACCAAAGATTGCCTTGGTCAGACATAGTCACATTTCTCCCTCCCATTCAAACCCAAGGCAGGCTCTATCCTGTCTTGTCCTGACCCAAGGCAGGCTCTATCCTGTCCTGTCCTGACCCAAGGCAGGCTCTATCCTGTCCTGTTCTGACCCAAGGCAGGCTCTATCCTGTCCTGTCCTGACCCAAGGCAGGCTCTATCCTGTCTTGTCCTGTACAGTAACTAAATACTGTCTGCTTGTTGATAGGGCTGTGGCGGTCATTCAATTTTGTATGCCGGTACCCGTCACGCAAATAACTGCCGGTCTCACGGTAATTAACCGTTAATTAACATAAACACATTTAGCATCTCCTGGCTTCCACTCATAGCCAACAAGCCACTGATGCAGACATTTGGAACATCTACATTTTAAAAAGTCTAATAAATCCATGTAATATAGCCTACACCTTCACAATAAATCCATTATTTATTTTAGGCAGGTCTAAAGAAACATAATGATATGAGGAAAATTTTGCCTATTTCAGAAGAACAGAATAGCATACTCTGAGTTGTCCTTATGTTAGGTCCTGATCTGGCTATGCCATATGGCTGTGGGCTACACTAGTTCATTTAGCAGTCAATATTTGCTTAGAATTCCCATGGCATTATTTTATAGTAAGAAGAATACAATTGAACATAGCTGAATAAAATATAAATCATATTTTCCCCAAACGATTTCAGAGGGAATGCGCACATGCAGCTATTCTGTGTTGAGCGGTTAACAAAGTGCTAATTTTAAACAGGTCCTTCTATATGCTTAAAGCTGCAATATGTAACTTTTTGGGCGACAGACAAAATTCACATAAATGTGAGTTATAGGTCTGTCATTCTCATTGAAAGCAAGTCTAAGAAGCGGTAGATCTGTTCTATGTGCACTATTTCTATGCTTCCAGTTAAGTTTCGTTTTTGCATCTTACTTTCGGTTTTGTACACCAGCTGAAAATACAATATTTTTGGTTATGGAAAATATATTTCACAGCTGTTTAGATGATACAATGATTTTCTACACTATATGCTTGTTTTGTCATATAAACTGAAATTAGGCAAACTATTAGAATTTTAGCAACCAGGAAATGGCGGGGAGATTTCTGCATAGTGCAAACCTTAGGCAATACAGTGCCTTGCAAAAGTATTCATCCCCCTTGGCGTTTTTCCTATTTTGTTGCATTACAACCTGTAATTTTAATGGATTTTTATTTGGATTTCATGTAATGGACATACAGAAAATAGTCCAAATTGGTGAAGTGAAATGAAAAAAATAACGGAAAAGTGGTGCGTGCATATGTATTCACCCCCTTTGCTATGAAGCCCCAAAATAAGATCTGGTGCAACCAATTACCTTCAGAAGTCACATAATTAGTTAGATTGCACACAGGTGGACTTTATTTAAGTGTCACATGATCTGTCACATGATCTCAGTGTATATATACACCTGTTCTGAAAGGCCCCAGAATCTGCAACACCACTAAGCAAGGGGCACCACCAAGCAAGCGGCACCATGAAGACCAAGGAGCTCTCCAAACAGGTCAGGGACAAAGTTGTGGAGAAGTACAGATCAGGGTTGGGTTAAAATTTTTTATCAGAAACGTTGAAAATCCCACGGAGCACCATTAAATCCATTATTAAAAAATGGAAAGAATATGGCACCACAACAAACCTGCCAAGAGAGGGCCGTCCACCAAAACTCACGGACCAGGCAAGGAGGGCATTAATCAGAGGCAACAAAGAGACCAAAAATAACCCTGAAGGAGCTGCACAGCTCCACAGCGGAGATTGGAGTATCTGTCCATAGGACCACTTTAAGCCATACACTCCACAGAGCTGGGCTTTATGGAAGAGTGGCCAGAAAAAAGCCATTGCTTAAAGAAAAAAATAAGCAAAAACGTTTGGTGTTCGCCAAAAGGCATGTGGGAGACTCCCCAAATATATGGAAGAAGGTACTCTGGTCAGATTAGACTAAAATTGAGCTTTTTGGCCATCAAGGAAAACGCTATGTCTGGCGCAAACCCAACACCTCTCATCACTCCGAGAACACCATCCCACAGTGAAGCATGGTGGTGGCAGCATCATGCTGTGGGGATGGTTTTCATCGGCAGGGACTGGGAAACTGGTCAGAATTGAAGGAATGATGGATGGCGCTAAATACAGGAAAATTCTTGAGGGGAAACCTGTTTCGGTCTTCCAGAGATTTGAGACTGGGACGGAGGTTCACCTTCCATGGCCTAGTCAAAGCCCAGACCTCAATCCAATTGAGAATCTGTGGTATGACTTAAAGATTGCTGTACACGGCAGGTAGCTTAGTATTTAAGAGCGTTGTGCCAGTAACCGAAAGATCGCTGGTTCTAATCCCCGAGCCGACTAGGTGAAAAATCTGTTGATGTGCCCCTTGAGCAAGGCACTTAACCCTAATTGCTCCTGTAAGTCGCTCTGGATAAGAGTGTCTGCTAAATGACTAAAATGTAAATGTACATCAGCAGAACCCATCCACCTTGAAGGAGCTGGAGCAGTTTTGCCTTGAAGAATGGGCAAAAATCCCAGTGGCTAGATGTGCCAAGCTTATAGAGACATACCCCAAGAGACTTGCAGCTGTAATTGCTGTAATTGGGGATACTCAGTCACTACAAAGATACAGGCGCCCTTCCAAAATCAGTTGCCGGAGCGGAAGGCCAATGGCGATTTTAAAACAGTTACAGAGTTTAATGGCTGTGATAGGAGAAAACTGAGGATGGATCAACAATATTGTAGTTAAGCCACAATACCACCCTAAAGGACAGAAGGAAGCCTGTACAGATTAAAAATATTCCCGAAACATGTTAGCAAAAAATGTGGCAAATAAACGTTTTGTCCTGAATACAAAAGCGTTATGTTTGGGGCAAATCCAGGTCGGAGGGCCTAGGTATGTCGGAGGGCCAAGGTATAGCGTAGCCAACAGGCGAAGGGACTGCTTAATAAACGACCTGTTGGGGCAGGCAGTGTGGAAGACCAGGAAACATGAGATGCGAGGGGTGTACACACCCCAGAGCTGTGCTGCTGCTGCTGGCTCACACTGGAGCGTGTAATGGGGGGGCTGGTGAACCGTCTGGGAGACTTTGTAGAGTGGTGGTGGTGCGTCGGCGGGTTCTATGCATTCGCATTGAATTTGAGTCGGACATAGGGGGCTGGCTAATTATTAACGACCGCAAAGACAACTCATTTACTGCTTGATAATGATTTAATAGTCTTCAGTAGAATTAACTGATGATTAACTGGCTGAAGACTGTAGTCATGTCCCCAAATCAACGCTCTCTGATTTTTGCAGGGGGTTAGTCTAATCTGACCATCTGCTTTCTCTCTTAAGCACAGGAGCAGTAGTCTATCCATATGACTGGTGTGCTTTTAGAGTACGTGGCTGAGGCTCTGTTTACAGTGAGAGCTAGGTCAGGTTGTTTCTGAGTGTTTTTGGCAGACTGTCATCTCTGCTCACTGTTTACATCTGAGGTTGTACTGGTGTGTGTGTGTGTGTGTGTGTGTGTTTGTGTGTGTTTGTAGGGTCATGCAATTTTGTATGACAGTAAAACTTACCGTATGCTTCCCAGTATTATGATAATTTCTTTTATACTTTTGTTCGTTTCGGTGTTCGGCAGGTATTTTTTCGGCTGTTCGTGCGCACACGTTTTTTGTTTTTAGGCAAGCTGAAGTTAGGTAGCCGAAGTCCACGCCCCTTCGTCGTTGATTGGCCAACAGTACTACTCATAGTAGTACGGTTTTATGCATATTTTTTCCCCTCGAGAAACACACACATCTTAGTTTGATGTAAAATTGCACGACTAAGACCTCTGCAAAAAAACGTTAAAATGAATGAAAGATTTCTTGATTTATCTTGAATTAATTCAGACAATTTTGAGGAAGGGTTTCTGGCTATGTTGCTACGGTGGCTCAAGGGGGACAAATAACAGTAATATTGCCTCCTCTTTAGATCTTTAGGGAGTATGTGAGCAGACGTTGGCTTAGCCTAGCCATGTTCTGCTATGACCGCGGTCACCATAGTAACCGTTCGAAAATCACTTTTTTTTTTTTAAAGCCGTACATTTTCTCCTCACTTCCTCACCATTCATGATTTGAAATGCAATCAAGCATTTTAGTTTTAAAATAACAAAGCGACCCTTGAATAATTAGCATAAACAATAAATAAACCGTTCCACTGTTTTTAGTCTTTGCTGTAATAAAGGCTCTACAAAAAAAAAAAAAAAACGTACAAGAGAAAAATATTGTAATCTAACAGCACCTGTTTGTCACACTCAATACGCACGCAGAACTTGGTCCTTAACTTATTTTTCTTGATTTCCAGTATTTTCCACAATTAGTCAAATATATCCCACACATCTGACTTCCCCCGTTACGAGTTTATTTGTCACGTCCTCTGCATCCATTATGCTGTTACGGTGTCCGGAGTTGTTATAACCAATTTATTGATGTGATTTATGATAGGCTATAGGTCAGGCCCCATTGGTCACGTAAAGAGAGCAAAGGTTGAGGGAATAGGGAATGTTTTTCCTAAACAAATGAGAGATATCGGTAACAGAACTTTTCAGTCAGAAATGTCTGTAATTATGTTCCAGCTTCAGCAACACGGACAGCGCGATAAAGACTGTTGATGTTCTGTGGTGGTCGCTGCAGTAGGGAGGAGAGAGAGAGACAACGGGTGATGATGTTCTGTGGTGGTCGCTGCAGTAGGGAGGAGAGAGAGAAAACGGGTGATGATGTTCTGTGGTGGTCGCTGCAGTAGGGAGGAGAGAGAGACAACGGGTGATAGTCACACAGTCGCTCGCTGTCTTTTTCTTTATTTTTTTATTTTATTTTATTTTATTTTTTACAGCGCAGCAAGTCTGAGCCGGGCGGCACAATCAAATCGGACTACCCTCTAGTCGGACTACCCTCTAGTCGTTTGTGTGTCTTAATTATTTCATCAAACAGTGCGCTTAAAGCATCAGACAAGCTCAGTGCATATAGTTGATTTGATTAAAAACATTTGATGTGTCTATATATTGAAAAATACACGTTTTCTACCTATCGATTGGTTGAAAGAACAGACGACCCTCGGTCGACCAGGAATGCCCATCAGTCCCGTCTTCGGTCAGCTGGGTGAGCCATCTCTACACTGGACTCACTAGCTGGACTCTGGCTCCTTCCCAGAGCAGATGTGGAACTAGTGAAGTGAGCTGAGCTCAGAGTTCAGAATCAGCTCCTGTTCACCTGATTGACTAGACCTAAGAGAAATGTCTGTAGTAGGACTGTGTACATATCAGAAACAGTCACACTATCACATTACTATCAGCCTAAAAAAAGAGACAAAAAGCCTCACCTTTTTGTCTCTGTTCTCCACTGGAATTGTTGTTTCTAGCCCTAATCACAACCCCTTCCCTTCTCTCTGTCTCTCCTTCCACAGTGATGTCCCAACACCACCACCAGCAGCACCTGCAACACACCCAGCAACAGCAGCCCCAACAGGCCCAGGCCCAAGCCTTGGGTTCGCCTGGCTCCCTCCCCCAGCAGCAGAGCTCCCAGGCTGGGATGATGAGCCTGTCCAGTCCCCTGGGCGTGGTGGTCAGTGCCCAGCAGAAGATGAGGCTGCAGCGCATCCAGCTGGAGAGAGAGAGGATCCAGAGACGCCAGGAGGAGCTCATGAGACAGGTGAGGCAGTCTAGCCCTTCAACACTAGCCTTTCAACACTGGGCCCTCAACACTAGCCCTTCAACACTAGCCCTTCAACACTAGCCCTTCAACACTAGCCCTTCAACACTAGCCCTTCAACACTAGCCCTTCAACACTAGGCCCTCAACACTAGCCCTTCAACACTAGGCCCTCAACACTAGCCCTTCAACACTAGCCCTTCAACACTAGGCCCTCAACACTAGGCCCTCAACACTAGGCCCTCAACACTAGCCCTTCAACACTAGGCCCTCAACACTAGCCCTTCAACACTAGCCCTACAACACTAGGCCCTCAACACTAGGCCCTCAACACTAGGCCCTCAACACTAGGCCCTTCAACACTAGGCCCTTCAACACTAGGCCCTCAACACTAGGCCCTCAACACTAGGCCCTCAACACTAGCCCTTCAACACTAGGCCCTCAACACTAGCCCTTCATCACTAGGCCCTCAACACTAGCTCTTCAACACTAGCCCTTCAACACTGGCCCTTCAACACTAGGCCCTCAACACTAGGCCCTCAACACTAGGCCCTCAACACTAGGCCCTCAACACTAGCCCCTCAACACTAGCCCCTCAACACTAACCCTTCAACACTAGGCCCTCAACACGAGAACTTCAACACTAGACCTTCAACACTAGGCCCTCAACACTAGGCCCTCAACACTAGCCCTTCAACACTAGCTCTTCAACACTATGCCCTTCAACACTAGCCCTTCAACACTAGGCCTCAATGCCCAGCTGCTCAAACCTAGAGTATTTATCCTTTAATTAGGCAGGGGAATTCTCATTGAGACCAAAGTGTCTTTTGCATTACAAAAGAGCCAACAATACCACACAGACAGAGAGCCTGCTCTATTCTCAGACCTCCAGTCCACGTTCTGTTTATCCCACACCTACAAGCCGCTGGAGACTGTCTGGAGAGACCCGATACACCACTGGGAGACCTGATACACCACTGGGAGACCTGATACACCACTGGGAGACCTGATACACCACTGGGAGACCTGATACACCACTGGGAGACCTGATACACCACTGGGAGACCTGATACACCACTGGGAGACCTGATACACCACTGGGAGACCTGATACACCACTGGGAGACCTGATACACCACTGGGAGACCTGATACACCACTGGGAGACCTGATACACCACTGGGAGACCTGATACACCACTGGGAGACCTGATACACCACTGGGAGACCTGATACACCACTGGGAGACCTGATATAAACCCTAATCAATCCTTATCTGCTCTTTCCTCTTAGAGAGACGCCTCGACACGATTTGTATTCAGGCTAAACACACACTAGCATGTATGCATTCAAACACACACGCACACAAACACGTTTTGTTCTATCCCCGTGGGGACCTAAAACTGATTTCCGTTCAAAATCCTATTTTCCTAACCCAAACCCTAAACTTAACTCCTAAACCTAACCACTAACCCCTAACCCTAATTCTAACACTAATTGTAACCCTAACCCTATCCCCTAAGCTTAAAATAGCCTTTGTCCTAATGGAGACATGGGAATTGTCCCAACGAGGGAGAATATTTCTTGTATTACTATCCTTTTAGGGACTTTTGTGTATTCTAGGTCCCTTCAAGAAGAACAAACACACACACACACACACACACAAACACACACACACACACAAACACAAACAAGCCAGCACATCACGTGCCTCCTCCGAGCACAATGAGTAAAGGCTTTCCCAGAAGACTCTCAGAAAGACAGCCAATGGAGCTCTTAGCTGGACAGTAGTTTGTTTTGAGCGCAGGTTTTGGGCCTTTCTATGGAGTAGGGGGGGTGGGGAGTAAACATTAGCGCCCACTAGTGGCCGAAGGGGGTAGCTACCAGCGACTCTATTCTCTCTGTTATTCTAGACCACCTGCTCATCCACTTACAGGAAGGCAGGCTCACATAGAGAGAGAGAGAGATGCACACCAGTTTGTTTACCGCCTTTTATTGTCCAGCCAGTGACCTCATCCAGGAAGTGTTTATCTCACCCAGAACTCCATGGCTCTGTCGGCCCATCCTGAGCACTTAGCAGCACTGGCTGGGGTCTGTGTGGTTGGCCAGGGGTAGGGGAGAAGCGTTGTTAGTGTGTGTTATAGGGCTGTGTGTGAGTGTGTTATAGGGGTGTGTGTGTGTGTGTGTGTGTTATAGGGGTGTGTGTGTGTGTGTGTGTTATAGGGGTGTGTGTGTTATAGGGGTGTGTGTGAGTGTGTTATAGGGCTGTGTGTGAGTGTGTGTGTGTTATAGGGGTGTGTGTGAGTGTGTGTGTGTTATAGGGCTGTGTGTGGGTGTGTGTGTGTGTGTGTGTGTGTGTGTGTTATAGCGGTGTGTGAGTGTGTTATAGGGGTGAGTGTGTGTGTGTGTGTGTGAGTGTGTGTGTTATAGGGGTGTGTGTGAGTGTGTTATAGGGGTGTGTGTGTGTGTGTTATAGGGGTGTGTGAGTGTGTTATAGGGGTGTGTGAGTGTGTGTGTGTGTGTTATAGGGGTGTGTGTGAGTGTGTGTGTGTTATAGGGCTGTGTGTGAGTGTGTTATAGGGGTGTGTGTGTGTGTGTGTGTGTGTGTGTGTGTGTGTTATAGCGGTGTGTGAGTGTGTTATAGGGGTGAGTGTGTGTGTGAGTGTGTGTGTTATAGGGGTGTGTGTGAGTGTGTTATAGGGGTGTGTGTGTGTTATAGGGGTGTGTGTGTGTGTGTGTTATAGGGGTGTGTGTGTGTGTGTGTGTGTGTGTGTGTGTGTGTTATAGGGGTAGGGGTGTGAGTGTGTGAGTGTGTTATAGGGGTGTGTGAGTGTGTTATAGGGGGGGGTGTGTGTGTGTGTTATAGGGGTGTGTGTGTGTGTGTGTGCGTGTGTGTGAGTGTGTTATAGGGGTGTGTGTGTGTGTGTGTGTTATAGGGGTGTGTGTGTGTGTTATAGGGGTGTGTGTGTGTGTTATAGGGGTGTGTGTGTGTGTGTGTGTGTGTGTTATGGTGTGTGTGTGTGTGTGTTATAGGGGTGTGTGTGTGAGTGTGTTATAGGGGTGTGTGTGTGTGTGTTATAGGGGTGTGTGTGTGTGTTATATGGGTGTGTGTGTGTGTGTGTTATAGGGGTGAGTGTGTGTGTGTGTTATAGGGGTGAGTGTGTGTGTGTGTTATAGGGGTGTGTGTGAGTGTGTTATAGGGGTGTGTGTGTGAGTGTGTTATAGGGGTGTGTGTGTGTGTGTGTGTGTGTTTATAGGGGTGTGTGTGTGTGTGTTATAGGGGTGTGTGTGTGAGTGTGTTATAGGGGGGTGTGTGTGTGTGTGTGTTATAGGGGTGTGTGTGTGTTATAGGGGTGTGTGTGTGTGTGTGTTATAGGGGTGAGTGTGTGTGTTATAGGGGTGTGTGTGTGTGTGTGTGTTATAGGTGTGTGTGTGTGTGTGTGTGTGTGTGTGTGTGTGTGTGTGTGTGTTATAGGGGTGTGTGTGTGTTATAGGGGTGTGTGTATATACATATATTCTGACAGTAGCTTCTCTAATTTCCGCTGTCCTCTCCTAGACGATCTCGCTGCTCTGGTCTGTGTGACGGTCTGGAGGTAGATCCCTTTAACCTGTCTGTTCACTACCTTATATACAGTGAGAGAAAAAAAGTATTTGATCCCCTGCTGATTTTGTACGTTTGCCCACTGACAAAGACATGATCAGTCTGTAATTTTAATGGTAGGTTTATTTGAACAGTGAGAGACAGAATAACAACAAAAAAATCCAGAAAAAACGCATGTCAAAAATGTTATAAATTGATTTGCATTTTAATGAGGGAAATAAGTATTTGACCCCTCTGCAAAACATGAGTTAGTACTTGGTGGCAAAACCCTTGTTGGCAATCACAGAGGTCAGACGTTTCTTGTAGTTGGCCACCAGGTTTGCACACATCTCAGGAGGGATTTTGTTCCACTCCTCTTTGCAGATCTTCTCCAAGTCATTAAGGTTTTGAGGCTGACGTTTGGCAACTTGAACCTTCAGCTTCCTACACAGATTTTCTATGGGATGAAGGTCTGGAGACTGGCTAGGTCACTCCAGGACCTTAATGTGCTTCTTCTTGAGCCACTCCTTTACATTTTCATTACATTTACGTCATTAGCAGACGCTCTTATCCAGAGTGACTTACAGTTAGTGAGTGCATACATTATTTTTTTATTTTCATATTGGCCCCCCCTGGGAATCGAACCCACAACCCTGGCATTGCAAACGCCATGCTCTACCAACTGAGCTACATCCCTGCCGGCCATTCCCTCCCCTACCCTGGACGACGCTGGGCCAATTGTGCGCTGCCCCATGGGTCTCCCGGTCGTGGCCGGCTACGACAGAGCCTGGATTCGAACCAGGATCTGTAGTGGCACAGCTAGCACTGCGATGCATTGCCTTAGACCACTGCGCCACTCTGTGTGTTTTGGGTCATTGACCACTGCCTTGGCCGTGTGTTTTGGGTCACTGTCATGCTGGAATACCCATCCACGACCCATTTTCAATGCCCTGGCTGAGGGAAGGAGGTTCTCACCCAAGATTTGACGGTACATGGCCCCGTCCATCGTCCCTTTGATGCGGTGAAGTTGTCCTGTCCCCTTAGCAGAAAAACACCCCCAAAGCATAATGTTTCCACCTCCATGTTTGACGGTGGGGATGGTGTTCTTGGGGTCATAGGCAGCATTCCTCCTCCTCCAAACACGGCGAGTTGAGTTGATGCCAAAGAGGTCCATTTTGGTCTCATCTGACCACAACACTTTCACCCAGTTCTCCTCTGAATCATTCAGATGTTCATTGGCAAATTTCAGATGGCCCTGTATATGTGCTTTCTTGAGCAGGGGGACCTTGCGGGCGCTGCAGGATTTCAGTCCTTCACGGCGTAGTTTGTTACCAATTGTTTTCTTGGTGACTATGGTCCCAGCTGCCTTGAGATCATTGACAAGATCCTCCCGTGTAGTTCTGGGCTGATTCCTCACCGTTCTCATGATCATTGCAACTCCGCAAGGTGAGATCTTGCATGGAGCCCCAGGCCGAGGGAGATTGACAGGTCTTTTGTATTTCTTCCATTTGCGAATAATCACACCAACTGTTGTCACCTTCTCACCAAGCTGCTTGGCGATGGTCTTGTAGCCCATTTCAGCCTTGTGTAGGTCTACAATCTTGTCCCTGACATCCTTGGAGAGCTCTTTGGTCTTGGCCATGGTGGAGAGTTTGGAATCTGATTGATTGATTGCTTCTGTGGACAGGTGTCTTTTTATACAGGTAACAAGCTGAGATTAGGAGCACTCCCTTTAAGAGTGTGCTCCTAATCTCAGCTCGTTACCTGTATAAAAGACACCTGGGAGCCAGAAATCTTTCTGATTGAGATGGGGTCAAATACTTATTTCCCTCATTATAATGCAAATCAATTTATAACATTTTTGACATGCGTTTTTCTGGATTTATTTGTTGTTATTCTGTCTCTCACTGTTCAAATAAACCTACCATTAAAATGATAGACTGATCATTTCTTTGTCAGTGGGCAAACATACAAAATCAGCAGGGGATCAAATACTTTTTTCCCTCACTGTAAGTGTTGTGTTCAGTCCATACAGCTCCAATGTCACACTAATCGACATTGTTATAAAGCCTCTATTCAGCGGCCTGGGCGGAAAGCCCCTTCCCTTTACAGATACATCCAGCCATTTGTTATACTCACTGCCCATCAGATGAATGGGAAGCTGGTGTTTCTCAGGTGACTGTGCACTGGGAGTTAGTTGAGCCCCAGGCGGGGAGACTGACACGACCCAACGATAGAAACCGTGTCAGGGCAGTGGCACAGGTGAAGGGTAGTCCGCCCCCCCACTCCCTCCCTCCTAGTCCCACCAGTGTAGACCTGTCTTTGTGTGTGTGGGTAAGATTATCTTATGGCAGAAAGCACAAACATGTCACTTATTCCGTGGCCCACATCCTTTAAGACTATTAGCCAATCCCGTCCTGAGGCACGTGTGTGTGTGTGTGTGTGTGTGTGTGTGTGTGTGTGTGTGTGTGTGTGTGTGTGTGTGTCTTCACATCAGATAATTGCTGTGTAATTCACACACTCACTACCATATTATTAAGGCCTGAAAAAACACTACTTGGTTAATTTTCCTGGAGTAGTTGGAAGAAGCAGATTCTGTTATGGAGTCAGCAAATGTTTCTCCTCAAGTGCAGTAGCACACAATGTGTTCTTGAACAATAATGAACATAGTTTCAGTAATCTTGAATCTCTCCTCCTCCCCCTCCTCTCTCCCCTCTTCTCTCACCCCTCCCTCTCCTCCCCTCTTCTCTCTCCCCCTCCTCTCTTCTCCTCTTCTCTCTCCCCCTCCGCTCCTCTCCATCCCCCGTGCTGCCTATTGCTTTCCCCTAGGAGGTGGCGCTGTGTAGACAGCTCCCCTTGGACTCTGAGAGCATGGCACCAGTGCCCACTCCCTGTGGAAACCCTGCCCAGCCCATGACCCAGGGTAACATGCCCACCAACGGGTCCGACCCCTTCCTCAACAGGCAAGTGCACTCCTGACTCCTCCCATATGTTACTCAACTCAATTCAAGGGCTTTATTGGCATGGGAAACATATGTTTACATTGCCCAAAGCAAGTGAAATAGATCATAAACAAAAGTGAAATAAACAATAAAAAACATTAAGCATTACACTCACAGAAGTTCCAAAGGAATAGAGACATTTCAAATGTCATATTATGGCTGTGTACAGTGTTGTAATGATATCTCTCTCTGTTTTGCTTCTCATCTCCTCTCTCTCTCTCTCTCTCTCTCTCTCTCTTCTCTCTCTCTCTCTCTCTCTCTCTCTCTCTCTCTCTCTCTCTCTCTCTCTCTCTCTCTCTCTCTCTCTCTCTCTCTCTCTTTCCCTCATTCTCCCTTCCTTTCTCAACACCCCCTCTCCCCTCTGCCTCTCTCCCTCTCCTCCTTCTCCTCTCAGCCAGTCTTCTGCTTTCAGTTTTCAAGCTGGGGTGTGTGATCAGTTGGTTATTAGACGG